>NC_064930.1:74668773-74979273 GCF_023897955.1 Schistocerca gregaria
AATCAAATGTAAACGATAAACCTTTAAACGATGAACAACGTCGGCGGGGCACACATAACTGTATGAAGTCCATGTAAACCCTCACTTAGAGTTACGCCTTCCACACACAAACTCGAAAAAGTTATCCTTCTGTCCTATCGAAATTCCGCATCGTATTCTTCAATGAATAATGCTACTCACTTCCACTAATCACTTGTGGCGTCGAGCTTGCGGGGCAGTTCCACCTCCCTATAGCAAACGATTGTCTGCTATATTAAACACTGTCCGCATATAAAAGCATTTCAATATTTTCGCAATAGCAATTGACGAGCTAAAAATATTTTTCGTCTTGTTACTGCTTAATTCTCATGCCGGCATTCACAAACGTTGTGTGAGCTCCCTGTTAACAGGGATTGATAATGTTTTATCGCTCTGAAACAGCGGTTGAAACTCGTAGACACAGACGTAAAACTCAATCGCAAAAGTTGTCGTTCGTTCCAACAGAAACTACCTATGATACTGGTCGCTAGAAAATGATATTAACTTAGATAAGCCAGAGAAATTTCCATAGCCGTTGTCTTCGAAAAGCTGAATGTTTCGTAAACCCACCATCGTAATTAGTTCAGAGGCTTTCGTTTCTTGATCAATACGCAAACGAACAATTACAGAGACTTGGAACCGCGCCGAAACTTTCGTTACAAATGGGGACGGAGTGAGTCGCAGCGACATTGCTCTGACACTCGCTTTCGGCGTTCTTCGCCGGGTTAGCCGTGAGTAACAAACCAAGGTTCGGACGTATCTCTCCGTCGCCTCCTTCTGACGGTACAAGTTACTGCTGTGCATTCTCATCTCTGCGACCTGTCTTTTCACGCAAAATATGTACCTTGGTTTTACCTGAACATATGTAATGTAAATAATGTTCTCGAAACTCTACGGCGAATATTTACATTTATTACTAACTGTTTTGTCGCATTATCGTCCTAAGCATATTCAGGTTTCCTAATACCCTCACTGTTTTCACATGTGTTTGTGGCCGTCGGCAATCAAATGCACCAGTAGCAGTGCAGGAAACTCTGCGTCGTCAAACCAGCATCGGAGAGAAATTTGCTTACCGAGAAAGCAACTTGCGAAGGTTTACATCTATTCTAGAGCCGACACAGCTTGGCCTGTTGTTGGCCGCACTAAGAGAAGACGTGTAGCACTCGGAAAAGACCGTCGTTTAAAGAAGTTAAGGAATTTCAGTGGCATACTTTTTTTGTTTGTCTCTAGCTTCAATACACTCTCAGAGGTGTTTATGTTACCGTCTGCAACTCTCTCGCTTACGTACAATTAATCTGGCCTAGGCCTGTGTTTTAGGAGCTGACTGCCTGAGATGTTTTGTTTAATTTGGCACCTTCCACTGCGACGTGGTGCTGTGTCCCTTTACATATTCGGCCACACACTAAAAGAGTGTTACAATTGTCGTGACGATAATGGATAGAGAATGAGTTGTTGTTATTATTGTATCTCGTATTATCGAGAGCTTAGTGCGTAGCTCTGCAGTCTCCTTGCGGCAGTACTTCATTAACTAAAGACCGCGGCCGGACTCACTTGCTCGTAGACCAGAGTGACGTCATAACATCCACACTCGCGTCTCATTCATTACGGCTCTGCACTGCCACGTGTGCTAGCCCGGCCCTTTTGCTTCTCACTAGAATAACACGGTAAATACTCTAAAAAGAGCCATGCATTTCTGGACAGAAGATTTTTCCCATTTAATACGACTTTTCTCTTACTACAGGTATTAACACACTTGGAAAGCGTGATATCTGTGCGATCGTGTTTAACTCACCGGGCTACAAGCGCAAAACGTGTACTCCTCATGGCTTTGTGTTCGCCTCGACAAACGGATTACGTGACGTCTGTTGCCAACATGCTGATTTTATTCCTGCAGCGTCTTATATCTCGAAATTCTACCGTAGTCGGTTCCACATTCTTGGTATATATTAAAACAAACCCGCGATTTATTTGAATGGCCACGAAGACAAAAGTTGTCCTTTTTATTTCCTCTTATTAAACGTACCATTCGTCGTGTTTCAACAGTCGACATCGCAAAGCTGTACCACAGATCGGCGCGATTTGTATATCGACACACTCTCTCGAAGTGATTTCCAATATGGGACAAACACAACTGCGGGGCATTAGCGATGACACAATTGTTCTCTACTATTCGAATCTCCGATTTCTCAGTAATAAAGTTACGTAGGAAAGCGTATCTGGTACTCAGTCCGTTTCTGTGAACGTCAAATAGTAGGGCAGCTGCTACATAGAACGTAGGGCAGTGTTTGCAAACCGACCCGCCAGTAGCAGTTCCGTCTATCACGCAACATTGCGATGTGGACTCTGGAAATGTGCTTGCAGGCACAGCCAGCCTCTCGCTTAGTGGCGAGGGCTACGGCAAACAGTGGTCGCAGACAAGGCAGCCCCTAACTCTTCGCACAGCCGTGCGGATGGGTCTTTAGCCTTCATCTACATCTACATCTACATTATTACTCTGCAATTCACATTTAAGCGCTTGGCAGAGGGTTCATTGAACCACAATCATACTATCTCTCTACCATTCCACTCCCGAACAGCGCGCAGGAAAAACGAAGACCTAAACCTTTCTGTTCAAGATCTGATTTCTCTTATTTTATTTGGATGATCATTCCTACCTATGTAAGCCTTCGAGAAGTTTTGTCGCCGTGCCTAAACGCCTAAAGCTTTTTGTGAAATGTGACCATCTCGCACTTCTTTCCACAACGAGCGTAATCCTGGTCGCTTAATAAATCATCTGTGTACGCCTCAGTGGCAGTGCACGAGACTTTTGGACGTCCATCTGGTGCAGTCTCCTCCTCACCGTCCCCCACATCACGGCCCCACGGGCGTCTGCCAGGAATCCGTACTCTCCACTACCTGTTGATGTCGGCTCTTCACATTACAAAGAGACTGACAAGTTCGCTTCGCCAAAGGATAGCTGCATTGCACAGACCATGCGTGTAAAAATTATGAAGCTCGGGACGTCGACGTTTGCTCATCGTGTCAAAGCCGATTAGTTTTTAACATGTAATCACGTCATTAGAGAAAAACGGTTTCCGAAATTTTCCTCACCTGAATATTGTCTCCCGTGCAACCGTCGTCTCTGCCGTACCGTTCATCTTGGCTGCTCAGTACAAACATGGAAACTCGCAGCAGGTGTCAGATACCTGGATGGAGGACTAGAGGCAAAAATCACCACGTTTCAGTACAGTCAAAACCGCAAATAAATAGAATATGGTTTGCCTCTGATCAGAAGAAGAAATGGGCGCTACTTGGTTCCATACATTAACGTGTCGGGGGAGTTGATATCACGCTATGCGTCGGTCTCTGTCATCACGTCCACATCACAGGAGCTATAAAAATACTTCGTCTTTGCTTACGAGGATGGGAGCAATGTGACCGACACAGTTAAGAATTGTGTTTCATTGTCAATGCTTTGGCAACTCACCACCGGTGCATTGTGTCTCGTTTCATGAATACCGATGCTGTAGGGGCTCATATGTTGCATATAGTAACGTGACGGAGGCTATTGTCATGACATTTATAGATTCACTACTTTAGTCGAGGACGTTTTGCGACCAACAAACGTACCTTACATTCTAGCGCCTCGGTTAAACGTATCGCATTTTTTTCTATTAAATTTTAAGGTTATCTACCGGTACCAACGCATTCCGTCATTTTTCCGTTTCCAGCACTTTCTATGGACTCCTGAGAAGTTGACCATCATTCTGCCTCGTCTTGTCTCACATATACAGTGTGTGAAAAAACGGACCCAAAGTGTAGGGCAGAAAGTCAGCAGTGAAAAAAAGTAATCCGAGTATACGAACTAGAGGTCGCTGTTCAATATTTATAGCGCTATGCCAGCACGAAAACGGAGGGCAGTTTGAACATTTGCTGCGACATACAGGACGCTAATTAAGTGGAGGATTATTTGTTACTTTACTTTGCCCTTTTGAAGACGTCTTGAAATATAAAACATGGACTTGTGATTGTTTACAGAAGTGTTGTCTGGAACGTCGGCTAAGTATTATACACGTGTTATGTGATGCTTTGAGTTTTCCTTGTTACGTTCCTGAGACTGGTTCGTCCATAGACTGTGATTACACTTACATTTTCTGTGAATTATGTTTCATTTTGAGTAAAGGCGTCCACGTGTCAGATTTTAATTACGTTGCTGTAGCGCCGAAAATACAAATTTGCGACCCTGAGTTGTTGTACTCAGTATGTTTCGCACTGTCTTTCCGCCCTACACTTTCGGTCAAATCGTTTCTCCGGTCCCTGTATAATGATTCTGGAAGGCAAAACCTTGCTCAACCAGCAGTGCTTGAATTGTTCACTTTTCACGTACGCTGCACATATGTCACTGAATGACTCCCACCCCGGTCTCCCGGCCACATTGCGCCACGTCAGTGGAAAGCCAGCACGCGACACACAAAATCACGAAACCAGCACCAGATCTGCATAATTACTCTGTACTGATTGCCGGCACATTTAGACGTTAGTCACAAATACAGACAGCAGTAATGTAGAAGCTGGGTTTATTTTTCTGTGAATTTTCCGTCTCCTGCAGCCGAAGGAACTTTGTCGTCCAGTTTAGTCAGTACTGGTAACATTTGAAGCTACTTTGTCTTGTGCTCAGAAGAAACTGATGGCACCTCTTAGTTGCGCCACATTATACTTTACCGTTCCTGCACGCACAACCACCACGTCACACAGTGTGTGTTACTCTTGTGCCGTAGCTGTATAGTGAGAGCAGAAAGGAAAAAAAAGACAGCTGATATGAGTATATTTAACGAAGTCATTCATTTCTGTGTACGTTATTCACCTCTCGCTGTGTGCCCTGCTCTGTGTGGGAAAGAAGGAAGCGTCGGTAGCAAACTTTCGTCAACGGCTGAATCTGGAGGTCGTCCGTACTAGCGAGGCGATGAAGGCATTTGCGAGCTAGGGGTAAATCTGTTTAATTTTTTTCATTTCATCGCATAGGTGAACAGGCTGAATCAACGGAGGCTGAATCTGGAGGTCGTCCGTACTAGCGAGGCGATGAAGGCATTTGCGAGCTAGGGGTAAATCTGTTTAATTTTTTTCATTTCATCGCATAGGTGAACAGGCTGAATCAGCATGGTGTGGTGTCCCCTAATCCACACAAGATACCATAAGAAATGTTATGTTCTTCCGATTAATCTACAGCTAAGGAAAACCTTCAACTTGTCATCGTAACCGCAGTTCCTTCCAGTTCACCGCCCTGTAATTCGCCACAAGCAGATAAACGGACAATTCAAATGACGCAGTGTTTACAATAAACTGTCGCGAAAACAGCTGTGCGCCTAAAATTCCGTTACAACGGGGAACGGAGTCGCTCGCGAGGGCATTCTTGCGTCATACGCTGTCCGTGCTCTTGTCGAGTTAAACTTTTCTATCTGTTCAGGATTACTTTAGAAAGATTAGTCTCCTTTACACTGTCGCTGTGCTGCCAGACAAGGCGTCGACGTCTGCGACGCTGCTCCCCCACGTCTGGACGCAAATGATTCGACCAACTGCTCCGTAGGATAGCCGCTGCACAAAGCGAATTTTTTCTTTTTTTTGGGGGGGAGGGATCTGATTTTTGCGGCCTCTCTGACGACAGAAAGATGTGAAGCCCTTTTCTTATACAAAAGAATGTCTGTATTCCTATATTTTTTGTTGGTAACAGAAAGTAACGGTATTTTAATAATCGCTTTCATTCTGTCAAACAAAATATAAACGTCATTTAACAGTTCTACACACCGCTAACGAATGTACTTTCTATAAACCGACCTGCCGCTACCGCGTCTGGTTCGTCATGTAAACGCTATCATATCGGCTCCCGAAACCTGGTCACAGATGCCGGATTATTTTTACGTAAAACGCTAGGCAAAGTATTACACTTAGATGATGCAAGTGGCAAACGAGGGAAAATGTTAGAAACATGGCGCGCTTCCCAGAATTAACTGTTCCCTTCGCTTCAGTTGTGTTACACATATTGAGGTCTGTGGAGGGCGTCTCTTGCTGATGCACTGTGGAGACGTCGTAACATCGACACTCGCGAGTCATTCATTACCAACGATCCTGCACTGGCAAACACGCCACGCCTGTAATCTAGTGACCCAGGCCTCTAATTCTTATTACTAAAGTACAGAAGAAACAATTTTTTCCCATTTCTATGTGTCTCATTTTTGCTCTACTATACGCTTAATACACCTTGAAAACGTAAACGGCGGACATCTTTCCGACTGGTTTCAACAGCTGCCAACTGATATAATTATTAATCGCTCTGTCTGCTGGTTGTGCAAAAGGATGGCGCGAGCCGTGTACACGACATGTTTACATCGCTGTGACATGTTCTTTCCGGAAACGGTACTGTGGTCTCCTGTACATTCCGGTCGTGTACAAAAACAGGCCGGTACTCGTCTTGTTGACAATGTGGAAACACGTAAAGTTATCCGTTTTGTAACCTCTTGTCTAGTATCCTGTCCCTTATCTATCGTGTTTGAATAGTGGGCACCACAAAGCCGTAAAAGAAACAAGTGCGCAACCTATATACAACCGTGCACCAGTAAACGTAACTTTTGCCGCTCAATACAGCACCATCCAACGCTTTAACGGACATGGATACATCCATTTATGTGCAACCTCCTCCCTCTCCCCATGTTTTCACTGGCGTCCGTAACAAGTCCGTACCCTCCACCGTTTGTTAATGTCTCCTCTCGATATTAGGGAAACACCGAAAAGTTCGCTGTACCGAGGATAGTTGCATTGCAGAGGCTATGAGCGTAAATGTTATGAAGCTCGCAAAATAGAGGCTTCTTCGGACTAACGTTTCATATGCAAACATGACTAGAGAAAAGCAGTTGCCCAAAGTTTCGTCTTGTGAATGTTGTGTCCGGTGTAAACGTCATATCTGTCGTACCGTTCACCTTACCTGCTCAGTAACCAGGCTAGGAGCTAAATCACAGAAAATATTAAATTCTGGTCCAGGTCCACGTGGTTCCATAGATTGTTGTCCACATATTTCACATGTTTATTGAAATACAAAGAGAAGTTAATATCGCTTTATTCAACAGTCTCTGAGCCACCAATACCAAATCACAGACGATAAAAAAGAGTGCCGCCTTTACTCACGTTGATGGTAAGAATGTGACCAACGCAGTTAAAAATTTTGCTTCGTTTTCAATGCTTTGGCAATTGACCGACGGTGCATAGTGTTTACTTTCATTAATACTGACTCTGTGCTGTCGCACGTGTTGCCCCATAATAGCGTGACTGACTCTCTTGTTACGACACTTGTACATTTACTACTTTACCTGAGGACATTTTGTAATCAAGAAACGTCTATTTCCTTAGCGCCTTTGTTAAACGTTTCATAGTTATCATCCACTGAATTTTAAAGTTACAAATTGCTACCAACGCATTCCGTCATTTTGCCGTTTTTCACACTTTCCATCAAAGATTAAGTGGATGCTTATCCGTCATTCATTTTGGCTTTTTTATGAGATGTTGAAAAATGAAACATGGTGCGTCAGCCAAGTCCGATACACGTGTGATACCTTTAATTTATCCTGTTCTTCAAATATTCTGTTTACGTATACACATTCTGCAAATGCAGATCGTAGTAATATAGAAGCCGAGTTTATCTCTCCGATAATTCTCCATCTCTCGAAGACCACAGAGCTCTGTCGGTGCATCAGCGGTCGATTGTTGCCGTAGGCGCCACGGAAAGATGGCAGTTACATTCTGACTTTCTCTGGAGTAACTGCGATTCCATTAAAGAAATGAAAACAGAAAGAAGTAACGAACGCAGCAGCTTGCAGTCAGACAGCACTTTGTTTTTTGTTTAATGCGACGCCAGTTTTAAAAGATAAAGAGTTTTATCTATTTAAAAAAATCAAAGTTTAATCACAGGGGTGTCGTGACAGCTGAGGCTTCCGTGACGTCTTAATGGTGACGACAGCGGCTGAGGGGCCTTAAGAGACGGCAGCAGACCACACTGACGTGTGACGTCACTTGGCAACCAAGTCTTCTTGTATCCGCTGCAATTAATCATTTATTTTTATCGATCATTTCATAGGTTACATTTCCGGTAAATTAACCATCATTTGGTGCCAAGACGCCCGTGTGGGAGATTTTAATTACGTTCCGGTACCGCCGAAAATGTGCAATTGCCACGCCTAAATGCTATTCTCAAATGTCTGTGTTTCATGCAGCCTTTCCAGGCTGCACTTTTCATCATATATTTTGTATGTACCCTGTATAACGATGCTGGATTCGCTGAATCAGCACTGCTTAAATTTTTAATGCTTTACATTCGCTGCGCATTTGTCATTCGATGACTGCCACGCCGATCGCCCACCACGTCACTGGAACGCTAGCACGCGACACACAAGCCGTCAAACCAGCATCAGCTCCTCACAATTACACTGTGCAGAGCGTGAGCAAATTTAAAAAAAGTGGACAGCAGGAGTGGAGAAGCTGAATTCCTTTTCCTGCTGGTCTTCCGTCTCCTGCAGCCGACAGAGCTTTGTCTCTGCCCCAGTGACTGATTGCTGCTGCCACCACGAGGGTCGGTGTTAATTTTAGCTCTGCCGCGAGTATTGGCGGTTTCCTGAGATAAACGAAAACGGGAGGAAAATATATATATGCAAGCGTTCGTCATCGAAACGTCAGTGAATTCCTAATTGGCACAGCGACTTAATTTTTAATATTTAGGAACAGCAGAATCTTGCGTTGTCCGCCAATTGCGAGATGCGTGTCCATTCCCACACGTGAATCACACTCCTACAAATGGTTCACATGGCTCTGAGCACTATGGGACTTAACATCTATGGTCATCAGTCCCCTAGGACTTAGAACTACTTAAACCTGGCTAACCTAAGGACATCACACAACACCCAGCCATCACGAGGCAGAGAAAATCCCTGACCCCGCCGGGAATCGAACCCGGGAAGAATCGCACTCCTAATCGCTGGCAGCTGTACCATTGTAATGCATTCGAAGTGTGCTGTTTCGCACTCCGCACCGACATGGGTAGCCTTCTGTCTCAGCTGCCTCCAGCTGATCTTACCCTACACTCCTGAGAAGGAGGAGATCCTGTGAGTAAATCTTCCCGAAAACACGTATAGTAATCGTCAAAAAATACCGTCAAAACGTTTTTATCCAAGCCAATTGCCGCACGTGATACTTTTATTATGCTCACTTGCATGACATGCGTTGTGCGGAGTTTGCGCAGCGATAAGGGATGGAACTGCACGGTTTTGAAGACGTGTGATGGCTCGAAAAATTCCTCTCGTGTCAAGGCGAAACCTTAAACACGTACATAGGATTAGCAGATACCTAGTCACCGTCTATCGATTGTCAAGACATAATAAAGAAGTTGAGACCGTCGTGTGTTTCGTATCGACGCGGATTATAACCGCAGTATCAGAACGTGTTTTACTTCGTACAATGTGTCCAACTGTTGTTCGTCCGTTTCTACAGATTGCGTTCGTATCTGGTAACGGATAAGAAAAGAGATCTGTCGTCGGCTTTCACACACTGCATATGTGAAGAGGAGAACCGCCGTGAAGGTCACAACTAATTTACTGGAAAGGCGATAAAAACAAAAAACAAAAAATCTTCTGTCCGCGATATTACTCTGTCATGTCGCCGGAGAGCAATGATCGCGAGAACGAAAGTCAGCAAAGCTTTATTTTACGGTGGCTGACTGCGTTACACACTGCTCTTTGGCGCATGCGGACACACTCCACGTTTCATACCTTAGGCCTTACAGATAAGCACATATAAGGCACGTGCATCTATCCTTGCTGCGTTGCGGTTCGAAACCAAGGCAGTTGCAGTATTTATAAAAATTTCATTCTGCAGCATTTATAGGTAGAATCAAGGACTGATTTCAACAGCTGATCTCCTTGTTGTATTAGTATCACACACGTAATAATGAAGTTGAGCTAATTTCCCCAAGACTCGCAGTGTTAATCCGACAACTGTCCTGATTGCAGTTGGCCACCTGAAACTACATCAATCGTTCCAAACACTGCCCTGACAATTCTTTATTTTCACAAACGACAGAATACAGTAATACGACGAATTCCTGTTCTTGCAGGAATGTGGCTCATTTAGCTGGTCGGTTTGGCGGGAGGCATATCGTTTTCTGGCCGTTTCATCGGGAGTACGTGTGAGGTGTGTTATTATGCTTCAAGAACTAACATCCGTGATGTCCGAAAGTGCACAGAATAAGAGGCTATGACCTCTGCATACTCCAGTACAGACAGCGACACAGTATCGAGATATGGAGCGTGATCTACCGAATACGTCACTGATGGAAGACATTCACATACCGAGTTAGAGATTCACATCGTGTCGCCTCAGAATCTTCGCCATTCGTAGCGTTTTGGAGCTGACGACCGACACCCATCCCTACTTTCTACCTATGCGACGACTTTGAAACAAGTTTCGTGCGTAGCTTGTGGAGTCAGTGGGGTTAAAATTCTCCCTACTTAGAGAGTGTGTCCAAACACTCCTCACAGCTCCGCCACCGGGCAAACTGTAACGGCGTTTGTTTCGCGTGTGTTTGAGACGGTCTGCAAGCACTTGTACAGCGAGCAGAGCCGGTAACTCACCGCCGCCCACCCAGCCGGGGAACGCACAACATGCAGGCGTAGACACCTACTGTGCAACGTGTCCGCGCACTCTGTACTCATCGCGGCAGGCCTCGTCGCGCGGTCCACAGCCGTGACGTCACAACACGGACACACATGCCCTGTTTATTACGGCCGACTCTGCAGCGCCACACGTGCAGCCCCTGCCTTAGACAGAACTCTGCCTTGCAGTATTCTTACTAAGACGATGCCTTCAGTATTTGCAAAAGATTTGTCCTATTTTGAAGTTTTAGCATCTAAATGGTGTACTGCTACTGCTTTAATATACTATCAAAACATATAAATGGCGCACATCTAATCGGTCGCTAGGAAAACAGGGATTACAAGTTCCAAACGCACAAATTTCCGTCGCTTTGTTTTCTGCATCGACCATCGAATGGCACAGCCTTTGTTGCCAAAGGGTTTTCGTTGTAGTTTGCTTCTTCCTCTTACACATTCCAGCCACGTATCAGCCCAGTATGAAAGTTGCCTCGATGACAATAGAGAAGAAATTTATCACTTCAAGGTTCTCGTACGACGTGTCCGAAAAGTCCATACTACTAGGAATCTGTGCTACAAATTGGCAAACGCCGTACATGTAATGCAATTCTTTGGAAACTATGTCCCAATTAGGGCAAACGCAGTCACCGAGCCGAAACTACTGTGCACCATTAGAATCTTTCATCTGCCTGACTCTACATAGGTAGCGTGACAGGTACTCTGAACATTTCAGTGAATGTCGCCTACTACTTTTGTTTCGAAGTAAATATCAAAACTCGCAGAATAAAAGAGCATAGTGTTGTCCTCCTTAATCCACAGAAAAGACGATAAGAAATGTTGCGCTCCTCCGATTACGCCGCAGCTAAGAAAAGCCTGCAACTCATCATCGCAATCTCATTTCTCTCCGCGTCACACCTCTGTAATTCGTCAGTGCGAGATAAACGAACAACCAAAATGACGCGGTCTTTATAAATTGCCGCGAAACCTCCAAGAGTTATCATTTTGATTTCCTCTATTGAATGAGCTGTCCCTCGTGTCGCATCGCAGAGTTGTCCCTCAAGTCAGTGCGATTTGTATATCTATGTACTCTTTCTAAATTATTCCCCAATGTGGGACAAGCACACCTGCGACAAATTTGTTATCATACAATTATTATCTACTGTTTGAATCCCTGATTTGTTGGTAATATACATATTTAGGGATGTGCGTGACGTCTTCAAATCGTCTCTTTGACAGTAAAGTAGTAGGACTGTTAATACATTCCACATAGGGCCGTCATTGCAGATCGATCTGCCAATAGCAGTTCTGTCTTATCACGGAAACACTGCAATATCGATGCTGCAAATGCCCTTATAATCACAGCCAACCTCTCGCTTAGGGGCATAGGCTCCATCACACAACACTGATTGATTACTCTATCACAAGTTTTCTGGCCATCCCTAAACGCCTACGCCTAATCTTTTCAGGTGTAAAACCCTTCCACCGGTGGCCGCCTCGCATTTCTTTCGACAACGAGCGTAATCCTGGTCGGTTAGCAGAGGAGCCACTGACGATGTAGTGGGCCTGGATAAGACTTTAGACTTTAGAACACCACCTCACGTCTCACCTCACCCAGCTTATATTTTCACTGGCGTCCGTGAGGGATTCGTACTCTACATTACTTGATGACCTCTTCGTTTCGCAATACGAAAACACCACTAAGTTCGTTCCATCGTCGATAGTTTTCTCAGCGGAGACCATGGGTCTGAAACGTATCAATCTTGGAACGTATCGCAGACGTTCGTTCCGGCTAGTAGAATAGATTAAGGTTTAACGTGTAAACAGGACTACAGAAAATTTGTTTCGGAAAATTTGGTCATCCCGATGTTGTGTCCCGCGTGGTCGCCGTCTGTGTCGCGCCGTTCGTCTCGACTGCTCCGTACAAACATGGAAACTCGCAGCAGGTATCCGATTCTGTTAGCCCACCTTGATGCAGGGCTAGAAGCAATATTCACCACATTTCAGTATAATCAAAACAGTTAATAAGTAGAATAGTGTTTGCCTCTGGTCAGGAGAAGGAGTAGGGGCTACTTGGTTCCATAGGGTATCGTCCTTGTGTCGTAGATATATAGCGAACTAAGAAAGAATAATCAATTTAACCGTAGTCATGCTGCTCCGAAACATCACTTCAACATCGTAGACGGCATAAATTTATTTCGTCTTTAATTTTAAACGCTTTGGCAACCGAGCAACGGTGCTTGCTTTCACTAATACCTATTCTGTGTGGCCTCATACGTTGCCCTACAATAGCGTGGCAGACACTCTTGTCACGGCATTTCTGCGTCCACCACTCTACTAGAGGACTTTTTGTAATCATGAAACGTGTTTCACGTCTAATTAAGTAGTGCTTCCTTATAAGTGTCACATTTCCTTTTACCTAGTTACTGTCGTCTGTATTTTAAAGTTACTAGTCGCTACCAACGTATTCCCGCCATTTTGCCGTTCTTAGCTCTTTCTACCAAAGATTAAGAGTACTGGACTCGTGAGAATTCCAACAACAGAGTGTAATGCATTGTCTGGCATACACGGGGCGCGGAAAACCAATCTGACGAAGACAGTATCAATGAAGGAATCTGAGTAGAGAAAAACCACTATGCCAGCATGAAAACGGTGGTCAGTTTGAACATTTTCTATACACACTTATGTTAACAATTTTGACCTTTTTAAGACATATCCAAACAAGAAACGTGGACATGTGATTGTCCTCATTTCTGAACAAGTACCGTCTCGTTCGTCAACTAAATACGATACACGTGTTAGTGATGTTTTAAATTTATCTTGTTCTCAACGTGACGACTGGTTAGTGCCAACGTTCTGTTTACGGATACATTTTCTGCAAATTACCTGTCATTTAGAACAAGGGCCTCCGTATGTTAGATTTCGATTACGTTCCTGTAGCGCTGAAAACATGCATTTACGACTCTTAGTTCCCATACAGAAACTCCTATGTCTCATGGTGTCCTTTCGCCCTGCAATTTTGGTCAAATTGTTTCTCCACGCCCTGTATAACGCTGCTGGATGGCAAACCTCGCTCAAACAGCACTGTTAGCATTATTCGCTTTATACTTTCGTTACACACAGCAGTCTGAAGTGCTGTTATGTGCGCACAGAGTGTGTAAAGTAGTACACAATCGTTTGCTGTCGAAAGGTGGAAGTGTTATGCAGGCAAGACACCACAAGTCATCGGTAGAGGTCAGTAGCATTTTTCATCGAAGAATACGACGCGTAATTTCGATTGGACAGAACGATATCTTTTCGTGTTTGTGTGTAGGAGACCTGACACTAAATGCTGGTTTATATAGACTACATACAGTTACTCGCTTACAACTTCGATAAACGTAAAGTCTGACTGGTGATTGTGCATTTGTTATAATTTTTTCCCGTTTTCACTTTCTCCATAAAACCACCATCACTCGCGAGAATGTTGCGAACCTCCGATATTGTGGAGCGCCAGGAGCAACAATCAGTCGCTGAAGCATCGACAAAGCTCTGTGGGCCGCAGGAGACGGAGAGTTAACGGAGAAATAAACTCAACCTTCTATATTTCGACGGTCTGCGAGCGCGATTAAATGCGTTAAAAGTCAGTACCGTGTCCTTGTGAATCCGACGCTGCTTTTACGATATTGTGGAACCCGTGCTGGCGTTATACTGGCGTGGAGTAACACAGGCGGGCGTCTCTTCTGCAGGTCATTCAGTGGCGTATGTGGAGAAAAGCAAACGTAAGCAGTGTTGTTGGAGCGATGTTTTGTCATCCAGCAGCGTTACACGTGACGTGGAGTTCCCCGTCTGAGTGGAACGGCCTCACAATCAGTTGGCTGTAGGTGGTAGTAAGGAATGTTGTGAAAGCCGGAAAATCTGTTGTAGGCTTCTGTTGTTTGAGAGTGACGGCTCGTGTTACTTAGCAGGCTGAACAGCAGCGTTACAGCTATTCGAGGAACATACAATTGGAGATTGTTCTTCGATTCTCCTGAGCTACACGTGAACTGATCATAAGATTCCTCACGATAAGTGCTCGATGTAGTGTGAATATTGCCAATTATTTCATTTTGGAATTAATCAAAGCATGACATCATCTGTGCTGCAGAGACAGACATACATTAAATTCTAGAACAGATCTGACTCGAAGATCCATTCTGACCGTAGACCTTATGTGGCTCTAACGTGGCTACTGTGCAATTTATACTAGTTGCACAGAATACCTAGCAAACCACTATGAAATACTTTACAGTATGTGAAAACTTGTTGAGTAGTTACGCTTATCGAATAATGACGCCGCGTGTATTTTTCAGTTCTTGTTGAAGTTTCGAATGTTGTTCCTACGAATGTATTTCAGACGTTTCATTCGAAAGAAAGGTTGTCTCTTGTTACTGTGTTTACTTGATAATAGTTTGACATACCTACCTTCATCTTAGTTTAGCTGCAGTGTTTTACTTCAGTTGTTGTATAGTGCAAAGAGGGTGCAAATGAGTGACTGTAGCATAACTTTTTAGTATGCTTTATTCCAGAAAAGAAAAAATGTGTAGTGAAACTATTTGAATTTTAGTCCACAGACATTTGCTGGACTCCAGTCTGGGAGGCTGCTGCCAGCAGTGCAGCTGCCGTGCCTTCGTGGCCCCAGCGTTCGGCCCTCTGCTGCGGCGTCAGCCCCTCCTGGCCTTCGGCACCCAGGTCAGCACCGAACCTCACCAGTAGCAGCGCCGCTTCTGTGTAGCCCCAGGTTGCGGCCAAGTGGAGAGGGGTGTCGTCATTGTTGTCCTCGGCGCCTACCACACTCTCCAGCAGGGCCTCCAGCGCCCCCAAACTGCCATTCTTTGCTGCCCAGTGTACTGGCGTCTGGCCTTCGACGTCCTTCGCCTGCACATCCGCCCCGTTCTCCAGCAGATACTCCAGCACCTCCAATTGTCCGTACCTCGCGGCCCAGTGCAGTGGCGTCCGCCCTTCGCTGTCTCTCGCGCCCACATCCGCTCCGTACCTCAGCAGACACTGCACCACGCCCAAGTGTCCGTCGATTGATGCAGGGTGAAGGGCTGTCCAGCCATACCTCTCTTCCTTCGCCTCCACGTTCGCCCCTAACATCAGCAGCCTCTCCACCTCTTCCACCATCCCGTCATCTGCCATCTGGATCATCCGGCTGTTCATTTGAGAAAGCTCCCTACACAAAACAGAGACATTCTCATACTTTACTATAAACACACACACAAGTTATCAAGAAAACTATGCGAAACAGACAAGAATTCATGAAACGCAACTGTCCAGTTCTAAATTACCAATATAAAACATTCTCCCTTTTATCTTATAGAATTCTGTGTCGCTTAAAGTACACATATATCATTGCATCCCTGTATCAAAATGCACGTCCATTTCCCATTAAGAGTCCGTGTTCTCAATCACTCAAGAAATTCTGTTGACACATTTTCTCAAAGTCACACTTGACATTCACTTCCTTTCACCTTCACATCTAAGAACTGACCTGCAATGAAACAGGTTCTTAATACGTCTATCACTGGTCCTTTGTGTGCAGCAAACGTTTCTCAAGCTAGCAAAGACACTAAACATCTACAGCGAGGGCTTAAAACAGTTGCTTGGCATCTTCATAGTTAATTTCGCAACTCAACCACACCAAACACAAATACTTATTGTTTGGCATGATGCACAGAAACGTCTGCATAACACACTCAACCACATACACGCATCCATCCACACACACACACACACACACACATCCACTTGCAAGTAAATTCTTATGCCTGCCATGTATCTGAAGGCGACTTTAAAACCTGTGGACTTACAGACTACAGTAATGTCTCATGCACTCATGTAGGTTACAATGACAAAACTTCTTGTAAGTAAACCTTGGCTTTTCCACTACACTGTATGCGTAACACTGCTGAAGTGTGCACTGAGAAACAAACAATTCTGTTTTCATTGCTTCGCCACAATGAACCTAGCACACAAAGTATGTTGATGTACTGCAAACTGTGTTACTTGAGGGGAGAAGTAAAACTCAGCAACACACATACAAAAGAAAAGCAAGAACATTCTGAGAAAAATAACGCCACAGCTGTATCTTGAGAACGCCTCTATTGTGTCACACGACGAGTTTCTGCGGCACGTTACCGCCGTCCTCAGGGCCTACCACTGCCAAGAGGCTATTTGATATCCTTGGCGCATTTGCTGTGGGATTCTTGTTATCAGAAGATATGGGCTGGCTTTTATCATGTCTCTCCTCGACAACGTGCTTTCCTCGGTCATAATAATCCAGTTATTCCTAAGCTATGATTTTCTTAAAGGAAACGTTCACTTCTGTCACTTTGACACACACTATGTAATCCAAAGTATCGGGAATAAAAAAAAAAAAAACAAAGAATTGGGCGCTCTGCGGAACTCATGGATTTCGAACGTGGCCAGGTGATTGGGTGTCACTTGTCTCATACGTCTGTACGCGAGATTTCCACACTCCTAAACATGCTGAGAACCACTGTTCCAAATGTGAAAGTGAAGTGGAAAGTGAAGGGACACGTACAGCACAAAAGCGTACAGGCCGACCTCGTCTGCTGACTGACAAACCGCCGACAGTTGAAGGAGGTCGTAACGTGTAATAGGCAGACATCTATCCAGACCATCGCACAGGAGTTCCAAACTGCATCAGGATCCCCTGCAAGTAGTATGACAGATAGGCGGGAGGTGAGAAAACTTGGATTTCATGATCGAGCGGCTGCTCGTAAGCCACACATCACGCCGGTAAATGCCAAACGACGCCTCGCTTGGTGTAAGGAGCGTAAACATGATACGATTAAACAGTGGAAAAACGTTGTTTGGAGTGACGAATCAAGGTACACAATGTGGCGACCCGATGGCAGGGTGTGCGTGTGGTCAATACCCGGTCAACGTCATCTGCCGGCGTCGATACCTCTCCTCAGTGCAGCACTCCGTGAAGAATGGGCTGCCATTGCCCGAGAATTCTTCCAGCACCTGATAGAACGTACGCTTGCGAGAGTGGAAGCTGTCATCAAGGCTAAGGGTGGTCCAACACCATACTGAATTCCAGCATTACCGGTGGAGGGCTCCACGAACTTGTAAGTCATTTTCAGCCACGTGTCCGGATACTTTTGATCACATAGTGAATCTTTTTTGGATAACTAAACTTCCTTCTTGCTGATCACCAAGATGGCTTCATCTGAATATTCGTCACGTATCATCTTCATGTCGAGAAGCCAGAGTCCTCGAAATGTTTCGGGAGCTGTCTCCACGTAAACTGCATGTAATGTTGCGGAAGAAGAAATCCCTGTTGACTTGGGCTTCTTCTCGATAATAATCTAAGTTTCCCACAGACATTCCATTAGAATATAACAGAGGATGCCCATTCATTAAATGTCATTTTGCTCACGCACGTAATTAAAAACTGTGTTTAATTCGGTTACACACTTTCTACTGGTAATAAACATTATGGTTTACGGCTAACTGTAATTTTCAGACTGACGTGACATGGAGAATATACGCGGCCGTACATTCTGTGAATGGCTCTGAGGTGCTCCTACCTGTAGCCGCAGTGTGTGGCAGGGGGCTAGAATCTTTCTCAGCTGCGTTTTTAGCCAGGGGAGTTTTGAGAACATTTCTCCACGGCAGCCAGTGAATGCATTATGTGTATGTGCTACCTGCAAATGCCTTTTGTAGTTGTCAATCAAGTCAAAATACCACTAAGGAACACAGTGGCAGACACTATAGGTAGTGAGACACATACGTGTATACACACTTCGAAAAAAGTTTTGCATCACCTCGATTCCGAGAGTTTCGGAACCTGTATAGAAAATTGGAATAGAGATCAACATAACCATCATTTCCGCCCCTTTTTATTCCTCATGAAAAGCACACATTGCGTGTTGAACCACCATACAGCGAGACCTTAAGAGGTGGTGGTCCAGGTTGCTGTACACAGTGGCTAGCGGCCCGTCCTCTTGCATTGGTGCATGCCTGTATTCGTCGTGGTATACTATCAACAAGTTCATCAAGGCACTGTCGGTCCAAAATGTCCCACTTCTCAACAGCGATTCGGCGTAGATCCCTCAGAGTGGTTGGTGGGACACTACGCCACGTCGTCCATAAACAGCCCTTTTCAATCTATCCCAGCCATGTTCGAGAGGTTTCATGTCTGGAGAACATGCTGGCCACTCCAGTCGAGCGATGTCGTTCTCCTGATGGAAGTCATTCACAAGATGTGTACGATGGGGGCGCGAATTGTCGTCCACGACGACGAATGCCTCGCCAATGTGCGGCCGATATGGTTGCGCTGTCGGTCGTAGGATGGCATTCACGTATCGTGCAGCCGCTACGGCGCCTTCCGTGACCAGCAGCGGCGTACGTCGGCCCCACACGATGCCACCCCAAAACAGCAGCGAACATTCACCTTGCAGCACTCGCTGGACAGTGTGTCTAAGGCGTTCAGCCTCACCGGGTAGCATCCTAACACGTCTGCGACGATTGTCTGGTTGGAGGCATATGCGGTGAAGAAACCGTTATGCCCATCGTGAGTGGTCCATTCGGAATCTGTACCGCGCTGCATGGTGTCTTGTTAGCAAAGATGGACCTCGCCATGGAAGTCGGGATTGAAGCTGCGCATAATGCAGCTTATTGGACGCAGCTTGAGTCGTAACACGACGTCCTGTGGCTGCACGAAAAGCGTTATTCAACATGGATGCGTTGCTGTCAGGGTTCCTCCGACCCATAATCCGTAGGTAGCCCTTGGGCGGCGTCACCGAGGCATGTCATCGACAGTTCCTGTCTCGCTGCGTCTCCTACATGTCTGAACAACATCGCTTTGGTTCACTGCTAGACGCCTGGACACTTCCCTTGTTGAGAACCCTTCCTGGCACAGATTAATAATGCAAGCGCGATCGAACAGTGGTATTGACCGTCTAGGCACGGTTGAACAACAGATGACGCGAGCAGTGTAACTCATTCCTGGTGGAATGACCGGAACTGATGGGCTGTCGGACCCCCTCTGTCTAATAGGCGCTGCTCATGCATGGTTTGGTCGGGTTTAGTGACATCTCTGAACAGTCAAAGGGACTGTATCTGAGATACAATATCACCAGTCAGCGTCTATCTTCAGGAGTTCCGGGAACTCGAGTGATACAAAACTTTTTTGGATGTGTGCAGAACCGGCGAACACAAGTGAGTGACTAAGCTCATGCTTACCTTGCCTTGTCTTCCGTGAGTGCCAAGCTGTGCTGTATAGCCATCAGCTGTAAGTGACCCTTTAACAGGTTAATGGCGCCAGGACCCGTGAGACCGGGGAAGGAGTCAGTCAGCGCACGCACAGCCCAGGCTGCCTCGAGACTGCGGGCGGAGTGATTCTGCGTAGACGCTCCCTGGTCTGCCGTAACACTCGGTGTCGAGTGCGTATGCTGTACAGCCATCAGCTGTAAGTGACCCTTTAAGAGGTTAATGGCGCCAGCATCTGTGAGACCAGGCACGGAGCGAGTCAGAGCACGCACGGCCTCGGCTGCTTTCAGACCGGGGATGGAGTGAGTCTGCACAGGCACCGCCTCAGCTGCCGTGACACTGGGTATGGAGTCGACCTGCTCGGGCGCAGTCTCGCCTCCCGTGACACTGGCTGTGGAGTGAGTCTGCGCACGCACTGCCTCTGCTGGTGCGCCCTCCATCTTCTGAGCGTGTGACATCGGAGATGATCCTGAAACATGTCGTCGCCAACTGAGCAGCCCTTTGCCCTTAAACACTACATCTGGTGCAATTAGGGGTCACAGGCAGATCTGTGGCAAGCATCAGTCAGGAAACGTTGTTCACCACAAGTCAGTTACACCATGTATCCACCCAGTGTCACAATGGTGGCTCAGGTGAATAGCTGAAAAGAGTCAGCAACACAAATTTCCAAATTTCCCGAATTTTTCAGAGCGCTTGCCTTGCGAAACATACACTACTGGCCATTAAAACTGGTACACGTCGAAGATGGCGTGCTACAGGCGCGAAATTTAACTGGCAGGAAGAGGATGCTGTGATGTGCAAATGATTAGCTTTTCAGAGCACTCACACAAGGTTGGCGACACCTACAACTTGCTGACATGAGGAAAGTTTCCAATCGATTTCTCATACAGAAACAGCTGTTGACCGGCGTTGCCTGGTGAAACGTTGTTATGATGCCTCATGTGGGCAACGTTGTCTGAAAATTTCATGCGCGAATTCGTAGAGAGAGTAAACTGGGAATATTTGTCATTGCATCAAAAAATATCAGAAAATTTCATAAGATAATTCCAAAACAGATTATACTGATATGCAATAGCATGGAAGCACAAACTGACGATTTCATTAGAGAATTTCAAGACAAATTATGCTGGCATAACGTATCAAAACACGAAATGCTGTCTCAAGATTTCATGAGAGAATTACAAGACAGATTAGATTGATTTCCAATATCAGCACATCAAAAACTGTCTGAAAATTTCAGGCGAGAATTCGCTGACAGATTAGACTGGGAATTTATGTCATTGCACAAAAAAAAGATGTCTGAAGATTTGATGCGGGCTTGCCAGGATAGATTGTTCTGGAATGGGATATCGCTTTGTGAAAAGCTGTCTGAAGGTTCTGTAATGGAATTTCAGCAGTAAGTAAACTGGGAAGTAATTTTAAAATTTCAAAATCTATCTGAATCGTTCAGACAAAAGATGTTATGTCCATATGAAATACTGACAGAAGAACCTGAAAATGACTGTTCTATATGCTTAACAAATGAAAGTGGTCAATTCGTGCTGACAAAATCCAAACACCTTTTTCATAAGGAATGCATTGCCCGGTGGTTATCAGTGCAAAATAACAGTCCAATGTGCATAACAGTCATGAAGAGAAATATTGACTGAACATTTTTAGTGGATCGAGATTCATTAAAGAAACACATGCCTAAAAGTTGTCACTAATTATTCCGTGCGTAAGATCATGAGCGAAACTGCTCTTGCCGATACGGTCGCAGGTTCGAATCCTGTCTCGGGCATGGATGTGTGTGATGTCCTTAGGTTAGTTAGGTTTAAGTAGTTCCAAGTTCTAGGGGACTGATGACGTTAGAACTTAAGTCCCATAGTGCTGAGAGCCAATTGAACCATTTTGAAAGAGGGACAAGCGCTGCAATAACATTAATGTGTCGTCCACGTGTGTGCCTGCATTTTTGTGCTTATTTATTGCAAGAGCATTTAACGTATCGTCAATTTACAACAGCTAAAGCTATGAATCACGCGCCAGCCTAGCGATAACAGCGAGGAAAGCGGTGAGGGGCTGTGGCCTCGGCGGTTACGCCGCCGCTGCTATCGCGGAAGTTTGTCAGCCGTGCCTAACACGGCAACGTTGCGGTGTCTCCAAAAACTGAACCGTCTAAATTTCCAAATATAATCTCTATATATAAAATGGATACAAATATAAATAACAATTCTATTACTATTATCAAAGTCTCTGAGCGCACGGAAAAGCGCTCAGAGTTAAAGGCTTATGCAAAACGAAAAAGGACGCTCTTGTCGATGCTATAGAGAAGAGTTATTCCACAGCAGCGACAAGCGGCTTGTTTTACTTAGTTTCTAACAAAACTGTACGTGAGTTGAATCGGATTGCAAAGGAAAATAGAGTTAGAGGGTTTCCAAATTCACACAGAAATGGTTTGGTGGCTCTCATAGATGCAGAGATAGAATTTTTAAAGAAAATCAGCAACAATTCAATTTACAACAGAACTGTTAGATGGAAAACACATAATCACGGGCGAGGAAAAAGAATGGTAAGAAAAAATTGTGAGAAAAAAATAGGTCAGCTTCTTCCATTTAAACGCGATGTATTTAGGACATTGAAGAAAAGAAAAGAAGCAACGTAATGAACAACCACGTGAACAAAACCTCGGCCAAATTTTTCCCTTCAAGCAAAAAGGGTTTACTTTACTCAAAGAAGACAGACTACCCTTCGAAATTAAGCCATGTGTTCGTATGAAATTGCATAAAAAATAAAGCATTTGGCAGACATCTTACCGTAGAACTTGAAAGGCGATCCATTCGAGCAGCAGTCAGACAAGCCGTACACGCTACAAATTAACTGAGATCAAGAAAAGTGATCAAATGAAGATCGTGCCTGAAAATGACTCTTTTAATCTCGCAGTATCATCGAAGGGTAACGTAAATGTCAGTGCTTCACGACTACTTGCACAGACTGATAGAATTGTCACATCTAACGAAAGTGTAGACCTAAGTTATACTACATTCCATTTTGAAGTCTACAAAACCCGAGGGCTCTTCAATAAAGAATGATTATGTTTTCACTACACACCTTTACTGATGTCATAATTTTTACGGTGCTCCTCAAGGCAGTCTCCCATGAGTGCGATGCAATTGTCCCTGCCAGTCTTGAAATATATGCTGGAAACCATTTCTTGAGAGGTCCTTCAAAATCGCATCCGCAGTCTTTACCATTGCTTCTGATGATTGATAATGCCTCCCACGAAGGCGTTTCTTCGTCTTCGAGTCACACGGGGCTAAATCCAGACTGTCGGGAGGGTGAATAATGATTCAATGGACGAGCTCTATTTAAAGACAACATATCGCACACAAGAGTTAAGGGATTGCTGGTTATAACGTCGTGAAGTTGTGGAGATGTGAATAGTATGGCGATTTACAAGTCAAATTTTCTTTAACCTAATGCTATTGCCGTGCTCAAAGATCAAAAGAAGGAAATGTTCGGCAAAGAATCGTTGGCATAGATAAATACTTTCCCTAATGTACAGCATGCTCTACATGGCGGGCAAGTTACAATATGCGGCGCAGAAGTTCATGGTCAAGACGCAAACACGAAAACAATGTATCAGTATCACGGCTGCTTTAGGCACGGTTGTCCTGAGTATTATTAACCCGACACTATAAATAATGTGAATAATATTTCAATGGGCGAGCTCTATTTAAAGACAACATATCGCACACAAGAGTTAAGGAATGCTTGTTATAACGTTGCGGAGATGGGGAGTTGTGAGTGGAAAAATTCTAAGACTTACAAAAAGAACGTAAATAAAGAAACAAAAGTTGTAGAACTAGTGAATCCTAGAGATGCCTTTTTCGGCGGAAGAACAGACACTGCTGAATTGAAGGTTTCAGCAAGAAGCAGTGATACATTGACATCTGCAGTCTTTGTCCTACAGCGATGTTTTACGACAATTATCCTGCAGGTCATCCTGCACAGATAATGAAATCAGGAAAATGCGACGAGGAATGGTTTGGTTTTGTTAGATGCAAAGCGGTTGTGCCGCGTGGCTTGTATCATCCTGTGCAACCAGTTAAACAGGAAAAGCTTTTGTTCGGTCTACGGCAAAATGTGTAGAAGATCAAAACTCATCGCTGTTGAAACCACAGTGACGATGAGCGAGCATTTGTAGGAACGTGGACAACAACAGAACTCAACAAAGCCATCGAAAAAGGCTATAAAATGCAAGACTTTTACGAGGTATGACATTTTGCTCGAATAAGTAATGAACTGTTTAAAGACTACGTAAAAACCTTCATGAAGATCAAACTGGAAACTAGCTCTTTGGAAGATGGTTACAAGTAAAATGAAGAACACAGACGAGTTATCAAAAAAAAGCAAGATATCGACCTTTATGTTAGCGATATTGAATCAAACGCAGGCAAACGTGATGTTTCCAAGTAAGTCTCAACTCTCTTTGGAGAAAATTTGGTCGAAGACTGAATATGACGCAAACGAATTTATAGATAATGCTAGTCGTTGCTATGAACTTTTACTCGATGATGCGACAGATGTTAGTAACGTAATATTCATCAATGAGGAAGTCACTGAAGTGACATACCGTTACAACGATTAGTATGTGGAACATAGTACTAACGCATTCGTTGCCGCCTTCACCACTTCTAACGCTAGGATGAGGCTGTATGATATGCTAACATTGTGATAACATTGTATACTACGGAAAAACTCTCTTGTTTATATTGATGAGGGCAAAAACACAGTGCACGCAGGTTGCATGCTTGGCGAATGGACAGATGAATTTGGCAAAGACGATTTTGCCATTGAATGGACAAGCACTCGGCCAAATGCTATGCTTAACAGACATATAAAGGCAAACGCTATCAAAAATAATCGCTATACTCTGAACTGAAAAAATTGCGTAAAATTCGACATGAAAACGATGACTGAATTAATACAGACTTATGAAGATAAGATTATCATAAGTAACAACATGATTACGAGAGGTAAGAAGACGAAAAACCTGCTGAATAAATTTGTAGCAAAAGAGTTTAAATTTAACTACGATAAGCGTATGCTTCTAGAGGAAAAAAGACGGCATAACTGATGCACTTCGATGGGGATATTAAAGAAAAACTTTTGCGTATACTGATGGGAACAGTGATTACAGAATTCGTCGATGATCCTGCTCGTTGGTACGAGCTCATTCTCGATGACAATATAGGAATAATTCAAAAATGGTTCAAATGGCTCCGAGAGCGTAGAACTACTTAAAGCTAACTAACCTAGGGACATCACACTCATCCATGCCCGAGGCAGGATTCGAACCTGCGACCGTAGCGGTTCCAGACTGTAGCGCCTAGAATCACTCGGCCACCCTGGCCCGCATAGAAATAATTAATACGACATTTGCCAACGAAGAACTAATAAAGGTGTCATATAAGAACTGGTAAGGATAAATGAAGTCAAGGCCTATAAAATTTCAGACTTGTGGTCGCCATGAAGTCGTTGCTGGTAAACTGGCCGCGAGAAAGGCGTCAACATTTTGCGAAAAATAACCGCTGAAATTTTGCAAAACAGTAGCTGCAAATAACCGTCAAAAAGTCGCTTCCGAAAAACCTGGAAGCTGGTGTCTTTCGGACGAAAAGTCGCTTAAAAAAAAAAGCGGCCGCGAAAAAGTGACTGCTGGCTTTCAACGAAAAAGTCCCTTCCTAAAAAAAGTATCCGCGAAAAAGTGATTGCCGGTTTTGTCGCTTGTGACAAAATGCGCCCGCGAAAAAGGGGCTGCTATCTTTTGGACGAAAATCCCCCTCTCCGAGAAAAAGTGATCACGAAAAGCCGCTTCCGAAAAAAGAGTGGCAGCGAAGTAGCGTCAAGTGAGCGCCGGAATTTTGCAAAAAGGTGATCGTCATCTTTTGTCCGGAAAGTCGAGGGTTTGTCCTGAGCCGCCGCCGTCAACTACTGCCCTTCCTCGTACGACCATTTCAGGATTGTACGGTGAACATCAGCGGTGCGGTAAAACATCCATTCTCCGACGTCGCTGCGGCCGGACAAGGATCCTGTGAGAAGGGACCAACGACGATTGAAGAGAATCGTTCAGCGTGACAGAAGTGAAACCCTTCCGCAAAATGCTGCAGTTTCAATGCTGGGCCATCAACAAGTGTCAGCGTGCGAACCATTTGACGAGATGGAGCCGGAGGCGAACTCATATATCCTTGGTGGCTTCACGATACAAGGCTTTACGCCTCGGCTGGGCCCGACATCACTGGAAACACGGACGACTTTCGTTGAATCGATGGACCCTGCATATCAGCAGTGGAGTGTCCGAGTTGGTGGAGGCTCTATAATCTACATACACAGCTACATGACTACTCTGCAATTCACATTTAAGTGCTTGGCAGAGGGTTCATCAAGCCACAATCATACTATCTCTCTACCATTCCACTCCCTAACATTGCGCGGGAAAAACGAACACCTAAACCTTTCTGTTCGAGCTCTGATTTCTCTTATTTTATTTTGATGATCATTCCCACCTATGTAGGTTGGGCTCAACAAAATAATTTCGCATTCGGAAGAGAAAGTTGGTGACTGAAATTTCGTAAAAACATCTCGCCGCGACGAACAATGTCTTTGCTGTAATGACTTCCATCCCAATTCGCGTATCATATCTGCCACACTCTCTCCCCTATAACGTGATAATACAAAACGAGCTGCCCTTCTTTGCACCCTTTCGATGTCCTCTGTCAATCCCACCTGGTAAGGATCCCACACCGCGCAGCAATATTCTAACAGAGGACGAAGGAGTGCAGTGTAAGCTGTCTCTTTAGGGGACTTGTTGCATCTTCTAAGTGTCCTGCCAATGAAACGCAACCTATGGCTCGCCTTCCCCACAATATTGTATATGTGGTCTTTCCAACTGCTGTTGTTCGTAATTTTAACACTCAGATGCTCTGTTGAATTGACAGCCTTGAGAAATTTACTATTTATCGAGTAATTGAATTCCAACGGATTTCTTTTGGAACTCGTGTGGATCACCTCACACTTGTCGTTACTTAGCGTCAACTGGCACCTGCCACACCGTACAGCAATCTTTTCTAAATCGCTTTGCAACTGATGCTGGTCTTTGGATGACCTTACTAGACGGTAAATTACAGCATCATCTGCGAACAACCTAGAGAACTGCTCAGATTGTCACCCAGGTCATTTACATAGATCAGGAACAGCAGAGGTCCCAGGAGGCTTCCCTGGGGAACACCTGATATCACTTCAGTTTTACTCGATGATTTACCGTCTATTACTACGAACTGCGACCTTCCCGACAGGTAATCACGAATCCAGTCGCACAACTGAGACGGTACCCCATAGGCCCGCAGCTTGATTAGAAGTCGCTTGTGAGGAACGGTGTCAAAAGCTTTCCGGAAATCTAGAAATACGGAATCAACTTGAGATCCCCTGTCGATAGCGGCCATTACTTCGTGCAAGTAAAGAGCTGGCTGCGTTGCACAAGAGTGATGTTTTCTGAAACCATGCTGATTACGTATCAAGAGATCGCTCCCTTCGAAGTGATTCATAATGTTTGAATACAGTATATGCTCCAAAACCCTACTGCAAACCGACGTCAATGATATAGGTCTGTAGTTAGATGGACTACTCCTACTACCCTTCTTAAACACTGGTGCGACCTGCGCAGTTTTCCAATCTGTAGGTACAGATCTATCGGCGAGCGAGCGGTTGTATATGAGTCCTAAGTAGGGAGCCATTGTATGACCGTAATCTGAAAGGAACCTAATCGGTATACAATCTGGACCTGAAGACTTGCCCGTATCAAGCGATTTCAGTTGCTTCGCAAGCCCTAAGGTATCTACTTCTAAGAAACTCATGCTAACAGCTGTTCGTGTTTCAAATTCTGGAATATTCCATTCGTCTTCCCTGGTGAAGGAATTTCGGAAAACTGCGTTCAATAACTCCGCTTTAGCGGCACAGTCGTCGGTAACAGTACCATCGGCACTGCGCAGTGAAGGCATTGACTGCCGCTTGTGTACTTTACATACGACCAGAATTTCCGTACACATACTCCCAGATATTTTACAGAAGCAACTGTTACCAATGTTTGTTCCGCTATCATATAATTATAAAATAAAGTATCCTTCTTTCTATGTATTCGCAATACATTACATTTGTCTATGTTAAGTGAGAGTTGCTACTCCCTGCACCAAGTGCCTAACCGCTGCAGATATTCCTGGATTTCGCTGCAATTTTCTAAACGTCTGTACACAATATTTTCATACTTTTGAACATACCTAGGCCTACTGTTTCAGGATGTCATAGTGTAGTGGAAACGTGAAGGGACACGTACAGCACAAAAGCGTACAGGCCGACCTCGTCTGTTGACTGACAGAGACCGCCGACATTGGAGGCGGTCGTAATGTGTAATAGGCAGACACCTATCCAGAACATCACACAGGAATTCCAAACTTTATCAGGATCCGCTGCAAGTACTGTCATTATAAGTGGCTGTATTTATTACCAAAGCTGACATTATTCTTCATTAGCAAAGCTGACGTTATTCTTTAATTAATTTGGCTGAAGATACGTAATTCATAGTTACACTTTTTCTTGACAACAATAAAATTTTTGCAGAGTTCTACGTTGATGGTTTCTTGGGTGGATTATAATCAGTAATGCAACATTGCTGGCAAAAATTAATTATATTCTGAAAACGCTTCAAATATTTACTTTTGTTAATGAAATGATTTTACAAACGTTCAAATGGGACTTACTTTTTACGATAATCTTACAACTAGCAATGTGCAAACATACCTTCAGTAGTCTTATTTCCAACATGTTGTTGTTGTTGTGGTCTTCAGTTCTGAGACTGATTTGATGCAGCTCTCCAAGCTACTCTATCCTGTACAAGCTTCTTCATCTCGCAGTACCTTCTGGAGCCTACATCCTTCTGAATCTGCTTAGTGTATTAATCTCTTGGTCTTCCTCTACGATTTTTACTCTGCACGCTGCCATCCAATACTCAGTTGGTGATCTCTTGATGTCTCAGAACATGTCCTACCAACCGATCCCTTCTTCTAGTCAAGTTGTGCCACAAACTTCTCTTCTCCCCTATCGTGTTCAGTACCTCCTAGTTGCTTATGTGATCTACCCATTTAATCTTCAGCATTCTTCTCTAGCACCACATTTCGAAAGCTTCTATTCTCTTCTTGTCCAAACTATTGATCGTCAATGTTTCACTTCCACACATGGCCACGCTTCATACAAATACTTTCAGAAATGACTTCTTGACACTTACATCTATACTCGATGTTAACAAATTTCTCTTCTTCAGAAACGCTTTCATTGCTATTGCCAGTCCACATTTTATATCCTCTCTACTTCGATCATCATCAGTTATTTTGCTTCCCAAATAGCAAAACTCCTTTACTACTTTTAAGTGTCTCATTTCCTCTCTACTTCGATCATCATCAGTTATTTTGCTCCCCAAATAGCAAAACTCCTTTACTACTTTTAAGTGTCTCATTTCCTAATTAATTCCCTCAGCATCACCCGATTTATTTCGACTACATTCCATTATCCTCGTTTTGCTTTTGTTGATGTTCATCTTATATCCTCCTTTCAAGACACTGCCCATTCCGTTCAACTGCTCTTCCAAGTCCTTTGCTGCCTCTGACAGAATTACAATGTCATCGGCGAACCTTAAAGTTTTTATTTCTTCTCGATGGATTTTAATATCTACTCCAACGTGACAAATATTAATTATTCCTACTTAATCCTATTAATAAAATATAAACATCTTTCATAAATTGTGGTTTGACAATAGACAATAGAAATATACACGTCTTACACAAAGAACGTAGTGATCGAATATCTTTACTTAACGATCGGGAGCGTGTAGAATTGTCGGTGCTAATAGACCAGCAACACTGCGTGAAATGACCTCAGAAATGAATGTGGGCCTTACGACGAACGTATCCGTTAGGGCCTGCTGCAAAAGTTCGGCGTTAGTGGTCTGCGCCAGCGTGCACCACATCGCCTGCAGCGCCTGTCCTGGGGTGCATTAATAATTGTGTGCATTTCGTCTATTTGATATTGTCAATCTAAAAAAATTAACAAATTGCTCCTGGCCACTGCCCAAAATAATTAGTAATTCTTTTGTGTGGAGCAGGGGGGGGGGGGGGGGGGGAGTGGGCTATGTTAGTGGGCTGCTCCTGTGTTGGCGGCGCTGCATAGCGCTCTGCATTGGATCTCTGATTGCGCTTTCTTTGTAAGAGACTCTGTGGCTGGTTCTCCGACCATAAATATAATAGACTGGCCCTGACGTCATTTTCGTAGCTCCAACATCTCTGGGCTAAAGTCACGTGAATGTTGGCAAAACATGATTGCTTCGTGTTGCGCTTATGGCTGAACTCAGCGTTTTGTCGGGGGAAATGGCATTACATTTCACATGTAAGGGTTTCTATGATAGTGCAGATGCGTTTATTAAAATCTGCTGGAGTGACTTTTATATGGTTTTTTTTTTTACACTTGAAATAGAGTATCACGTAAATTAAAGTGTCGAAAGTGATGCCTGTAAAGTCAGACTCATATTACGTCTTGGAAAGTATCTGTGATAATTCGGTTACATAAGTAAGTATAACTGTTTCTCGTTCCTACTCATAGGTTCCCCAAGGATGAAAAACGAAGGCAGCTTTGGATACAGGCCCTGAAACGGAAAATCTCTAAGCCATCTGCACATACGCGCCTTTTTGTATATAGAGGTGAGACTATAATAAGGTAAGAGCACCTATAGTCGACACATGAAGAGAATTTTTTTCTACCCTCTAATACTATTAAATAAATGTAGGCTCCAAAATTATTTTCTGAAACTTCAAAGTCTCACCTTTCATCTAAAATATAATTTTTTTAAACTGATAATTTAAACTTTTGTAAAAAAAAAGTAGGAACTGAACCTTTGAAGAGCACCTAAATTTGACACTCTAAAATGCAACTGCTCCTAAAGTCGACAATTTTGGCACCTATAGTTGACATAATTCCCATATCCCATCTTCTTTTATAAGTGGCTAGAGCTCAAAACGCGGCGAATACAATGTTTAAAGTTTTGACCCGAGCCCCCTCTTACTGTTTAAAAGAATTTTAACGACATTTTACTCCAATTGACAGTTTATAGTAGTTTCGTCCCGCTGCCCACCAGAGGCGTCTTCGATGTATTTGTTAGATTTTATAAATGGTACTGTAACAAATCCAGGTCAAATGTAGCTCTGGCATAATTTTTCGCAAGTAGAACAGTAATTTTTGTTGGAAGCGTTTGGCAGTCAATTGAGAAATGTGGGGAAAATACGATACAAACGTAGGATGGCAGACCGCTGATTTGAAATCCCGCCACGTTTTGCTAACAGTCACGCGGTTTCTGTTGGAGCCACACAGCTCTATAGCTTCTGCACAGCGAGGCCGGTCTACTGGTATCTGTGGCCGAAGGGCTGGTTGCATAGAGTAAATATCTCCGCAGTGAGCATTTGCATTTGTCTTGTGCATGGGAACGTTCAGTTCAGTTCCAGGTTCCGTCGCGAACTAGGTCGCTCTCTTAGTTCGTTAGCTCCCATCTCGTTTTCCAGAAAGTCAGTTCGCTCGCTTTGCTACCGCTATTGCACACGCTCTTTTGTTCGCTGTGCTAGCCCTTTAAGTAATGACCAGTGTTGCCAATGCCTGTATTATTACAGTTTTATGTCGAGTAATTAAACTTGGAAAGGGCAAATAAACCAGTTATTTACACAAATGGGTAAAATGGGGTAGTCAACTACTTTACTTTACATACAGTGCACCCGTAGTATTTTAATTTTAAAATATATTTATTTATTAGTTCATTGTAGGAATATTACTTACAGAATATGCTAAATGCGATTTTAATAAAAATACACTTTCATAAATAATTTTACTTCTTTCAAGTTTGTGAAACAACCAACAAAAATATTTCTGCTTGAGGTACAGGTTAAGTACTATATGGCACAAACAATAATACCGTTATCATTAACAGAAGAAACACTGACACTTGTAATTTGTTACCAAACTATTAGACATAGAAAAAATAACTATGACCCCTGAGTGAGATGGTATTCTAAAGCATACTTCTTCTGCTTCGCACCATCATTCTTTAAATAATCAGTCTCCTAATTTTCGAGTCAAGTATTGCAAAAATTTACATATTATTATACATTAATTTGGAAACTTTATTCGTTGATAAGTGTTCTTCGTTCATTAAGGATTTGTGCCGTTCGCAGGGCACTGATGTTGCTGCTATGAAAATCTCGTTAACACACGTGCATATACACGAGGATATAACTGGCGACGCCCGTGCCACCATTCAAGCGGATCTTTTTTTCGATCTAAATACTCTTCATTGAGGTATTTATCGAGTTCGCGAATACCAGCAGCAAGTTGGTTATCTGGCCTATTGATTTTTCTTATTTCTTGGTCATGCTCGCCCCGCTCATTTCTGCTGCCACTAGAACAAGACGCCGAAGGGTCGCTAGCAGTAGGCTCGGCCACTAAAATATCTCGATTCTCCCTCTGAGGTGACTGCACTCTGCCGACTTTATTTTCGAGGCGTTGTATTGCAGCTTCACAAGCTTTTTGATTTCTAAATTACCTCTGTCTAAATCGGGGGTCCACAATAGTACACTCAGCGTATAGAATTTTATCCTCATAACCTTTAAAACCGTCTGCCATGCCTTTATAGAGCACTGATTGCACGGCGACAATTTTTTTATTGTTAGAAGCATGCTTCTGCAGAAAACTGTTGAGCGGGTTACAAAACACAATAACTTTTGACAAAGTCACATCTCTTTCGGCACTGATTTCTACCGTAATTTTATAGAATGGACCGAGTAAGGGCAGCACGTGATTTTTTTAAAGCCTACTGCTTCGTCTCGCCATTGTCCGTCGGCCCTCGGAAAAAAGCGAACGAACGAAGTAGCGAGTTTATCCGTGAACTAGTTCTCGCAGTTCGCCTGTGTGAGTGTTCTTCCGAACTAGTTCTTTCGCCAACTACACTAGACTAACTCACATGCGCAGAGCAGACTTTGTGTTGTCAACATACATTGCCGGCCTGGTCACGTGTTCTCGGGACGTCGTGTGTTTGTCCGCATAGCCCTGTATATTTCGAATGTCACTACATCCCTACTACAGACGGATTCTTTTCGTACCTGTCGTGGATTATTTACGTATGTTGCGCAGACATTTTAACAATATCCATTTGATACTGGCAATAAACCAGCTGCGTAACTTTTAAGGGCAAGTTATATTACATTCTGCTTCTTTGCGATAGGTGTCACAGTTCAGATGCACTAGATTTGTGGTATGATACGGCACTTTATAGTATTACACAGCCTGACGTACATTTTTGCAGTGATACTCTTGGAAAACGACTTGACAGTGCGCTAGTACTTTTGCAAGCGTCCGAAAAACACAGAATTTGCCACACATTAGCGATGTGCTAATTCGTCCTTCTTTCTGCTATTTCTGCGTATTTCAAAAAAATGGTTCAAATGGCTCTGAGCACTATGGGACTCAACTGCTGTGGTCATCAGTCCCCTAGGACTTAGAACTACTTAAACCTAACTAACCTATGGACATCACACACGCCCATGCGCGAGGCAGGATTCGAACCTGCGACCGGAGCAGCAGCGCGGCTCCGGACTGGGGCGCCTACAACCGCTCGGCAACCGCGGCTGGCTCTGAGTATGTATTTTCTCTTTCTTGCGACCTAAAGCACAATTTTTCTTGCTGGTGACACTTTGAAGTGCTTATTTAACGCATTTTACGTACGTGCTCCTAGTTTATTAAATAAATAGTAGACTGAGCAAGAAGAGGGGGGGGGGGGGGGGAGGCGACCGGAGAATAAATGTACTGTAAAGCAAATACAGTTGGTCATGTAACAGTCAACCTATTTAACACCATTAAGGGAAGTGGTAAGTGACACAAATGAAAGAGTTTGAGGACATGTTTACTAATATTTTACGTTTCTTAATCAAATTGTGAAGAAAATAAATTCAAGGCAAAATACACCAAAGAAGATGAATGCGTACTTTGATTAGCTGCACTATCGTGTTTTTTATTTGATTTGGGCAGAAAATGTATTTAAGCTGAATGCAGAAATTGGTACTAGGTGCTGTAGAAAATTAAAAATAGTTGGTATAGCATCTACCTTCAGCCACACACGTCCAAATTTTTCTCTGTCTAAACATCCCTCTTCAAAGTGTTTTGAATATACTTCGGAATATTTTGTGGGGACAAAATTACTCCTCCTTATGTTCTGGAGCCACATCTTTACTCGTTGTACATCCTTAGGGAAGCTAAAATATAAATCACACATAATCATTCTCCAAGTTCTAGACACACTTAACATGGCCTCCTACTGAAACTTTATAGTAAACAAAAATGTTTGGACACACATATTATACGAAGACAATTACAGACTCCCACTCTATTGAATTTATCTGTCTCCCGTCTTTCAGATCTAGATACATAATCGAGAAGTCACTGATAAATACATGGAGGATAGTATTTGCTGGAACAACTAACCATTCCTTTTCCTGTTCCAATAGCAAATTCACGAGAGAAAGCGATTGTTTGTAAGCTTTTGTACAAGCCGTAATATCTATTATATAGTCATAAAATCGTAGAAAAATAGTTCTACAGAATCAAGCCTTAATTGTAACACGTCGCGAAATTTTTAAATATAGTACCCATGAAAAGTTACTATCCCTCCTTTCACATATTTTTCTTTGCTTCCGTAGCAACAAGAGTAATTCACCATAGCTATTACACTATCAACAAACGGTGAAAACACAACAAAAACTCTTGATATTAAACATAAAAGTCTGCGGAAAGCACACGCGCATAGCGAAGTCCCGAAAACACGTGACAATCCTGGTTTAATGCTGTTAACATGCGCAGAACGTAATGCTCACTGCACGGATATTTACTCTATGGCTGGTTGGACTCGTTGCTGTAAGTTAATCGCCAGTAGCGTTGGGCAGTTGGAAGTTAGTCGTCAGCAGTGATGGGTGTGTTGTTGGGCAGTTGGAGGTGAACAGCCAGCAGTGATGGATGTTAAATGTGAGGAGTCAGCATTGATGCAGGGTAGAGGTCTGAAGTGTTAGCGTAGGCGAACGATCTGAAAGTATCCCACTCGGAGATTGAAAATTATTCATCATTATACATGGTGGTCAACTGATCGTGACCGGGCAAAATATCTCACGAAATAAGCGTCAAACGAAGAGACTATAAAGAACGAAACTCGTCTAGCATGAAGGGGGAAACCAGATGGCGCTATGGTTGGCCCGCTAGATGGCGCTGCTATAGGTCAAACGGATATCGACTGCGTTTTTTTAAACAGGAATCCCAATTTTTTATTACGTATTCGTGTAGTACGTAAAGAAATATGAATGTTTTAGTTGGGCCACTTTTTTCGCTTTCTGATAGATGGCGCTGTAATAGGCACAAATATATGGCTCACAATTTTAGACGGACAGTTGGTAACAGGTGGGTTTCTTAAATTAAAATACAGAACGTAGCTACGTTTGAACATTTTATTTCTGTTCTTCCGACGTGATACATCTACCTTTGTGAACTTATTATTTCTGAGAACGCAAGTTGTTACAGACTAATTACCCGTTAATACGACATTAATGCAATAAATGCTCAAAATGATGTCCGTCAACCTAAATGCATTTGGCAATACGTGTAACGACATTCCTCTCAACAGCGAGTAGTTCGCCTTCCGTAATGTTCGACAGGCATTGACAATACGCTGACGCATGTTGTCAGGCGTTGTCGGTGGATCACGATAGCAAATATCCTCCAACTTTACCCACAGGCCGGCCGCGGTGGTCTAGCGGTTCTTGGCGCGCAGTCCGGAACCGCGCGACTGCTACGGTCGCCGGTTCGAATCCTGCCTCGGGCATGGATGTGTGTGATGTCCTTAGGTTAGTTAGGTTTAAGTAGTTCTAAGTTCTAGGGGACTGATGACCACAGTAATTAAGTCCCATAGTGCTCAGAGCCATTTTTTCCCCACAGAAAGAAATCCGGGGACGTCAGATCCGGTGAACGTGCGGGCCACGGTATGGTGCTTCGACGACCAATCCACCTCTCTTGAAATATGCTATTCAATACCGCTTCAACCGCACGCGAGCTATGTGTCGGACTTCCGTCATGTTGCAAGTACATCGCCATTCTGTCATGCAGTGAAACATCTTGTAGTAACGTCGGTAGAACATTACGTAGGGAATCAGCATACATTGCACCATTTATACTGCCATCTATAAAATGGGGGCCAATTATCCTTCCTCCCATAATGCCGCACCATACATTAACCCGCCATAGTTGCTGATGTTCCACTTTTCGCAGCCATCGTGGATTTTCCGTTGCCCAATAGTGCATATTATGCCGGTTTACGTTACATCTGTTGGTGAATGATTCTTCGTCGCTAAATAGAACGCGTGCAAAAAATCTGTCATCGTCCCGTAATTTCTCTTGTGCCCAGTGGCAGAACTGTACACGACGTTCAAAGTCGTCGCCATGCAATTCCTGGTGCATAGGAATATGGTACGGGTGCAATCGATGTTGATGTAGCATTCTCAACACCGACGTTTTGTGAGATTCCCGATTCTCGGGCAATTTGTCCGCTACTGATATGCGGATTAGCTGCGAGTGTACCGCGAATATCAGGATCCGGTAAAACATCAAATCTCCTACATTGCCGTGGCCAGTAAAAAATCCTGAAAGAACTGGACCAACAACTGAAGAGAATCGTTCAACATGACAGAAGTGCAACCCTTCTGCAAATTGCTGCAGATTTCAATGCTGGGTCATCAACAAGAGACAGTGTGTAAACCATTCAACGAAACATCGATATAGGCACAAATGATTCAAATGCCTCTGATAGGGTGTATATGTGGACAAGGAAATAAAATTCCCCGATATTTCCCGGTTAAAAATACACTTTCTCCCGGGTGAAAATACACTTTTTCCGTGTTAAGTGACAGTATACTCTGTTCAAAGTACTTACGGGCATTCAGCCAGGTTGAATTTTCGACAACTGCCTAAGTACTTTGAACATAGTTTACGCCAGGAGAAGCTCAGGTTACAGACAGTATACTCTTCTGGGGCGCAGTAAAACTCATCAATTCTTTGAATGTTTATGGTTTTATATATGGGAGTAGAATTTCCCGGCACTTTAGAAAACGAAATTCAGGGGGGGGGGGGGGGGGGGGAGACCACGTTTTGAAAGACCTTCGATGTGCAGCAATATGTACTATGCATATTTTCATATTACGAAGGTATAAATTTGAATTCCACCAAACACCGCATGTTACTTTCCGAAGCTTTGAAATCGAGTTGGCGTTGCGCATTTGTAAGGCAGTCATAGCTCATGTCACGTGATCTAGTCAGCTGATGGCAGCATAGGACACGTAGTAAGCCAGTAGCAAGATGACCCCTCACAAATAAGAAAAGTTAATGGTTTAAATTAATATACATAGCATTCACATATAACATTGGTCTCTAAGATTAATAAGCTGGAACAGAAGCTAAGCTTCCACTACTGCAAAATGTTGATCTATTTTGCGCGTGTTACACCTTAAGAACGTCACACAAATGTGCCAGTAAAATGTTTAATAATGACGTAAATGTCTGATCTTCTGGGCTCGAAATTGTTCTAAATGGTCGTCGTCTCAGAGTTGATTTTTAAATCAGAGTCAAACGCTTTGTGATTTAAGAAATTCATCGTACACTCTTGCACATAGTTCATCTTGTGTAAAAGGAAACCTGCTTTGAATGTATCGCTTTTCAAACCACCATTCGGAATATTTTCCCGCGACCTGTTGGAAACAGGTTCGTTTCAGCAGTTGCAAGTGGGCGCCAGATAACAGGCACCACCGCGCTTGCGCAGCTACGACGACGCAGGAAGCCCATATGTTCGTACGTGTAAAACATCTTACGTATGTCATAAAAGAAACAAGACATCAGACGATACTTCAAGAGCCTCGGAATTTCGTGAACCATACTAATTCGGCTAAAAATTTTCTTTGAGTACCAGTACTGTATTATCTCATGTTTGGTTCTTTATTATGGCATAATGCCATACGTGCACTTGAAACGCAGTGAACAGTTGAAACTAGCCAATAGTGTGAAATTAAACACTTTGTTTCAAATAAATTGTGTGCCTCAGCAGAAAAGATTAGTTTTAAGCCAAATCTCTTTAGCAAACCGGCAAAAATAACTTCATTGTTCTGTAAGGCGATTAATGCTTGACTGTCACAGAAAGGTGGAAATAAAAACTGAAACTAATAACATATTTTCGCCTTCCGTAATTACGCGAAAGTATTTTAATTCATTTGATAGCTCCCGGCCACAAAAATCCGTTTGTTGTCATGAGAGCAATAAACGAACAGGAAACAACAAAACCATTGAAGGTCATCACAGGTCACGTGGTGACTCCCCACCTCAACTCAGGCTGCTGTGTGCATCAGCTCCAGATTTACTGTATTTCCGAACCGTGACAATATTAAGTAGTGGCGCCCAGCCACACTTCTGTAACCAGAAGCGGGACAAGATGTTACTTATACGTGACTCAACAGAACGCCCACAACTCCTGAAACGAATCTAATTTAAGCAGTTGTCACGTCACGCTCGTTGGGGGCAATTTGTTGTTATAAAGAATTACACAGTCTTCTTAAAGCCTTTGACACACTTTGCTATTGGCAGACGCTTGTATGAGCACTGTTTTTTTTTTTGTGGTATAAGGCACATTTCCTTTGGAATGTAAGTTTTACTTTCGTTTTTTTTTCTCGTCCACGTTTTGTTGCTGCAGTATTACTCTGCTGTAGCGGGATACAGCAATATCCTTTGTTAGAATATTGGTTCTTACCAGTCAAAATCACAAAATTGTAACTGAAAACTACAACAATGAAAATTTCCCGCAATTCTAAAGAATTCCCGGCTTTTCCCCGGTTTTTCTCCTGGATCTCCCGGTTCGTATACACCCTGCTCTGAGTACTATGGTCAGTCCCCTAGAACTTAGAACTACTTAAACCTAACCAACGTAAGGACGTCACACACATCCATGCACGAGGCAGGATTAGAACCTGCGACCGTACCGGTCGCACGGTTCCAGATTGAAGCTCCTAGAAGCGCAGGGCCAGAACGGCCGGCTGAAGGCCCGCTCGTCTACCCATGATGACTGCACAACACAAAGCTTTACGCCTCACCTTGGCCCGTCAACGACATTGGTGACTGGAAACATGATGCCTGCTCGGACGAGTCTCGTTTCGAATTGCATCGAGAAGATGGCCGTGTATGGGTATGGAGACAACCTCATGAACACTCCGACAGGTGACACGTACGTAAGCACCCTGTCTGATCACCTCCATACATTCACGACCACTCTGCATTCTGACAGACACTGGCAATTCCAGCAGGACAATGTGACACCCCACACACCCAGAATTGCTACAGACGTGGCTCCAGGAACACACTTCTCAGTTTAAACACTTCTGCTGGCTGCCAAACTCCCCAGACATAAACGTTATTGACCATATCTCAGATGCTTTCCAACATGCTGTTCACAAGATATCTCCACTCCCTCACAGTCTTAACAAGCCCTGCAGGGTACACGGTGTCAGTTCCCTCCAGCACTACTTCAGACGTTAGTCGAGTACACGTCACGTCACGTCGTGTTGCGGCACTTCTGTGGGCTCACAGGGTCCTACACAATATTAGGCAGATGTGTCAGTTTCTTTGTCTCTTCACTGTATATTCTCTTCTTCGTGCATCAAATATTTCCATGCCTTTGATAAATAAGTTTGTAAATATAATGACCTGTGTGTGTGTGTTACTTAATATTTCAAATACTGTTCATTCACTATAGTCTTCAGTAATAACATGGACAAAACGGAAAGGACTTTTTATATGTTGGCACATCAACTACATTACTTAATACGATATACTACTCATGGTTTTTTTTTCACTCCCCCCGCTGAGGACCTGAAGTATTGGGCAATGAGCACTGAAATTAAAACATTAGAATGATTTTTCCATACATTTTCTTTTATTACCCGATGGTGAATAGGAATGAGAAATATATAATACTTATTCAAGTACAACATCAATTTTGTATTGTCGGTAACAAATTCCATGTTTCAAAAAAACAATCTTTGATGCCAATCTGCAGTAACATTTATAACTACCTTTTAGTACATCATTACAGTTTAAACAACTGCGTGTGACAAACTTTTCACCGGAGAAAGCAGCTGCTTCATAGCTTTAACAATTGGAGAGAACTTCATTTAACATGGCAGCGCACAGCTGTATCTCTGCTGTGAAAGTATGTGGTATTTGGCACGTAAATATTCTTTCTCACTTCAGCACAACATATGGCTATTGGGTACATGGTAAGCCCGCATGCAGCAGCTTGCAGTGCCTGCGAATCACATACGAACTTAGGAATAAACACTTTACTGCCTCGACTGAAAGAGCAGATAGAAGTTCAGATGTGAATATAATTACACTTTAATAAAATAGTTCCAAAAACATACAATCACAACAAATAATTGTATTCACACAAGATTACAGTATTCACCTCTTATTTTTAATACTTTTATGGATGAAATCACTAAGACCAGAAAATCCATCCTAATGTAAAACACACACACACACACACACACACACACACACACACACACACAGTTTTCCATTGTCTGTACACCAACATTAAAATAAATGTTACCTGCAAGGTGAAATCTGTATTCTGTGTAAAATTTGTAAACAATATAATCTGAAAATTTTCAAAATAAAACTGAATAATTTGAGGTGTGGCATTGCTAATAAACATGGCACGGCACAGACAAAAAGTTGTCAAAGCTGAGACTGTAAGCAGAAATTCTCATGTAGAAAGATTAAGGGATACTAGAGAAGCACAGAAACAAATGAGAGTTACAATTTGTAACACAAATCTGTTCTAACAGCACCGTCTATAATGACTAGAGAAGCACGTACTATACATTTCTCAGAACAGTGAAAGGATGTATCGGCTTTATTAAGAAACTACTTGGTGAAAAAGAAGATATGGTGTAAGAAACAAAGTTCAAGAGGAGAAAAGGAATTGAAATAAGCCCATTACAAAAATGAGTAGCGAGAGATGAGCTCCCGAAATAGAAACCTGTACAATTAGAGGTTGAAGTCAAGAAAAATGTTACAGCAATTTCCGACACTAGATAAACTTTTTTGTGGTCTGGAAGCATGCTTATCCCTTCCTATTAGAAACATCGTTTAAACAGTGAAACCACATTTATACATTTCTCAGCTCTACGTTTTTTGCTCTCGTATGTTGTACACTGTGCACTTTTTCGATTTTACATGCAGAGTTACCCCACTTTCACATTTTCCATTTATACGTTTTTGCACTTTTACGCTATTATTTTTACTCTTTCACACTCATTTTTGTCAGACTTATCTAATATAAAGACCAAGAAATCGTCTCAAAACATTTTGTATTTAGTGTGGCGAGCGATTATCGGTTTGCCGTGTGCATCCAAAGTCGCAGTTACGATTGCGGGTCTCGGCTACAGTACACGTGGCGACACTGTTGTTGTTGACCTCGTGGCAGTTGGTTTCAGATCGTATAACTTGACGGAACATTGCTCCAATAGCTGCCTTCACACGATGCCACTCGGGAGAGGAGACGGTGTTGTCGGTTGGCCATGCAGCGAGTAGCCATTTATGAACAGTCAGCCCGAGACATCAGCAGAAACAGCAGCAGCAGCATCGAAGTTGCTCGCAGCAACAGCTAAACCTGTTGTCAGTCGCCGCACGAAGTGTCGTGCCGTGTGAATGCGTGAGCACTGCAGACCAGCCCTTCTCAATGACGTCCTAAGGAGGGGGTAATACGGCCTGCAGTACAATACATTCCTGCGGCACCTGACGGTAGTGTAAGCAGGCGGAGAGCACACCGAGTGAAACAGTGTTTTCGTGAGGGGTGAACTCAATTTGTTAGTGTAGTTTCCAATTTTTATGCATGCGAATATGATGAGATTGTCACGAAGAAAAAGATGACGTCTTTACACGCAGGAGTAAGTCAATGTAACTGAAGAAGTGCAAAGAAGTTCTTGTGAACCTGAAGTGGGCACAGCGTCTCAAAATCCCATATTCTACCTTAACTACCATACTGGCCACTGAAACTCGAATACGCTCTAGTGCTTCGGAAGCCGGACGAAGTGACGAGAAACACATGAGTAACCGAGATGGAAAGTTTGCAGATGTAAGAAAAATGCCAACAGACTCTGTTTCAGCAACAGTGTGCAGCTAATGTACCTATTTCAGGTGCAATACTGAAAGAAAAGGCGTTAGAATTTGCAAAAAAGTTAAATGTTGAAAACTTTCATGCTGGTTCTGGTTGGTATTGCACCACTTCAAAGTAAGACGTGACATCACTGGCCGCAGAGTTCGGGGGAAGGTTAACAGTGTGAATAATGTCACCGTAGAATGTTGGAAAGAGTGTGATCTCCCAAGTGTAATTGCAAGGTACAGTCTGAAAGTTATTTACAACACAGATGAAACGGGACTTTTTTTTACTTGTGCCTGACAAAACATTGGCGTTTAAGCGCTATCCCTGCTTTGGGGGATAGATAAGCCAGCCAAGAATGATTGTACTCTTTACCGTAAACGCAGATGGCCGGTGATTGGGAAGTCGGCGAAGCCTCGATGTTTCGGGGCATAAAGTCGTATTCCACCAAGTGCGAGACAAACGAGAAAGTGTGGATGGCTGCAAACCTCTTCAAAAGTCACCCTGTTGAGCTTAACACCTGCACGTGTCGTCACAAGAGGAAACTACTGTACTTTTGTTCCTACGCAATTGTTCGGCTCATTCTCCAACACTACAGGTCGGCAACATAGAACTGGAAGCTTTTCCAACAAATTGCGAGAGCACCTCTGGACTTGGGTATCATTGCTGCCACAAGAGCAAAGTACACAAAAATGCCGGTTCATCACGTCATCACACATCTTGACAGTGGGAAGGAAGATCCCAAACTGGATATGATGCAGATAAACCAAAGAATAGCATTGTAGGCTGGGACACACTTTACATATAGGCTACGTACGTATAGCATTCTCTGTCAATTCCATCTGAACTGCACTAATTTTTTTAGAAAAGCACTAGCAACTAATTTAAATTCAGCACAGATATGTAAATATAGCTTTTTAATTTATTTTTCTTATCCCGGCAATGCAGTACATAAGGAATGCTTGGGATCAATTGAAGCCATACACAATACCCAACTCCTTTTAAAAAACTGACATCACAGAAAATGAAACTCAAGCAGACTCCGAAGACGCTGAACATTTTGACGTAGATTTCAATAAAACAGAAGACAATGAATAAATGACGACTAACTGAAAACCTCAGCTGCCGACAGGTGTTGTTGATATACCTCGATGTGGACAGCTGAAAATGTGTGCCTCGACCGGGACTCGAACCCGGGATCTCGTCCTTACACGGCAGACGCTATAGCCATCTGAGCCACCAAGGACACAGATGAATAGCGCGACTGCAGGGACTTATCCCTTGCACGCCTCCCGTGAGACTCACATTCCCAACTGTCCACAATTCTACATACGTATTGTACCTTATACACATTTGCCCACTCACTCATTACTCGCGCACGCTTTGGCGATTCCCGTACGAGTTTGGACAACCTGTGTGCATTCGCACAGATGAAGGTCAATGTCTGGGTAGCCTTTAACTATGTATACGAAGACAGTAACTTGAATGACTGGGCTCGTATTTCAAATGGAACTGATTTTGGTGATTCTGATGCTGGTACTGCTATGTGTTGGGTACAAAGTGAGGAGGAAATAATTAAAGTAGCAGTGCCAGTATCAGCTGACATAAATATTTTTGGAGAATCCAAAGAATTGTACGGTGGACCTGTGAATCCTCCCAGTCAGTTAGAAGCACTTAGTGCATTACTAGTAACACAATGTACGTAAGATTAGTGATGACAATATGTGCACAGTGACTGCATATGAAATCTTGATTTATGACTGCAGTATTGCTTCCAAAAAACAAACCACAACTGATTCATTCTTTAGGCCTAAATAACTTTAATTTCCCATAACTTAGGCATAAGCTGAACTACTGTACCTATTACTGTACAATATATGTGTATTTTATTTGCACACTCTTTAATCTAATAAAAGTATATTAAAAAGTTTCATTTTAACATTAATCCAACTTGCAGATTTACTTTATCTTCCACTTTCAAAAATGTATAAATGAGGTTTTACTGTGTTAATAGCTTGTAAGAAGAGAATTTCTGACAGAAAAATTGTAAAAATGCCACCTTCTAATAGCAGCACCTTCACATTATCAAAACTATAGTACAATTCCACATTTACTATGTGAACGAGAAATACGACAGAAGTGCCAAAATGTACCAAAAAAAATGCCTGAATTGTGTTATAATAGATGACAAAAAAATTAGAACTGTTTATAATGCACAGAGGGGTTTGGCAAGAGAGCATGCACTCCACAGTGTTTTTTAATACAGCCGTGGACAACATCGTAAGGAAAGTTCACCAAGGGTCAACAGCAGATGATATGAAAATCATATCATATGCAGATTAATGATAATTCGGGAAGAAAATGAGCAGAATTTGGGAGAGAAACCAAACACCTGACAGAGAGTAATTGAAGAAGTGGGAATGGAAATAAGCTTCACAAAAAGTGAAGTAATGAAAATTGGCAAGAAAAGTGAAAACATGAAAGATGTAACCCACAATGGAAAAATTATTAAAGTAGTAGATGCTTTCAAGTATCTAGGAAGAAAATTAACCCGAAAGGAAACATCAAGGATGAAATTTAGGAGAGAAAGGAAAATTGTTCAAAATTTTATTATTTTGTATCCGACATAATTAGAAACTGAAAAATAACTGCCAGAGCAAAGATCATGATATACAAGTAATATTTTCTTCCAATTTTGACCTACGGATCAGAATGTTGCGCTTGACAAAGAAGGATCTGTGCGGAATACAAGCAACAGAGGTACATTTTCTACGAGGAATCCTCGGTAAGACACGAAGAGACAGGATAAGAAATGAAATAATACAAAATTCCCTGCTGATCAAGTCCCTAAAAACCAAATTGTTTGGTCACATTGAAAGAATGAGACCTGAAAGACCATGGACAAGATGGAGACATTCAGTAAAGGATGGTGTGAACCAAAGAGGATTTCAATGGGAGGAGATGCTAAATGATAGACTGTGGGAGAAAAGAGATGCTTATGGGAGAAAAGAGATGCTTAGAAGAGGCTCTGTGAATGACCTGCATAAGGAGAATCATGTCAGTAAGAAGAATAAGAAGAAGAAGAAGAAGTGTTGAAATGATGAGGGGGCATCACTTTGGCATTAAATTTGGATATTTTGTAACTAAGGTGGTCTGTGATCATAAATGAGAATCAGGACAGCCATAAATTAGGGCTACACTTGCGGCATGACTGATAACATGTTATTTGCCTAAGCCCACCTCATGTGTTTGGAATGTTGCACGAATTAACACGACAGCATTCATAAACTGTCACTTTTGCATCTTTTATTTGACTGTGAAAAATGAATTTTTTGACTCTTCTCCTCTGGCCTTTGATTTTAATTCATAAGGCTATAAAATCATTACACCCCGTTCCAATCATATCATACATAAGAATTGGGAAAAGTGAGACTCGTGCTTCGGAAGAATGTTCGTAACTGCAATACGCTATTTCCCTTACAGTGGGAAGACTTACACCTGTAAGCTTAGACAAGTGCGTCCTACGACCTGAAGAAGGAAAAATAACACTATTTATTGCCTTGTCATTGACAATATTATTAAAGATGAACCACAGGCGTAGATTGGGAAGAAAATCAGCAGGGTCCTTTGCAGAGAAACTGTCCCAGCATTCACATAATGGAGTCTCGGGAAATGTCAGAAAGCAGACACTGAGATGGCCAGAGACAGAAACCAGCTCCTTACGAATGTGAGCCTGCTGTGCTAACTGCTGTTTCATCTGAAAGAATTAGTACAACAAGCAATAGTATGTACAAAAACAATGTCAAGAGAGGGACTGTTTTCAATGGTAAAGACGAACTGTGTATAGGAAGCATTGCACAGCCTACATGTACACGTATACAAGGTGTTACAAGAAGGTATGGCCAAACTTTCAGGAAACATTCCTCACACACAAATAAAGAAAAGATGTTATGTGGACATGTGTCCGGAAACGCTTAATTTCCACGTTAGAGCTCATTTTAGTTTTGTCAGTATGTTGTTCCACCTACGCTCAATGGAACACGTTATCCTGATTTCATACGGTATACTCTATCTGCGCCGCTAGAACACGTGCCTTTACAAGTACAACACAACATGTGGTTCATGCACGATGGAGCTCCTGCACATTTCAGTCCAAGTGTTGGTACGCTTCTCAACAACAGATTCGGTGACCGATGGACTGGTAGAGGCGGACCAATTTCGTGGCCTCAACGCTCTCCTGACCTCAACCCTCTCGACTTTCATTTATGGGGGCATCTGGAAGCTCTCGTCTACGCACCCCCAGTACCAAATGTAGAGACTCTTCGTGCTCGTATTGTGGACGGCTGTGATACAATACGCCGTTCTCCAGGGATGCATCAGCACATCAGGGATTCCGTGCGACGGAGGGTGGATGCACGTATCCTCGCTAACGGAGGACATTTTGAACATTTCCTGTAACAAAGTGTTTGAAGTCACGCTGGTATGTTCTGTTGCTGTGTGTTTCCACTCCACGGTTAATGTGATTTGATGAGAAGTAATAAAATGACCTCTAACATGGAAGTAAGCATTTACGGACACATGTCCGCATAACATATTTTCTTTCTATGTGTGTGAGGAATGTTTCCTGAAAGTTTGGCCGTACCTTTTTGTAACACCATGTATGTGTACACACACACACACACACACACACACACACACACACAGACAGAAAGACAAAAATCACGTACCACGAAGCAGTCTGTGATGAGGGATTGCAGCCTAACAGCTGTATGGTATCCAGCTTCGTGTTTACGTGCCTATCTGTACACAAGACTTACCACTGTTTGTATACCGGGTAGGAATTTCCACTGCTGAGGAAAGAATCTCTCTTTCAAATCTGAGCCCCCACTGCATTTAACTGACTAAGTGCCAAGGAAAATAAAATTCTAATTCACAACCTGGATGGCACACAATATCACTACTGCATGTAGTACAAAATGACACTCTAGCTTTGCTGTCGAGCTTGCACCGGGCGAAACGCTACTTCTGCTTTTGTAGCGACATTTGTTCTTAAAAAATGTGTCTACTAACTTCATTCTAATGAATCTACTTACAGTTAAAACTTTTTAAACCTAAATCTCTCTCTCTCTCTCACTTTCGTTCACACACACACACACACACACACACACACACACCATAGTAAACCACAGAATGTGACACAACAATCCAGTCAGTCAGTACAGACTACCCTACACACAGAAAGAGAACAACGACACAAAAACTATGTTGCAATGCCCAATCAGTCAACAGTATTTCAAATCGTACTGAGACGTACAATTAACTGCTGCCAAACACATTATTGTAGTGACTTTCCCCGAAGGCAGGCAAGTTACTGTGCAGAGAAAGCAAAACATTTTTTCCTCGAAGGGTAAACACGCAGTGCAACTCTCGGCTGCACTCAAGCGGCACTGCACTATTCGTAACACCAGTGTACAGCAGCCCGCACAGTGTCACTGAGATATTCTCACTCCGCGTCAGACTGCATCGAGACGGAGACCTTACGTGAGGACGCACTGTTTCCTGTAGAGCGAGGCTCTTCCCGGTAAAAATAAAAAGTGTACGGACACACACGCTGTGGCTTTACCGGCACGAGTTGGGCACCGCAATCGTTTCTGTCGCCTGGTGACGCACCGGGCCACTGTAGACTCTACCCGCAGGCCTTCATCGGTAGAAGCTGGCAGGACGCAACTGTCTCGTGGAATACGTGACGGGTAGCCCGTACAGGTTCATCTCCGACGTTACAGAGTTGCGACGCCCGTGACACGACCCCGGCACCGATTCCCTCTCGCTCTACAGTCACACGACGCACGTGGCAGGTGGCCCGGTACAGGTTTTCGCCGTACGTCGTAGTCTCGGCCGAGCTCCAGTCTTCCGCGTCACGGTCCCGAGGCGGGCAGCCTAGTACAGGTTTATCTTGCGCGTTATGGTCTTGCGGCACATGTGGCAGGTGCGCAGCGTGGCCGAGCAGGGCGCGCAGGCACCGTGTCCGCACAGGAAGGCGACGTTGCGCCGCCGCTCCATGCATATGGAGCAGCAGTGCGTCTCTTCGATTTCGGCGATCTTCGACTCGAGGTAGCGCAGTCTCTCGGCACTCGGGTGTCTTGACTTGCAGGCGATGGTGCGCCCGTCTGTGGAGGAAACAGATCTTATATGAAAACTCTAGTATTATCCAGAAAGTACAGCAACAGGACACTAACCTCGCACGTTTGTAGGTGAATACATACGGTGCCTCTCACAGCATTTTCTCTGCGCTTTTGGCAAATATTTGCAGAATTTTTTATGTAGTGCGTCTGTTGCTGACTCAAACAAATACTGCTCGCCACATTTTTCGTGCGACGCCCGGAAGGTGTCAGTTTGTTCCCCGTTAAAAACAAAATGATTTTTAAAATGGAATATTACACGGCCATTCAATAGAGCAGTCCCAATTAGTCAAGTTCGATATTCCTTTTATTAATACACATTAACAGGGGCAGTAATACGTGAAGAATAACCTTTACTCCCGTAGTGGAAGTGTGGCCCCGGTCCGTGATGACTGCTGCCGCCGTGGAGCTACCGTTTTGCTGCCTGAGTACTGGTGTACTCTTCAAGTTTTACTATCCCTGTTAATGTTGTTGTCGTTGTTGTTGATGTTGTCGTCGTCTTCAGTCCTGAGACTGGTTTGATGCAGTTCTCCATGCTAATCTATCCTGTGCAAGCTGCTTCATCTCCCAGCGTGTACTGCAGCCTACATACTTCTGCATCTCCTTAGTGTATTCACCTCTTGGTCTCCCTCTACGATTTTTACCCTCTACGCTGCCCTCCAATACTAAAATGGAGATCCCTTGATGCCTCAGAACATGTCCTACCAACCGATCCCTTCTTCTTGTCAAGTTGTGCCACAAACACCTCTTCTCCCCAATTCTATTCACTACCTCCTCATTAGTTATGTGATCTACCCACCTAATCTTCAACAGTCTTCTGTAGCGCCACATTTCGAAAGCTTCTATTCTCTTCTTGTCTAAACTATTTATCGTCCACGTTTCACTTTCATACATGTCTACAATCCATACAAATACTTTCAGAAAGGACTTCCTGACATTTAAATCTATTCTCGATGTTAACAAATTTTTTTTTCTTCAGAAACGCTTTCCTTGCCATTGCCAGTCTACATTTGACATCCTCTCTACTTCGACCATCATCAGTTATTTTGCTCCCCAAATAGCAAAACTCCATTACTACTTTAACTGTCTCATTTCGTAATCTAATTCCTTCAGCATCACCCGACTTAATTCAACTACATTCCAATATCCTTGTTTAGCTTTTGTTGATGTTCATCTTATATTCTCCTTTCAAGCCACTGTCCATTCCATTCAACTGCTCTTCCAAGTTCTTTGTTGTCTCTGACAGAATTACAATGTCATCAGCGAACTATACTAATTATGGACACACAATATTTTGCTTTAAAAACAATTCTGTTTGTAATGGGAAACAAATCGACTCTTTCCGTATACACGTGGCACTGCATGAAAGACGTGATTAGCAGTATGTGTCTGGGCACACATGACCTACACACCGCAAAAAGAAAGTTGCAAATATCTCCTGAAACACCAGAGAAAATCCACCTGACGGCTCTTGGGAGAGATACCCAGTATAGCTGATACATTTTATCAGTTCTTTGCCTAATCATTGAAGTTATAATTAGGTTCCCAAATCAGACTTTAACTCTCCAGAACTGCTAATGCTGGTTTGAAATATTGTGTAAAGCGAAAACTGTGTAACATGTGCGTGCAGGCCACAACATGAAAAAATTTCATTTTTTCTATCTCTATAGATAAGAGCAAGTGTCCTGATGGAATCACTGACTCATCATCACCCAGCCCTAACTGCTAAGCATAGAAAATTGAAATTTGGAGAGCATTTTGATCTTACACCGTAGGCACCATTTAAGAAGGGATTTTTCAAAATTCCACCCGTAAGACGGTCAAATGTGGGATGAAGAGTTTTTTTAAAAAAATGTCACTATTAAGGCAATTTTGACGGTAGAACTGTGAAAAATGGTATTATGTTTCTCAGTCAGAAACAAAAAAATACTTGTTTCAACATTTTTGAAAACTGAACCCCTCAGGAAGTGAAATAGTGAGTGAAATTTTTTTTCTCCTTTTTGTAAATGAAAGAACTACTCAGTATTTTAATGGTACATCTATGAAAACTAGTATTTGATGTCTAGGTTAGAAATAAAAATAATAGGTTTTAAGTGTTTTTGGATTTTAACCCCTAAGAGGGGAGGTGGGTGACAGGGGACGAAATGTTTTATGAAAATATTTAATAATCCAAGCATTTTTAAAACTAAATATATGAGAATTTGTATTTGGCTTCTCAGTTAGACATAAAAAAGGTGTGTTTCAGTGGTTTTGCAAACCAAACACCTTAGAGAGTAAATAAGGGATAAAAGTTTTAATGGAAATATTTTGTTATATCAAAATATTTTTAAAGCTAAATCTATCAAAAATGGTATTTGATTCTCAGTAAGAAATAACGAAATATCTGTTAGGGGACGAAAGTTTCTACCGATTATCATCACAAGAACTCAAAAGACAGGATCAACGAAAACCTCTGACTCCAGCTACCAGAATCGTTTTTTGGTCAGATGTACATTCGGAGAAGACCAGGCTTCTACTGCCTTAATTAGCAACACTATTGTAAGGTGGTGATACAGCTCACAGTGCCTTTTAACTCCTGTTCGGCCTCATCAAATTTAAAACGTTTGTATGCAATATCTCAAGGCTGAGTAAAGTTCTCCGGGAGTGTAAATTTGTTATATGGGATGAGAGTACTATGGCCCACGAAGGCAGATTTGAAGCAATTAACGGAACTTTGAAAGACATAAAACGTGACGATCGCGTGATAGGTGGAGTTCCTGTGCTCGAGCAGGGGAGTTTAGCTTCCTTTCGTACGTAGAGGAGCCCGAGCAGACGAGGTTAGGAAGTGCATTAAATCTTCCCATCTATGGCCCTATTTCACGAAACAGCGTCTAAAGAAAAATATGGGAGTCCATGTTAAGAGGTGATAAGTGTGCTGGAGAGGTTTCTGAACCTCTACTGAAAATAGGGAACAGTAGCCACAATCTTAAAAAATGCTAACAGATAGAATTTACCCCGCTATTTTGATTGTACGGATCAAGTTCACAGACCGAATGTGTGACAGGGCGTACAACACCCGAGAACAACAGAGCTGGTGCTATTAATGACGTAGTACTTACGTCCTTTGGAGGGTCAGAAATGGAATACAGTTCTATGGAGTCAGTGTGGCAGACAGAAGACGTGGTCCACTAACCAGTGGAGTTCCTTAATAGCACTAACCCACCCGATCTTTCTCCCAAACTTCTCCTTAAGCTTAGTACACCCATGCTACTACTGTGCACCTTGAACTGCCTAAACTTTGTAATGGTACTAGACTACAAGTAATTGCTCTCTGCACGAACATTACCAACACCACCATTCTTACCGGATGTGCTCGGGGTGAACCGGTAGTCGTACCGTGAATACCATTTACAATGTCTGACTACCCATTTGAATTCAAGCGATTACAGGTCCCCCTCGCAAGCCGATTTTGCAATGGCGCTCAATAAATATCCTAGCCAGTCGTAAAAGGTGGCAAGTGTCCACCTGGGGGAGGACTGCTCCTCACACGGGCAGTTCTACGTCGCCTGTTCGAGAGTCAATTCTGAGAGCAGCCTGGTGATTTTGCGCCAAACACTACAACCGGCAGTGCGGTATATCGAGAATAGCTTCCAACGCCCTGCCTGCATCTCCGTTACTTTTAGAGCAGGTACACTGTTTCTAGATTGCTGACTTGTACACATACAATGTGCGTAAGAACTTAGGAGGGTGGTTTGAAAAGTCTTCTGAACGCAATAGAAAAAAGTACTTACATCACTGAAACTTTTTTTATTTTTCAATGTAGATTAATGCACTTGGTCCAACGATGTTTGAATGTCTCGATCCCATCTCGAAAAATGAGCACCCTCCGGGCCTGCAAAGTTGTCAACTCAGTCTATCAGTTATTCGTCTGAAGTGAATCTTTGACCACCGAGAAAAATTGTCAGTTTTGGGAAGAGCTGGAAGTCTGATGCAGCCACATCACGTGAATAAGGCGGGTGTGGCAGGTGTGTGGGTGCGCATTGTCTTGATGGAAGATGACTTTCTTCCTTGCTAAACCACGTCTTTCCCCCTGTATCCTTTGTTGCAGGAGGTTAGCATAGTATTCTCCGGCAACTGTTTGCCCAGTGGGGAGATAATGAACAAACAGAATCCCATTCGCATCCCAGAATACTGATGCCGTGACCTTTCCTGCCGAAGGAATCGTTTTCGCTTTCTTTGGCTGCGGAAAATCAGCACGTTTCCACTGCTTTGACTGTTGTTTTGTCTCTGGTGTATAGTAGTGCACTCTAGTTTAATCTGTGGTTTCAAACTGGCGCAAAAAACCTTGTTCATTTCTCCTAAAATGGGCCGAACATTCTTGCAGTATGTCCATTCTCCTGCGTTTTTGATCCAGTGTCAAGAGTCGTGGCATCCGTCTGGCAGATTTTTTTTTTAATTCTGCAGTTAAAATGTGGTATATCCTTTCAAATGACATCTGGCAAGCGTGAGCAATTTCACGTGCTTTCAATCGGTGATCGTCCGTGACCATTTTGTGCACTTTGGCCATGATTTCTGGAGTAGTGACACATCTCGGACAACGTCTGTGTGGATCATCATCTAAGCTCACCTGACCAAATTTAAATTCATTTGTCCTCTTGGCAACAGTTGAATATTAACGATCAGTCCCGCAGTGTATTCCGAAAATCGGCACGAATGTCCTTTGCTTTCATACCTTTCTTTTACAAAGTACTTAACCACAGCTCGAATATTGATTTTTCCATCTTCACAAATCACTATGCGGGAGCAACAACAGAGCCACGTCACCACCACAGCTCTCTTCCGAGAGCACTGACGTGGCACGTGTTTACAGGCAACACTCCAATGAATATCATGTGAACAACTCGTTGCGGTGGCACCGACCTCTTGTGGTGATTCTAAGAACTTTTCTGACCACCCTCGTATAAATTCAATTAGGATTTTTTTTTAAAAATGTGCCAATGTTGGGTGAAGAATTGCTTTATTAAATTTTAATGCCCTGTCCGCAGCTTAATTGGCATAGACTAGATACAATGTTTGCACAGTGTGTACATTGAAACTGTAAGTAATGGATGAAAGAACATACAAATTGATGAGACCATATAGTCTATGTGAGATAAGCAGCAGATGCTAAGCAACTTTTACATAAAAATTGTGTCTTTTGTCCGTCACCTTTCCTCCGATGTGACTATAATGAACTAGTGCACTCCAGGAATAGGGTGAGGCAAAGTGACCCTGCCGTTTAGATCACACTGCAAGGCTCACCTGACTGAGAAGAGAAGGGCTCTCTGAGCACCGATTGCCAAACGGAACTCTTTTCTTAGCGAGCTGCCGACGGGAACGGACACTAAACGGCTTACACGTCAAACTTTACCTGTTCACTTCACTTCACTTCACTTCTCTTCTCTTCTGAAATAGGACTGCGGGCTACTGGAGTTACCCTGTCTTTTTGGCTTCGCTCAGGGGATTCTACACTTTATTGTTTTGTGAAGCGCACTAATTTACATTTCTAAACATTCAGAGAAGATTCGCCGTTTTGAAATTTTATCAGGATCTGACTGAACGAATATTTGTGCAGCTATTTTCAGAGAGCACATCGTAATCTGCAACAGGGGTATTAATCGAGAAATAACCGTGTACCATTATTGATTTACAAACATTCTCCCGACTACACAAAAAATCTGCACACAGTATCGAGAACGACTTCAATGGCTGTTACAGTGGTGTGAGGATCGGGTTGGGTCCAGTTGTCTGGGGAAAGAGACCAAACGGTGAGGTCATCGGTCTCATTGGATTAGGGAAGGAAGTCGGCCGTGACCTTTCAAAGGAACCGACCCGGCATTTGCCCGGAGCAATTTAGGGAAATGACGGAAAACCTACATCGGGACAGCCGGACGCGGGGCACTCACCGCTGGTGATCCTCTTGTTGACCACCTGTCCACAGCGGAGGCACTTCTTGACGCGCGAGGCGCACTCCTCGCAGGTGACGCGGTGCCCGCACGGCTCGAACCGCACGTTCTCGTCTCCGAGCTCGGAGCAGACGGCGCACTCGACAGGTGGGGGCGCGCTGTGGCCGTGGCTCTGGGCCCGCGCCTCAACGGCCTGTGGGGGTGGCGCGGGAGGCGCCGAGTGCGGACGCGCCGGCACACCCTGCAGGGGGTGCGGGCTGGCGGCGGCGGCCGGCGAGGCAGTCGCGTCGGGGGTCGCGCTGCGACCCGGCTGCGACATCGCGTGTCAAAAATGTATTGTCAACTGTCAGCGATAGGTGAAATGTGATACAATGAACTCTGCTGCGGAAGCAAAGGGAACTTCAGAGCAAACATAAACACAGCCAAAGCCTAGCGGACAAACAACAATTACGCGAAGCGAAATGTAGTGCGAGTGGCGTTCAGTGAATTCGAAAGTAAAGTTCTGTGTACAGACTTGCCAGAAAATCCTAAGAAATTTTGGTCTTATGTCAAAGCGGTAGGTGGATCAAAACAATATGTCCAGACACTCTGTGACCAAAATGGTACTGAAACAATGACAGACTAAAGGCCGAAATACTAAATGTCTTTTTCAAAAGCTGTTTCACAAATGAGGACTGCACTGTAGTTCCTTCTCTAGATTGTCGCACAGATGACAAAATGGTAGATATCTAAATAGATGCCGGGCGATAGATATCGTAATAGACGACAGAGGGATAGAGAAACAATTAAAATCGCTCAAAAGACGAAAGGCCGCTGGACCTGATGGGATACCAGTTCGATTTTACACAGAGTACATGAAGGAACTTGCCCCCCCTTCTTGCAGCGGTGTACCGTAGGTCTGTAGAAGAGCGTAGCGTTCCAAAAGATTGGAAAACGGCACAGGTCATCCCCATTTACAAGAAGGGACGTAGAACAGATGTGCAAAACTATAGACCTATATCTCTAACGTCGATCAGTTGTAGAATTTTGGAACACATATTATGTTCGAGTATAATGACTTTTCTGGAGACTAGAAATCTACTCTGTAGAAATCAGCACGGGTTTCGAAAAAGATGATAGTGTGAAACCCAGCTCGCGCTATTCGCCCACGAGGGCCATAGACACGGGTTCACAGGTAGATGCCGTGCTTCTTGACTTCCACAAGGCATTCGATACAATTCCCCACAGTCGTTTAATGAACAAAGTAAGAGCATATGGACTACCAGACCAATTGTGTGATTGGATTGAAGAGTTCCTAGATAACAAAATGCAGCATGTCATTCTCGATGGAGAGAAATCATCCGAAGTAAGAGCGACTTCAGGTGTGCCGCATGGGAGTCTCGTACCACCATTGCTATTCACAATATACATAAACGACCTTATGGATGACATCAGAAGTTCACATAAGCTTTTTGCGGATGATGCTGCGGTATATCGAGAGGTTGTAACAATGGAAAATTGTACTGAAATGCAGGAGTATCTGCAGCGAATTGACGCACGGTGCAGGGAATGGCAATTGAATCTGAATGTAGACAAGCGTAATGTGCTGCGAATATATAGAAAGAAAGAGGCCTTATCATTTAGCTACAATATAGCAGGTCAGCAACTGGAAGCAGTTAATTCCATAAATTATCTGGGAGTACGCATTAGGAGTGATTTAAAATGGAATGATCGTATAAGGTTGATCGTCGGTAAAGCAGATGCCAGCCTGAGATTCATTGGAAAAATCCTAAGAAAATGCAATCCGAAAACAAAGCAAGTAGGTTAAGTACGCCTGTTCGCCCACTGCTTGAATACTGTTCAGCAGTGTGGGATCCGTACCAGATAGGGTTAATAGAAGAAATAGAGAAGATCCGACAGGATCATTTAGTAATCGCGAAAGCACTACGGAGATGATGGATAAACTCCAGTGGAAGACTTTGCAGAAGAGATGCTCAGTAGCTCGGTACGGGCTTTTGTTGAAGTTCCGAGAACATACCTTCACCGACGAGTCGAGCAGTATATTGCTCCCTCCTACGTATATCTCGTGAAGAGACCACGAGGATAAAATCAGAGAGATTATAGCCCACACAGAAGCATACCGACGATCCTTCTTTCCACGAACAATGCAAGACTGGAATAGAAGGGAGAACCGATAGAGGTATTCAAGGTACCCTCCACCATGCACCGTCAGCTGGCTTGCGGAGTATGGATGTAGATGTAGATGTACACCATCAGCACTGCACACCCTTCCCAAAAAAGGGCTCTGCGTGTTTGGGTGACGTCCAGTACGGTCGCGTCTTATGAGGACATCACTGCCTGCACAGTTGGAATAGGCTTCGAGGCAGTGAGCGGCAAAACTGTAGGCGGTGTGTTACACACTGCGGACTTTCAAATAACAATGAAATGGCGTAGTGTGATGGCTCTCAACTACATACCCTCAGACTGAGAGTTGAAATATTAAAAGTTTCGGCCAGTTTCGTTGCCTAGGGGCCGGGATATGTAGTTGTCGCATAACGAGCCAAATACTGATGAGTCTAGAGTAGACAATATGAGTATACACATGAATCGAATGTTCCGAGGTTCGTATCACTCGGCAGTTGTGAATGTAATGTAGAAATTTATAAATATCTGCAGGTACTATCTTAACGAATTTGAATGACGAGTACAATAGTAGTAGTACTTTCGAGAATGAGGTATGTTTCTGCGAAACACTTACTGGTGTCGATGGTCCAGCAGTTAATCAAAATATAAGTTCAATAATGGGGAAACAATAGATTCCCACTGCATTCCTGCGACAACATAGCTCGCGAGATATTCACTTCTAAACACGTAATGCGTCTTCGCTGCAGAAACCTCGGAAATCTCACAAGTTCACAAGTTGGCGCTTCGAAGTATATCTACATCTCGCGACCACGCACAAACTGCTACACATTCCTCGAGTCTCTCGCGCGACCGTGTGGCTGTCACGTCCAGCACTGCCCGTGTCCTGTGCCGTTCTGCCCAGAATTCTCCTCCCACTTCCATCCAGTCTCCCCAATCTCGAGCACTGTGATTGGCTAGAGCGCTCGCACCACGTCTTAAGGCTAACACACATCTACATCTACATCTACATCTACATCTACATCCATACTCGCAAGCCACCTGACGGTGTGTGGCCCACACAAAGATAATGGAACACATTTGATATACTGGATTTACATTTAAATAACTTTAATTTAAATAAATATTCCTAAGGCTGGACCATAAGCACACTCTAATTAAATAAACATATATAAAAGAAATAGAACAAAAGGTAGGCCAGTAGCCTAATGTCTCTGTGCTTTCTAAAACAGTAAATATTTAACCACTTTCTTCACGAATAGCATATGTTGGATATAAACAAAGACATAGATGAATAAATATATTTATAAGCATGCTACTACCATTTTTTCATGTCACTGTGGAGTACTTATGGCCTGACACGATTAGTAGTAATCGGCCACTTTGACCTCCAATAACTTGTGTACTATTCAAGTTACACGCCTGTAATTTATACCAATTTAGGTCTACACTAATAGCTTTCTAAAACACATCAACGAAATCAGAAGAACCATTTAGATTTTGGAAATTTGTTGCTGGGTGTTACTTGTACAATTTACAGTCAGATACTAAACTTTAAACAAATTAAGATACTGAAAATCTGACTACACCATCAGAATCATCTGTACAAATAATGGTAATGTACATGTCTCTTTTTGAGGTATTGTGATTTATCTGGCTACTATTCATTTCCATACGAACTGTGACATATCTGCCATGACGGTTTCACAAAGTCCACCATCATCACCTACACAGCATCACAATGGAATTCCCAGCCAAGTGGCCAATGGACCACGTAGTCCGGCCATTGTCCGGCCGCCAACTCCGAACTTAGAATATTTTCAGGGCGTCGCACAGCACGTGGGTCACCTTAGGAGGGCGTGACTTGGGTAGGGGGACCTGCTCCTTCCTCCTCCCCCCCCCTCCCAGAAAAATATTACCTTCAAAAACACAAATTTGTAGCCTACCCCACATAACAGACAAACACAACAATTAATAGGTATTTACAGTTCATTCTAAAAATAAGGTGGCCCTGCAGTCTACTATAGTTAGCAGCAACGTGTCTGCCTGTGTGTATATATATATATATATATATATATATATATATATATATATATATATGTGTGTGTGTCTGCCCTTTTTTCCCCCTAAGGTAAGTCTTTTCACTCCTGGGATTGGAATGACTCCTTACCCTCTCCCTTAAAACTCACATCCTTTCGTCTTTCCCTCTCCTTTCCTCTTTCCTGATGAAGCAAACGTCGGTTGCGAAAGCTTGACTTGTGTGTGTGTGTGTGTGTGTGTGTGTGTGTGTGTGTGTGTGTGTTTGTTATTGTTTCTATCAATGTACCAACGCTTTCGTTTGGTAAGTTAAATCATCTTTGTTTTTAAAAATATTTTTCCCACGTGGAGTTAGTAGTTGAGTAGATATAGAAAAAATTGTGAAGCTGAGAACATACTTTTTCACAACACTGATCCATTTTAATGTGGTTTATACGTTTCATATTTACAGCCTAAGGAAGATGATGATTTAACGTCCGAGGTTAAATATTTATCTTTTATTATTATTATTACAAAAAAATGTATACATTACTTTTTGTAAGAAGAAACCAAATGTTACTTTCTGAATGAAAATTTTGTACTGCAGTGAATGACGGCTTTGGACTTTTTTCCTGAACTGGTATGATCTTTGTGTCTTTCCTGATTGCATCCGTTTGAATCTCCTGTCTACAATTGATCATTGTATGGTAGATGCAGGTTTATTATTTTATAAAAATCACATAAATCCTAGTAGCACCAGACTAGTATTGGACTTATTGCAGTTTGACAAACGTAATGCAACAGAACAGTTTATTTTGATAGTGAAATAATTCTTATTGTTTTTCTTTTTTTGTTAACACAATGAAAAGTTTGCACTGCAAGTATAGATACTACAATGTAAGGAAAGCAAAGCTTTAACTTCAGTACAAGTAAAAACCTCAACAGAGATTAATGAAAGTCATTTCCTGCCAGACATGGATCAAGTCTAGGAAAATGTGGGTCACATGTAATGACGTCTCCTCAGGGTAACATACACAGACTGCATAAGTACGTTCTGCAAAGGAGTAAAGAAAGTCATCTGTAATTTCACAGTTGTATACATTCAGTGTCAGGATTGGTCGATCTGTCCCGGAAGGTTAGTTGTAGAAAGCTTCGTCAGTCGTAGAGAAATGACACACATCGGTTTCTACATCTAGAAGATGAGACGACAAATGTAGTGGTTTGTTAGAAAGGGAGGCAGCTTGAAGAAATGTGGGACATGTAAAGCGAACTGACTAGTATCAAGTATACCCAGAACCGTTTGGTGGGGAATCTCAAAACTATTTCTTCGTAGTATCAGTAACACCTTCCCTGCTTGAGACGCAGTTTGGAAGCGAGTCAATGTGCAGCATAGCTTGGTATGACCATTTCTGCCTTTCATGTTACTTTATTGATGCTGGATGCTATAAACTCCAGGGCTGTTTGTTCAGTTAACGATTACTGATGGAGAATGCAACCAGACGCAAATACTTTTAAGGAGCTCTATTTTACGGATATGACTGGTTTCAGGCCGTTACATCCACTTCCGAGAGCTGGTTCAAATGGCTCTGATCGCTACAGGCCTTAACATCGGAGGTCATCAGTCCCCTAGAACTTAGAACTACTTAAACCTAACTAACCTAAGGGCAGCACACACACCCATGCCCAAGGCAGGATTTGAACCAGCGTGCGACTGTAGAGGTCCTGGGGTTCCAAACTCTAGCACCTAGAACCGCTCAGCCACTTCGGCTGGCTCCAACAGCTGGTCCCTCTTTTTGTTACAGTATAAGAATTGTTAGTAGAATGTTGTCTACTTCTGTAGTTTGTTCTAGTTAACAGCATTTTCTTTCATTCTGGTATTTATGCATTTATGGAGGAAGCACAAAGTAAGCAGCACACACATCACAAACCATGTCACACAAACAAACATTTTGCAGTATTCTTCATGTCAGTTGCAGTAGTAGACATGTGCTGTGCTTTACATGTAGTATTTTTGCCTACTATATACAAAAATGTATTACAATGAAAGACATCACATACAGTAACATACAACACATCTATATGACGTTTTAGTCAATGATCATACACACACCAAAAAAAGATTTGCATCACCTCTGTTCTGAGTTCCGGAACCTGTACAGAAAATTGGAATAGATATCAACATAAACATCATTTCCATCCTTTTTACTGCTCACGAAAACCACACATTGCGTGTTGTACCACCATGCAACAAGACCTTCAGAGGCGGTGGTCCAGATTGCTGTACACACCAGTACCTTTAATACACAGTAGCACGTCTTGCATTGATGCATGCCTGTATTCGTCATGGCATACTATCCACAAGTTCCAGATTGTCCCTCTCCACAACAGCGATTCAGCGTAGATCCCTTAGAGTGGTTGGTGGGTCACACACGCATGAACTGCCCTTTTCAACCTATCCCAGGCATGTTTGATAGGGTTCTTGTCTGGAGAACATGCTGGACCCTCTAGTCGAGCGATGCCGTTATCCTGGAGGAAGTCATCGAAAAGATGTGCACGATGGGGGCACGAATTGTCATCCAGGAAGTTGAATGCCTTGCCAAGATGCTGCCGATAAGGTTGCAATATCGGTCGGAGGATGGCATTCAAATATCGTACAGCCATTACGGTTGCTTACGTCGCCAACAGCGGCGTACGTCTACCCCCACATAATGCCACCCCAAAACAGCAGGGAACCGCCACCTGGCTGCACTCGCTGGACAGTATGGCTAAGGCATTCAGCCTGACCAGGTTGCCTCCAAACATGTCTCTGACAATTGTCTGGTTGAAGGCCTATGCGACACTCATCGGTGAAGAGAACGTGATGCCAATCCTGAGCGGACCATTCGGCATGTTGTTGGGCCCATCTGTACCGTGTCCTGGTTGCAAAGACGGATCGTGCCACGGCCATCGGGAGTGAAGTTGTGCATCCTGCAGCCTATTGCGCACAGTTTGAGTCTTAACACAAAGTCCTGTAGCTGCACGAAAAGCATTATTCAACACAGTGGCACTGTTGTCAGGGTTCCTCCGAGCCATAATCCGTAGGTAGCGGTCATCCACTGCAGTAGTAGCCCTCAGGCGGCCTGAGCGAGGCGTGTCATCGACAGTTCCTGTCTCTCTCTATCTCCTCTCTGTCCAAACAACATTGCTTTGGTTCACTGAGATGCCTGGACACTTCCCTTGTTAAGAGCCCTTCCTGGCACAAAGTAACAATTTCGGATGCGGTCAAACTGCGGTATTGACCATCTAGGCACAGTTCAACTACAGACAACACGAGCTGTGTACCTGTTTCATGGCAGAATTAATGGAACTGATCGGCTGTCGGAACCTCTCCGTCTAATAGGCACTGCTAACGCACGGTTTTCTACATCTTTGGGTGGGTTTAGTGACATCTATGAACGGTCAAAGGACCTGTGTCTGTGATGCAATACCCACAGTTAACATCAACCTTCAGGAGTTCCGAGAACCAGGGTGAAGCAAAACGTTTTTCGATGTGTGTATATGAGGGTGTAATGGAAACTATTACCTTACAATTTTTTATATGAAAACTCTGACACTGGTGATGTACATATTTCCTATCACAAGAGATCAGTTTGTTGATAACGTCACTGTACAGTGTTTGACTTTGTTGACAGAGCCACAACCTCATCTACACTCCTATTGCTTCATCACTATCAAAGTTACATCATCCAAGTTTTTCTTTAAATCTTGGAAACAGACGAAAATTGGAGAAGGATTGATGACAGTTAACCAAAGAAGTCGGAGTATTGCAAATACTGCAGCATTAGTGTGTGGTCTGGTATTGTCACGCTAAAGAAGATGGTGCTTCGTGTGTGGACAGTTATAAAGTCAATTACAGTACACTGCTTCCCACGCACTGACATAATTATTTTGCACACCACTACGTTACATGTCACAATTCGTAGCCCTCTGGCAGTAGCGGGTTGCAATTTGTGTCAGTGAAGTGGGAAAGTCAGCCGAGTAATATGAATGAACTGTAATACCTGAACTGATACTGAGAACAGATAAATAATTTGGAGGCATTACATTTGAGCACACCAACGTATCAGCAAAAAGTAACTGGAATATATTTTGTGTCACAACAATAAAAAAAAAATCTTAGTTAAAATTTTCCAAGTCAAGTGATTTTAAGAATGGTCAAGGAACCTGCAATCTGAAGGAGGGAGGGGGGGGGGGGGACACCTTAAGGAAGAGAATCACTATACCTTCCTATAGCCAGTACATCTCTCATACCTTCCAAACTCTTGGGACATACCGTATTTACTCGAATCTAAGCCGCACTCGAATCTAAACCGCACCTGAAATTTGAGACTCGAAATTCAAGGGTAGATAAAAGTTTTAGGCCGCACCTCCAAAGTTGGTCCATTGTAACATGAGACACAATTTAGGCAAATTGTTTATATTCGTATTATTCTTATGGTGAAGAGAATACTGCATGTGATTCACAATTCATGAAAGTTCCTATTAGCAACCATCTCTTCTCACAGGTAGGAAAAAATTCAGAACATAGAGTTGGCCATATTGACAAACAACCCAAACAGTCTTGCCAGTCTGATTTTCGTAGTACATTGAAATGCTGCTACATTCGAAGATGAACAATACGGAATTTGTATTTACTTCGTCGGATAATGTATGAAAATGCAGTGGTCGAAACTCGGAGCGGAGAAAAAAGTAGGCCTGTGTAGCGCTACATATTTTTGTCGGCTGAAGTTAGTTGTGGCGGCACCTACCGACATTTTTCAGGATTTACTTTGCACTCGATTCTAAGTCGCAGGCAGTTTTTTGGATTACAAAAACTGGAAAAAATGCGGCTTAGATTCGAGTAAATACGGTACTCTGGAGAAGAGGGAATTTCATTCTGGAAGCAGTTCCCTCGGCTGTGGTTATGCCACTTCTTCGAAATGTCATTTTCTTCGGGCGTGGTAGTACTGAACAGTATGCAAGGATAATGCTATGAAATTTGAGAAGTGGGCAGGAGATGTGGTGGTAGGAAGGCTTTGTGGGTGGGCCCTGACTTGTTTAAATCTGCCAGGAGGTTTAATATAATATCTCTCTTCATCTGTAGCCTTATGCTCTGTTATAACCTACTGTGCAGCTGTTTTGCTGCACAGACTGAATCGAATCACAAATTTTGTCCAATACCCTCTACACACTACGACCGTACTTTGTTCCGCGAGCATTTCTGTGCTAGGGGACAAATAAAATGGCACGTAGTCAGTGTACACCGACCTGGTCCACGACTGTCGCCGCACCAGCGGCCGTGCAGTTCAGCGCGGGCCGAGTGCCGCGGGCCGCCACGTCGTCAGCCCGCTCGGCGGCCGCCGGCTGCGGCTGCGGCTGTGCAGAGCTGTCGGCCTGCCTCGCAGCCGCAGTGCTGCGGTGGGCGTGGCCGGCACTGCTGCTGTTGCTGCTGCTGCTGCTGCTGCTGCTGCTGCTACCGCTCATTCCTGCTGTGCCATTGGGGCTGTGACAAAACAGAGTCTCCTACAGTTTTCGTTTGAAACTTAATGCTACACACACACACACACACACACATTTCAAAATTAGTACGTTTTTACAACACTACAATTTAGAGAATGGAAAGTCATACAGAGCAGACTGTGTAACATACAATCATCACTAGAGGCCTGCGCTGATGTGGATATCCGCGGTATTTGTTACTTGGCGGATAAAATTGCAACCGGCGCGGGTAACCGCGGGTCAGCTGCGGATAATGAGCGAGGCATCTGCCCAGTACGTATGTTGCAATGTTAGTTGAAAACTTCAAGTCTGTTGACATTCTTGGAATCTTGCAGGGCCCAGGTAGAGCGGATGTCTGTTGTCCTCAGCCCCGGGCTACGAGCGACGTAGCTGTACCCAAGAGACCTGCGCCTAATCCGTTCTTCCAGACAACGTCAATTATTGCTGACAGTTAAACTTCTTCACAGGTGCGCCGGCGTTTTGCAGTGTAGACCTAATACTGTAAATATTTTCAACTGGAAATAACGAGGACTCAACGCGTACGCTATAATATAATCATCAGGTGACATGAATGGCTTCAAACTTTCACACATCCGAGCAGTGAGTACAAAACAACTGTCGATAGATGATGCAATTTGCTAGTAACAGTTTAAAACCCTCGTGATTTTCAGCTGCCTTGGCACAAGAGCTGCAAAATATAATTGTTTCTATACACATACTTTCATCATTTAATACTATTACACTGAATTTTATTTCTTAAATAGCGTTTCCAATCTCACGAGATCCGAATCGCTACTGTGTGTGCTCCAATGCTTTCCTGTTTGGAATGGTCTGCTTTAGAGTAGGTATACAGCATTTCCTGTGATTTAAGAAGTCAAAGGTAGTCAAGTTGTCGCAGAAATGGCACCCTAACAATAACACCATAATTGTAAGTACTACTGCCTATTACTATTACTCACTCATTCAACACATAAATACATGCGGATGCCGATAAGGAACTTGCGGACTGCACTTTTCTTATCCGTGCAGACCTCTAATTATCATCCTTTTGAAAGTACTTACATTGCATGCCACAGGACGTATGAAGAAACGTTTTCTTAATTTGGCCAAACAGGAATGACCGGTCAGTCGGTCATTTGCCGGAGGGGACCAAATGGCGAGATCGTCGCTCCCGTTAAATTAGGGAGCTTTTTCCGAAGCTGTTTCACAGAGGCAGACTGCACTGCTGTTCCTTCTCTAAATCCTCGCACAAATGAAAAAATGGCTGACATCGAAATAAGTGTCCGAGGAATAGAAAAGCGACTGGAATCACTCAACAGAGGAAAGTCCACTGGACCTCAAGGGATACCAGTTCGATTCTACACAGAGTACACAGAAGAACTTGCCCCCCTTCTAACAGCCGTGTACCGCAAGTCTCTAGAGGAACGGAAGGTTCCAAATGATTGGAAAAGAGCACAGGTAGTCCCAGTCTTCAAGAAGGGTTGTCGGGCACATGCGCAAAACTATAGACCTATATCTCTGACGTTGATCTGTTGTAGAATTTTAGAACATGTTTTTTGCTCGAGTATCGTGTCGCTTTTGGAAACCCAGAATCTACTCTGTAGGAATCGACACGGATTCTGGAAACAGCTATCATGTGAGACCCAACTGGCTTTATTTGTTCGTGAGACCCAGAAAATATTAGATACAGGTGCCCAGGTAGACGCTATTTTCCTCGACTTCCGGAAGGCGTTCGATACAGTTCCGCACTGTCGCCTGATAAACAAAGTGAGAGCCTACGGAATATCAGACCAGCTGTGTGGCTGGATTGAAGAGTTTTTAGCAAACAGAACACAGCATGTTGTTATCAATGGAGAGACGTCTACAGACATTAAAGTAACCTCTGGCGTGCCACAGGGGAGTGTTATGGGACCATTGTTTTTTCACAATACATATAAAGGACCTAGTAGATAGTGTCGGAAGTTCCATGCGGCTTTTCGTGGATGATGCTGTAGTATAGAGAGAAGTTGTAGCATTAGAAAATTGTAGCGAAATGCAGGAAGATGTGCAGCGGATAGGCACTTGGTGCAAGGAGTGGCAACTGACCCTTAACATAGACAAATGTAATGTATTGCGAATACATAGAAAGAAGGATCCTTTATTGTATGATTATATGCTAGCGGAACAAACACTGGCAGCAGTTACTTCTGCAAAATATCTGGGAGTATGCGTGCGGAACGATTTGAAATGGAATGATCATATAAAATTAATTGTTCGTAATGCGGGTACCAGGTTGAGATTCATTGGGAGAGTCCTTAGAAAATGTAGTCCATCAACAAAGGAGGTGGCTTACAAAACACTTGTTCGGCCTGTACTCGAGTATTGCTCATCAGTGTGGGATCCGTACCAGATCGGGTTGACGGAGGAGACTGAGAAGATCCAAAGAAGAGCGGCGCGTTTCGTCACAGGGTTATTTGGTAAGCGTGATAGCGTTACGGAGATGTTTAGCAAACTCAAATGGCGGACTCTGCAAGAGAGGCGCTCTGCATCGCAGTGTAGCTTGCTCGCCATGTTTTGAGAGGGTGCGTTTCTGTATGAGGTATCGAATATATTGCTTCCCCCTACTTATATACCTCCCGAGGAGATCACAAACGTAAAATTAGAGACATTTGAGGGCGCACGGAGGCTTTCCGGCAGTCGTTCTTCCCGGGATCGTACGCAACTGGAACAGAAAAGGGAGGTAATGACAGTGGCACGTAAAGTGCCCTCCGCCACACCCCTTTGGGTGGCTTGCGGAGTATAAACGTAGATATAGATGCCGGATGTGCCCTTTCGAAGGAACCGTCCCAGCATTTGCCTGAAGCGACCTACGGAAATCACGCGAAACCTAATTCGGGATGTCCGGACGCTGGCCTGAACAGTCGTAATCCAGAATGCGTGTCCAGTGTGTTAACGAATGCACCACCTCACCCGGTACAGGTATCGTCAGATTAATGGTATGTAAGGGTAGAAAAGGAAAATATTGTCTAGATTTTAAATTAAGCCCAAAGATAATCCTGCAATGACATCTTTGCGCTGTTTCACAATTCACGTTACACACTTATAGAGGTTGTGGATGTATTACAAACTTTTAAGAATGAGGAAGACAGATGAACATACCAATTTGAGGTAAGGGTCCCTGGTTCAGAAATAAGCATGTCAAAAGTTACAAGAGAAAACTGTTCTGATACCTTTGTCAATGAAACTTTAGATACGATTTTAGGGTAAGCATCTTACAGAGGTGGTAATATAGAGCAACACAACCGTGGCACGTTACTTTGTATGCATTCAATATCCACTGTTAGTCTCTTTTGGTATGGGTCTCTCACACTTGTAGCACAAATCACGTTATAAAGATACATCACATGGGACAATGACATAAAATCAGCACTAGGAAAGACTTTAATTTGTTGGAAAATACAATGCACCTTGTAATGGTACTTTAATTACGTAACCATTATGGCACCTCAACTCAACCTCTCGATACCAGCAATTTTCTTCTCAGTTTCTGTAAAGTAGTTGACATATTTCTGAGACAACATTCAGATTTGATTTCATTAATGTACAGGTACTTTGATACATCAATACGTTTGTATTGCAATGATATTATTCTTATGTATATTCTTTCTTTTGTCACTACGATCTTTGGACGTAATTGTAAATCTGATTTTTGGGCGTGTAAGCGATTATTAGTTGTTGTTAGAGTGTCGGACCTTGGAAAAGTCAAGTCTTGGACGCCATGTTGGAAAGACGCATATTGTAGTCAGATTATAAAACGTGAACTTTAACACTGACTGTGAGGAAGATGTTTTCAAGTATGTTTTGTATTGTGAAGTGATGTTTTGTGTGTTACGTGATATTGCAACAAAAGCAATAAAAAGGAAGTGTAGCTTAAATTCGGAGTGCTGATTATATTTTTTTACATCACTATTGTGCTAACTTTGAAAGGTTTAATCTTCAAGAATGGTTTGTGAAACACATCTACAAAACTTTTGAATATAACAGAATAAAACCTAGGCCTTTTTGCATCCGAGCTCTTGGAATCACCACCACCTAGATTTTCGACGATTGAGACCAGCGTTGGAAACACGAAAAGATGAGTGCCTAGTTTAGAAATGACTTTATTAACTGTGCTCTAATGACATCTGCTACATAATAACTCAGTTGTTGCCCAAAAATGCAGTATTTAGCAGCGTGAGCAACACCACAATCATTATTAAATGCTGACCTTTGTTGTGGTAGAGTTGTTAGAACCTGTAAGAGAAATTGTGTGCAAGTTGCTAGTGTGACCAATTCTGGAGTACTGCTCCAGTGTTTGGTGTCATTGTCGAGTAGACCAGACAGCAGACACGGAACGAATTCAGAGGTGTGCTGCTATGATCGTAACAGGTGTTTATAGCACATACGTAAGTCTCATAGAAAAGCTCAGGAAACAAAACAGGAACCCTTGGAAGTTAGACGATTTAGTACTCGTAAACTTTTTAGTGTGACTATTATGTTGCTAAAACAGTACATTTCATACAGGAATCACGAGAAAGAGACGAGATTAGGGCACATACACAAGAATACAAAAGGTAATTTTTCTCCCACTCAGTACAGGCATGGAACAGCCAGTCTGCTAGCCAGTAATTATTATGAATCATCACAATTTTTACAGTCAATCATAATACTGTACTGAGATTTCAGTAAGAACAGTCTTTAAGTCCTTTTATGTAACATATTTGGAGTACTTCATAACTTATGCTCACTGAATAATTATTAAATTTACTCTCCACGAAGTTTCCTAACTGTAGTGAAAGTTTACTGAAATGTCTTTTCAGCTCAGTAAAATAGGATATTTGGAAATATCGTAGCACTTGGGATGGGACCCTATCTAGGTAAACTACTAGGGATAAAATATAGGTGCTCAATACAAAGTTTACAGAACACAAACTTATTATTAAAAAGGAAACTGCATAACTGGTTCATGCAATTACACAGTACTCAACTGATAATCTGAGATGGAGGTGATGGCAGAGTCACTATTGTTGTGTGAAGAACACTCTGTTCTGCACTTTTCAATGGCTCACGTCTATGTTGTCTTCTTTGTTTTTCGGCCTCTTTTTTCCACAGTTGAAAATGTATAAGGCGTATAGATTAAGAATCGTCATTTGCAATGGAATGGTGAGATGACAGAAGTTCCTCACAACACACAAACATGAATATACTTGGTGCAGTGAAAGGACTGTGGGCTAAATTTTAAAACACACGTGTGGGAAAACAGGAAGAACAACGTAAAAAAACGTGAAAAACAATAAAAATTAAAAATATTTACAGTAGTAAGTATAGTACCTGCATGTGAACTGTTTACGATCCTACAAAAAAAATTTTTAGAGAAAAAAATCATTGTTACAGTGGCTACTGTAGATGTCTCTGAGTTAAGTGAAATGTGTTTGGTCTCACTAAGACAGTCATTACAGTTGCAAAAGATGGTATTTAACCTATACAACTTGCTTAGCTTACAGAGTATTGATGTCAATATAACTGTAGGAACCGAGTGATTTACAAGACATGGGAAGATTACAGGCGAATGGCTCGTGTAACCACTATAGTTTATATTACCTTCTAACTTCTTTCTCTATTTTTACTTACTGTGACTTCTGTATCACCAAGCTCTTGATCTAACATCTATGAAAAAAATTTATTCATTATTTACGTCAATTTGTGTCAATGTAATTAATCTATGGATGTAATTTTAAAAGTAATGTTATGTAAAAGAATGGATATGTTGAAACTTTACTTGTAATAATGGTTCATGCATAGGGAATGTAGGTTTGCAATCACGTGAAACATGGGGAAAGTCTCTCTTCAAGGAAACTGGCTTGGCAAGAATAGAAAAGGGGGATTTGGCAGCCAAACTGCGTGGTTCGTTTGTGATAAGAGTTAGTCAGTGGCTAGCAGACAAAGAGTTTGCATCTTGTGAACTGAATAAGGCAAGAAGCCTAGTAAGAGTACATAACCTCAGATGTGGAAGTAATTTGCTTCTTATTCATGGCACACTTTGGCTAGCTCTGTACTATGAAAATTTGATGCTAAGAAGAGCATTTTCAGAGATTGTTACACAGCAAGAACCATGGATAGGAGCAGCAGATTGACTCAGTTATAACCTCCATATCGAATTATCAGTTGAGTACTGTGTAACTGCATGGACCAGTTGTGCAATTTCCTTTTCAATAATAACTTTGTGTTCTGTAAACTTTGTGCTGAGCACCCATGTTTTATCCTTAGTAGTTTACCTAGACAGGGTCCTATCCCAAGCGCTATGATATTTCCAAGTATCCTATTTTATCGAGATGAAAAGTCACTTCAGTAAACGTTCACTACGGTTAAGAAACTCTGTGGAGAAGTAAATTTCATAATTATTCAGTGAGCCTAAGTTTTGAAGTACTCCATGTGTTTTTCATACAAGGACTTAAAGACTACAGTTACTGAAATCTCAGTACACTATTGTGATTATCTGTGAAAATTGTGAAGATCCATAATAGTTACTGCCTAGCATTCTTTGAAGGACCAGCAGAAGGATTACTTATTGTGCAAGTTTCGAAGGAACAGTGTTTACAATTTCATTTGTATGTAGTTAATAGTGTTTCTCGTGTTGTGATTAAAATGTTCAGCCTTGAGCTGGGTCTACTGGTAGATTAGTTTCTGGACCCTCACACGCTAATTGTTAAGCCAAATTTAATTTTCATATTACAATTACAGCATTAACGACATGCACTTGCCAGCTCTCTAAAATCTGCATGCAATAATAAGGAATTGGCTACAACTATTGAAACAATGCTAGAGCCCAGTAAATAATATAAGGAGCTAAGTAACATAAGGAAGTGAATGCTCTCAAAGTATAAATATAATAATAGGAATAGAGGATGTAATTACCTGACAGCTTTTTCAAGGACAGTATTTACCAATAATTAAGCTGATAAAACAACCTCTAGTCCAAGTTAATATTGCTGTACCATTAGTAATTATTTATCTATGATAATCATTAGCTTTCTGCTTTGATGTACAGATAGTAAGTGTTAATGTACAGGTAGTAAGTGATACCGAGAGCCAGTTTGTGCACAAACAGATAATATTCCCTCTGTGTTGTTCATGCCAAACTAGTGTTACAGTGTTTGATAAAGTGTGTTACTGCTTGGTATCTTACTTGTAAACATAATTTCTGTGTCAAGTAAAGTCAAACTAAACAGATAGCATTGCTTACGAATTGTTATAGTACTCAACACAACTTTGCCTTATGAGGCTGGCAACCATTTCCTTTTACAGAATTACAGGGTGTTTCAAAAAGGACTTTACAACTTTAAAAATTCATATAAATTTATTGAAAGAAAATATGGAACTAGGTGTAGTGTTATTTTGTAGGGAAACACATCAAGTGTTTTTACCTTAAACTAAAGATGTTGTACAAGGCTTCTGTCGGGTTGTGCACTTTGTTATTGTCCAATGTACAAATAACAATCAGTTTAGGGCAATCACGAACATGTTGCGATGTTTGATGTCGGTTTTCACTGCCTCATATCCTACAGTTGTGAGTGTTAATCTTGGCACTTTTGTAAAAAGTCAGCTTATCAGAAAAGACGATTTTGTCTGAGAAATGTTCATCTTCGTGTGACCAATTTTATCAGAGGCTTTTATTGCTTATACAATCATCACTCTGTAAAGTTTCACATGCAAACAGTCTCTCCACACAGACCAAACAGTTGTATGTGGGATTTGCAGTTCGCGAGTTGCACACTGGTTCGATTTCGTACGGCTGTTGGCAAAACGTCGTTTCACTCACTCAATGATATCTTCAGATGTACTCGGACGACGTGATTATTTCCCACGTCTTACCGAGCGCCCTGTTTCTACAAAACATTTATGCCACTCAAACTGTAGGCCTACTAGGAGAATGTTTAGCATACTCGGTACAGTAATTACACTGAACTCTTGTCGCCGACTTCGATTCTTAAAACCAAAACTCACAGCTAGCATGCTCGGGTCCAGTGAAAGCAGCTATCTCTAACGCAACTGCAGCTAGTGTTCCGTACAGCACAAATTGGCACTAGCGAACTGCGCAAGACAAAACTTTTATTTCCCTATGAACTGGCACTACAATCACCTCTGTAGGTACTATAAATTAATTTATTCGAATTTTCAAAGTTGTAAAGGCATTTTTGAAACACCCTGTACAGTTTATTGGATTACTAATGCAATCTCAGTTCTATTGGCGTTTTTTGTACTACTGCTTCATTCGAATAGAAATCTTCAGAGAATTGGAAATAGTCTGGTACCTTAACCATTATACGCACGATAACAATAAATACCATATTTACTCGAATCTAAGCCGCACCTGAAAAATGAGACTTGAAATCAAGGAAAAAAAATTTACCCGAATCTAAGGTGCACCTGAAATTTGAGACTCGAAATTCAATGGGAGCCAAAAGTTCTAAGCCGCACCACCAAATCAAAACAAAGTTGGTCCATTGTAATATGAGACATAATTTTGGGTGAATGAATGACAATACAGCTACAGTAGTTTGGATCGAGTCGTAAGCTTAGCAGTTAAGCTTTACCAGGTAGCCATTGCTGTGCGTCAGGCGCTCCGTCCGTATTTATAGGGGTACCCTTCCTTTTCCACGTGCTTCCTCTGGTTTGAATTGATTGTTTATTTTTCTTTGATCTGATAAGTGCCGTTCTCTTTGTTATAGGTGTTTACGTCACTCTAAGCTGAAAATGCGTTAGTGTACTGTGTCACGCATTGTCTGTCGCATTCTGATAACGAGTGTTTACGACATGTTGCCGCTCGCTGCACGGCTTGCTTTTTTGCACGCTAACGCGGCTTACAATTAAAAAACAAAAGAGAGGAATCGTCTCATTAGCGAAACAATAGTAAGAGACTGCAATTTTTTATTACTTACCCTGCTGCGAGAACCAAATAATAGACTGCGTACGATAGAAGATGTTCTAATTGAGAGTTTAGCGAAAATTTTTCTCCGTTTGAAAATCTTTGCAGAAGCCTGTTTAGAACATTACATTCTGCACAGAAATAAAGTCAGCTCAGATTTATAACTGTAGTCAATTGCCGTACTTCATTTCTCACTGTATCACTATTAGGCATAAGAATAATATGAACGTTAACATGACATTATATGTCTATTATTCTGCGTTTGCTGTTGTCTCACTGTAGTTTCGTACTTTATTAGGCAGACAGGATTTAAATGAGATAGCAGCAAACCCGAAACAATACATGGCAAAATGTTTATATTCTTATTATTCTTACGGTGAAGAGAATATTGCGTGTGATTCACAATACATAAAAGTTCCTATTACCAATCATCTCGCAGGTAGGAAAAAATTCAGAACATAGAGTTGGCCATATTGACAAACATCCCAAACAGTCTTGCCAGTCGGATTTTCGAAGTACACTGAAATGCTGCTACATTCGAAGATGAAAAATAAGGAATTTGTATTTACTTTGTCGGAAAATGTAGTGGTTGAAACTCGGGGCGGAGAAAAAAAGCTCATCTTTAACTTTTTTTTATATACTGACGCAGAAGTTTCGGCGCCAGTATTTATCTGTGTGCCTGCAAAGCATGCCCGTGTAGCGCTACATATATTCGACGGCAGCACTCAGTTGTGGCGGCACCTACCCACAGAACTTCCGCTTACTTTGCACTCGATTCTATGCTGCAGGCGGCTTTTTGGATTAGAAAAACCTGAAAAAAAAGTGCGGCTTGGATTCGAGTAAATACAGCAAGTGTCATTTCACAGGAGTAAAGTTATCGGCGTACGTCTAATTTAGTAGGAGCCGGCAGTGTTGTACGGGACGAGGACGTGGAGAGCGGCCAGAGGCGGCAAGCAGCGCGACGCACCTGGCGGTGGCGGCCGCGGCGGGCGCGGGCTGGCCCTGCACGTTGTAGGCCTGGAGCAGGTCGGCGAGGTGTGGGCTGCCGGCGACCAGGTCGAGCGGGCTCTTGCCGCGGTGGTTCCTCTTGCTCAGGCTGCAGCCCTCCTGCACCAGGTAGCACGCGATGGCCAGCGCCACCGGGCTCTCCTCCTCCACCCGTTGCGCCTGCAGCAGCTGCGTGTAGATCTGCCCGACACACACCCCTTTCGTCAGCTACCGCCGCTGGGTCAACGGCTCCCGATACATTTCGCACTGTCCTTGTAATTCACACAGTCTACCTTTTTAGATCAGGAACGTAATCTTTAGACAATAGTACGAGGTGCCTTCAAGTTCTAAGGCCTCAGATTTTTTTTTTCTTCGGACTGGAAAGAGAGAGAAACGTGTGCATTGTTTTAAAATGAGGCCGCGTTCATTGTCAATATGTCCGAGAGACGGCAGATGGAATTTTACCGCCAGCGGCGAGAATGAGAACTGTTTTAAATACTTAAAATGGCGACGTTTTCCTTACTCGAACAGCGTGCAATCATACGTTTCCTGAATTCGTGTGGTGTGAAACCAACTGAAATTCATCTACAGTTGAAGGAGAGATGTGGTGACGGAGTTACGGATGTGTCGAAAGTGCGTTCGCGGGTGCGACAGTTTAATGGAGGCAGAACGTCGTGTGACAACAAACCGAAACAACCTCGGGCTCGCACGAGCTAGTCTGACGACACGCTCGAGAAAGTGGAGAGAATTGTTTTGGGGGATCGCCGAATGACTGTCGAACAGATTGCCTCCAGAGTTGGCATTTCTGCGGGTTCTGTGCACACAATCCTGCACGACGGCTGCCCATGTGGCGTGTTGCCGAGCGATGTTGACGCGCAATGACAGCACGAATTGGACTTTCTTTTCGTCAGTTGTGACAATGGATGAGATGTGGATGCCATTTTTCAATCAAGAAACAAAGCGCCGGTCAGCTCAATGGAAGCACACAGATTCACGGCCACCAAAAAAATTTCGGGTAACCGCCAGTGCTGAAAAAATGATGGTGTCCATGTTGTGGGACAGCGAGGGCATAATCCTTACCCATTGCGTTCCAAAGGGCACTACGGTAACAGGTGCATCCTACAAAAATGTTTTGAAGAACAAATTCCTTCCTGCATTGCAACAAAAACGTCCGGGAAGGGCTGTGCGTGTGCTGTTTCACTGAGACAACGCACCCGCACATCGAGCTAACGTTACGCAACAGTTTCTTCGTGATAACAACTTTGAAGTGATTCCTCGTGCTCCCTACTCACCTGACCTGGCTCCTAGTGACTTCTGGCTTTTTCCAACAATGAAAGACACTCTCCGTGGCTGCACATTCACCAGCCGTGTTACTATTGCCTCAGCGATTTTCCAGTGGTCAAAACAGACTCCTAAAGAAGCCTTCGCCGCTGCCATGGAATCATGGCGTCAGCGTTGCGAAAAATGTGTACGTCTGCAGGGTGATTACGTCGAGAAGTAACACCAGTTTCATCGATTTCTTGTGAGTAGTTAATTAGAAAAAAAAATCGGAGGCCTTAGAACTTGAATGCACCTCGTAAATTGCTTACAAGGGAACCTCCCCATCGCACCCTCCTCAGATTTGGTTATAAGTTGGCACAGTGGATAGGCCTCGAAAAACTGAACATAGATCCACCGAGAAAACAGGAAGAAATTGTATGGAACTGTGTAAAAAATGAGCAAAATATACAAACTGAGTAGTTCGTGCACAAGATAGGCAGCATCGAGGACGGTACGAACTCAGCAGTGCCGCAGCGCCGTGGTTTGCGTGAGCAGCTGCGTAATGAAAGGTCCTCGGTTCGAGTCTTCCCTCGAGTAAAAATTTTATTTTCTTTATTTTCAGACTATTCATTTGTTGCAGTTTATGTGACAAACTCTCATGTTTTCACTTTTTTGGGAGTGATTATCACATACACAAGAAAACCTAAATCGGGCAAGGTAAAACAATACATTCGCCAAGTTTACAAGTTAGGTGGGTCGACAACATCTTCCTGTCATTTGACGCACATGCTGTCACCAGTGTCGTATAGAATATATCAGACGTGTTTTCCTGTGGAGGAATCCGATGACCTATGATCTTGCGATCAAATGTTTTCGATTCCCATTGTAGAGGCACGTCCTTTCGTCTACTAATCTCACGGTTTTGCGGTGGGGTCGCAAAACACAGAAACAAAACTTATTATAGTGAACAGAGACGTCAATGAAGGAACTGACAGAGCATAACTTTGCGAAAATAAAGAAAGTAAACTTTTCACTCGAGTGAAGACTTGAAGCAAGGACTGCTTGCTCCGCAGCTGCTCACGCTAACCACAGGACCACGGCGCTCCTGAGCGTTTTATCGATTGATCTGTGTACAGGTTTTCAAGACCTATCCACTGTGACAATTTATAACTAAATCTCAGGGGGGTGCAATGGGGAGGTTCCCTTGTTAGTACACTATCCTCCCAGGTAAACTGACGTTTTAGGGAATCTATTGTGCAGCCGACCGATGGATACTGATGTATCTAACCAAAAGAATGCAGAAAGTTGTACTTGGTAAACAGACAACTGTAGCACAGGAATATTACTCAGACTGGCAAGAAATCATATTTGTGGTTCCCCGAGGCTCAATCTTAGGTCCACTATTGTTCCGTGTATATGTAAGCAATCTTCCATCTAACATACTGGGTGATCAAAGAGTCAGTATAAATTTGAAAACTGAATACATCACGAAATAATGTAGATAGAAGCTACAAATTGACACACACGCTTGGAATGACATGGGGTTTTATTACAACCAAAAAAATACAAAAGTTCAAAAAATGTCCGAGAGATGGCGCTTCATCTGATTAGAATAGCAATAATTAGCAAAACAATGTAAGACAAAGCAAAGATGATGTTCTTCACAGGAAATGCTCAATATGTCCACCATCATTCCTCAACAATAGCTGTAGTAGAGGAATAATGTTGTGAACAGCACAGTAAAGCATGTCCGGAGTTATGGTGAGGCATTGGCAACGGATGTTGTCTTTCAGCATCCTTACATATGGTGGTCGATCACGATACACCTGCGACTTCAGGTAACCCCAAAGCCAATAATCGCACGGACTGAGGTCTGGGGACCTGGGAGGCGGCTGAGCACACGATCGTCACCAAACAATGCGTGCAAGAGATCTTTCACACGCTATCAATATGGTGTGGAGCACCATCCTCCGTAAACATCGTTCGTTCCAGCAGGTGTTTGTCAGCCAGGCTGGGGATGAGGCGATTCTGTAACATATAGGCTTACCTCTCACCCGTCACGGTACCAGTTACTGACTTTTGCTGTGCAGCGCCATCTGTCGGACACTTATGAACTTCGTTTTTTTTGTTGTTGTAGTAAAACCCCATGTCATTCCAAGCATGTGTGTCAATTTTTACCTTTCTAAGTACATTATTCCGTGGTTTATTTAGTTTTCAAATTTGTACTGACTTTTTTATCACCTGGTACAACAAGCAGAATTAGTTCTTTTTATGAATGACACTATTACTCTAACCAATACCAGAATACGTGCAGCAACAGAAGATACGCTAAACGAAGTTCTTAGCAGTGGCATCGACTGATTTTCTGAAAACAGTCTCGCTCTCAGTTTTAAAAACAGAATGTATTCTGCACATCTAGGAGTACTACACCAATGGTGAGCCTAACACGTGGAGAGGAAAAAATAAATAGGGTAGGTACTTCAAACTTTTTGGAGTCCATATTAATGACAAATTAATCTGGAAAAAGAGACATTTTGGAACTCCGAAAATAACTTAGTTCAGCTACATTTGCATTTACAACCATTGTAAACCATGGGGACAAGGAAATAAGTAATTTCACATATGTTCACTCAATGTTGCCACAAAGAAAGGGGTAACTCACATTTGAGGAAAACATCTTTATTGCTCAAAAACATGGTGTAAGAATAATATATGGTGCTCCCCACAATCACCATCCAGACATCTGGCATTTTCACCACAGCTTCACAGTAGATTTATCCACTCATAAGATTTATTTCCACTAATATACTGCTGCTCAAAAGGAACAATAATGTACACAATTACAATAACAAGAAATAACGATATTCATTACTCGGCCTTCAGGTTATCTTTAGCACAAAAAGGGGTGCACAGCGCTGTAACTAGAATTTTTGATCATTTGCCGAATGATACAGAATGTCTGACAGACAGTAAAACACATTTTGAAAAGCTGAAGAAGTTTCTCTTTGACAACTCCATCTATTATTGTAATGTGTAAAATGTGAAGGGCACAAATTACTAACTCACGCCTGTATTTTTCTCAATGTTCAGCACGTAGCAATATTTACAAATTAATTTGCGATATAATGTAAAGAGACTCGTTCCACATCATTACGATTTACAACGGTGGTTTGAAAAGTTCTCGGAATCACCACGAGAGGTCAGCACTAGCGCAACGAGTTGTTCACATGATATTCACTGGACTGTTGCCTGTAAACACGTGCCACGTCAGTGCTCTCGGAAGAGAGCTTCGGCGATGACATGGCTCTGTTGTTGTTCCCACATAGTAATTTGCGAAGATGGCACTGGGAATCGAGAGTTGAGCAATGATTAAGTACTTTGTACAGAAAGGTACGAAAGCAAAGGACATTTGTGCCAATTTCCAGAATATACTAGAGGACTCTGCTCCTTCCTATTCAACTGTTTCCAAGTGGTCAAATGAATCTAAATTTGGTCGGGAGAGCTTAGACAATTATCCGCGCATTGTTCGGCCAAGATGTGTCACAACTCCAGAAATCATTGAAACAGTGCACAAAACGGTCACAGAATATCGCCGACTGAAAGTTCGTGAAATTGCTCACGCTTGCCAGATGTCATCTGAAAGGGTATATCGCATTTTAACTGAAGACGTAGAAATGAAAGAAATTATCTGCAAGATGGGTGCCACGACTCTTGGCGCTGAATCGAAAATGCACGAGAATGGACATATCGGTACAATGTTCGGCCCGTTTTAGGAGAAACAAACAAGATTTTTTTGTGCCAGTTTCCTACCACAGATAAAACTTGGGTACACTACTATATCCCAGAGACAAAACAACAGTCAAAGCAGTGGAAACATGCTGATCCTCTGCAACCAAAGAAAGCAAAGACAATTCCTTTCGACAGGAAAGGTGGTGGCATCAGTGTTCTGGGATGCAAACGGGATTCTGTTAGTAGATTATCTCCTCACTGAGCAAACAATTACTGTAGAATACTATGCTAACCTCCTGGACAAACGGCAACAAAATATATGTGAAGAAAGGCCAGGTTTAGCAAGGAAGAAAGTCATCTTCCATCAAGACAATGCACGCCAGCACACATGTGCCGTCATCACGACGAAATTACATGAACTAAGGTATGAATTGTTGCCACACCCATCTTTTTCACCTGATATGGCTCCATCAGAATTCCATCTCTTCCCAAAACTGAAAATTTTTCTTGGTGGATGAAGATTCACTTCAGATGAAGAATTGATAGCCGGGGTTGACAACTATTTTGCAGGCCTGGAGGAAACTCATTTTCGAGATGGGATCAAGGCACTGGAACATCGTTGGACCAAGTGCATTAATATACAAGGAACTACACTGAAAAATAAAAAAAAGTTTCAGTAAAGAAAGTACTTTTTTTCTATTCCGTTACTAGAACTTTTCAAACCATCTTTGTACTGTGTAAATGATCCTTGCAACACAAAACTAACGAACTACCTCAAAAGTATCTGGACATCCCTATGCGATGCAGAATCGAGCACTGGATGTTACGACAGGCAGACCCACTGGCATAGGAAGAGGCGAGGGGTATTGCATAGCCAGTAGAGAAGCAGTAACAGGAGAATGGGTCAATTAAGAGAGTTCAGTGACTCTGAACACAGACTAGCCATCGGATGTCACTCAACTGACAAACCCGCCAGGGACACTGCGGAGTGGAAAGTTGAAGGATTGACGGTAGCTGAAACTGAAACTGGGCAGACCTCACATTCCGACGGGCAAGGACTGTCAGAGCACTGCAGAAAGCGATAGTAAAAGTTGCACAGAATCAGTGGAAGGAATCGATTTCGAGTTCCGAGGTGGCACCGGCAGTCCAGCTGATACGACGATTGTGTGTAGGGAGTTAAAAAGAGGTGTACAGAGGGCGACCAGCCCCTCGTAAGCCACACATCGCTGTAGTGACAGCCAGGTGAAGTAACCAGTGGCGCCGCTGGACAACAGATGACTGGACGAGTGCTTCGCAGCGATGAACCACACTGTACCCTGCGGCAATGCGATAGAAGGGTTTTGGTTTGGTGAATGCCTGGAGAACGTTATCTGCTATTATGAGTAGTGCCAACAGAGAAATACTGAGAAGATGGTGTTCGTATGCAGGTGTTTTCCGTGGGTAGGATAGGGTTCTCCTACTGTGCTCAAGAAAATAGGAATTTTGTAAGGACAGGAACACATTTTACACCATTATATACAGCACACGGCAGTGGAACAGTGGAGACAATGACCAATTACACTACTGGCCATTAAAATTGCTACACCACGAAGATGACGTGCTACAGATGCAAAATTTAATCAACAGGAAGAAGATGCTGTGATATGCAAATGATTAGCTTTTCAGAGCATTGACACAAGGTTGGCACCGGTGGCGACACCTACAACGTGCTGACATGAGGAAAGTTTCCAACCGATTTCTCATACACAAACAGCAGTTCACATGTGTTGCCTGGCGAAACATCATTGTGATGCCTCGTGTAAGGAGGAGAAATGCGTACCATCACGTTTCCGACTTTGATAAAGGCCGTATTGTACCCTATAGCGATTGCAGTTTATCATATCACAACATTGCTGCTCGCATTGATCGGGATGCAATGACTGTTAGCAGAATATGGAATCGGTGGGTTCACTAGAGTAATACGGAACGCCGTGCTGGATCCCAACGGCCTTGTATCACTAGCAGTCGAGATGGATGGCATCTTATCTGCATGGCTGTAACGGATTGTGCAGCCACATCTCGATCCATGAGTCAACAGATGGGGACATTTGCAAGACAACAACCATCTGCATGAACAGTTCGATGACATTTGCAGCAGCACGGACTGTCAGCTCGGAGACCATGGCTGCGATTACCCTTGACACTGCATCACAGACAGGAGTGCCTGCGATGGTGTACTCGACGACGAGCCTGGATGCACGAATGGCAAAATGTCATTTTTTCGGATGAGTCCAGTTTCTGTTTACAGCATCACGATGGTCGCTTCCGTGTGTGGTGACACTGCAGTGAATGCACATTCAAAGCGTGTATTTGTCATTGCCAAACTGGCATATCACCCGGTGTGATGGTAAGGAGTGCCATTGCTTACACGTCTCGGTCACCTCTTGTTCGCATTGACGGCACTCTGAACAGTTGACATTACATTTCAGATGTGTTACCAACCGTGGCTGTATCCTTCATTTGATCCCTGTGAAACACTAAATTTCAGCAAGATAATGCACGACTGCATGTTGCAGGTCCTGTACAGGCCTTTCCGGATACAGACAATGTTTGACTGTTGCTCTCGCCAGCACATTCTCCAGATATCTCACCAATTGAAAACGTCTGGTCAACGGTAGCCGAGCAACTGGCTCTTCACAATATGCCAGTCGCTACTCCTGATGAATTGTGGTATCGTGTTGAAGCTGCATGGGCAGTTGTACCTGTACAAGCCATCCAAGCTGTGTTTGACTCAATGCCCAGGCATATCAAGGCCGATATTACGACCAGAGGTGGTTGTTCTGATTAATGATTTTTCAGGATTTATGCACCCTAACTGCGTGAAAAGTGAGGTACACCACAGTATCATCATCTGACTGTTATCGTGACACACAAAATTGTAGATACGATTCGAAACAGTCACCCGCAGATGGCAATAACCACCGACATCCACTACCAACGAATTATGGTTCACAGGTACTTTGAGGATCCTGTGGCAGGACTGTGTGTTCCCTTTTTGGAAGCGAGAGGAAAGGCGGTGTCGAGACAGGTGGAACGTAATCGTTTCCTGAGACATGCGGCGTCTCTTAAAAACAAAAACACAAACCCGTGAACACTGTGGTGGGAGTAGGTGAGCAACGGAACACGGTTTCTCTTTATCGACCGAGCCAAGATTTGTCAGACATCCGACCGTCACCGTAGACAAGTGTGGAAGTGCGCGTCTACTAAAGTGTGTCTCCGCAGGTTGGACATCAAACGGGCTGACTTGGAGCAGGAGAGGCACAACAAGACTTTTTAATTTCCACTGTCTATACTTTTACAAATAAATCCATGAAACTTTGTCAGCATGACTAACTAGTAAGGATTCAGGATTCACACTCTTAGAAGTGGTAGTTCAAAAACATAACAAATAATGTTTTTTTATGTGTGAAATTTCATCATTTTTTTCCACTTACTATTGGCTGCATTTATTGCTATAGGCACACTGTTTCATATGTAAGAGAGATACTTAGATGAATTTTGCATGGCCTATGAACCATACTTACAGGTGTATGAAACTCAAGAATTTATTTAATTTATGAAAAAAGAATGAGCTGTTACATTTTAAACTTCATGTTTAGAAAAACTCAAATTTTATAGTTAATTCTCTCAATTTTACCACAGTTTTTAATAGATTTGGAAAATTCTAAAGTTTTGCACTAAGGTGTTTGTGTTTAACAAGCACTTATTTTCCGTTGGTAAGTATGTAAGGGATTACAGGTTATTACATCAGCATTTTAAAAAGATCAAAGTAACACAAGGACACTTGACAAATTTACTTTCTTTCATACTAGTTTTTGAAACTACCATTTCCCCTTGCGTTTGCCGCAAAGCATGCAATCCATAGCTGATTTTTTTCATCTTCATACTTTTGAATTATAAAATGCGAAAAGTGGGTCTTCAGATGTTCTCGACATTCATTTTTGTCTTTCCGGTAAAGAATATAACTGTTCACTGCAGCAGCTTCAATCAGCCACAAGAATAATTTTTTTCCACAACTTGTGGGACAGTCTTGTAAAACCATAGCATCTGCATTGCTGATCAGCCCTGTGCACTCCTCCCATAAACGTGTATTCCCAAATAACAGTGGGTTTCAGGAACCACACAGGCTCTTTGTTCCTGTAACCAGTGATTAGTTGGGTTTGAGGACCAAACAATTTACTCAAACAGTCGCTGATCTCTTGGCATGGAATGAAAGACACACGATTTTCATCTCACTTTGATAGCCACACAACTCACGTCCATCAAGTTTTGTCTTCTTCAAATCGCATGGAAAATCTTTGCTAGAAGGCATAACTGTACCTGTTGGATGAAATTTCATTTTGTGCAGTTCCTGAGCAAGTCGAGGGCTCATACAGAACCTGTCAGTAAACGTATGATAGCCCGAACCACCTACACAAGATAGTAATTGCTCTGTCACCTGAACCACAGAAAGTGAATCAGGGCAAATTATACTTTCTATAGTTGTCTATCCACAATAAATGTGAGAAAAACCATAACATTTCCTGAATTACACAGGCAGAAAAGTCATAAAACTCCACATCACAGGCTTCTCCAGGTTGTAGCACTTTTACTGAATTCGTCCTTTGAATCTTACTGTGCTCTCATCTATAACCGCATTTTTTGGTACATAAAAGTTCTTTGCACTCAATGTTATGATACTCACTACAATTCTTCACCTTGCTCAATCTCATATGTTGACATCCCTGAGCTGTGACAGTTGGAACTCAATACAGCATTCAAAATAATTATTAAAAAAAAATAGAATACAGAGATGAGAAAAAAAATATTGGAAAATGTAGTTCATTCTAGCGAGTCTTCGGTAATGTAGTCAATTAATTTTGCCTGTAAATTGAAGGCCTAGCTCAATATTACACCAAAAAAAGCCTTCAATTCCACTTACGAAACATCCCTCCACGAGTACCTCAATGAGCATTTTGTGTTTTGCATATGGAGTGACTTTCTGTATCTTTCCTTCAGCATACACATCTGTAGCAGACACAATTTCACTAATAAGAGCTGGAAATATTCTAGTTCAGATTTTGACCGAACACCGGGAGAAATGGTGATATATCATCGTGTGACAGAAAAAGGAAACTTCACGAGATCACTGTTACCGTTGCAATAAACTTTCCAGGTTTTCTCCCTCCGTTGCTTTCAACTCCGTCAGTATATTCTGCTTCACTGGAATTTATACCACTGTACACAGCAGAAATTTCTTCCCAGTGACTTTCATCACTAAATTCTCTTCCATCCATAATGTCTTACAGGAGCCACCTGGCAATATCGACATCACTTATGTGTTTACTACCAGCCATTATCGTACTAGAAATGTAAGAATGAAACACGCTTTGAGTTGCCAGATTTTTGTACCGAGTGCTGCCATTGTCCTAATGAGTTCCAATAATGGAGCAGACAGAAAGCACATTAACAGAAACGTGTCTGACGTACGAGATTGGAGCTATAGCTGAAAATTATAATGTCAGACATTGTCCAACAGTGGAGAGGACAGAAATCGTGTTATCACACAATTAAAGGAGATTTCTGCATATTTATAGACAGTTTTATGCGGACAGTGCATTGTGGCACTGTGTTGCAATTATAAATAAACGAGAACTATGAGTGCTCGAATGGTGACAGGTTGTGCGAGGAGACAAGCCCTGACCTCCCGTTTGAAGGGCTGCCAACCTACAACTGCGTCCAGTGTCTTGATGAAAGCGTAACTGACATAACAATCACAAGGATCACCAATTTCTTTTTTTTGTGGTAAGAATAGCACTTGAATCCCTTCATGCACCAGGATTACTCCCTTCTTTCATTTCGGAATGTTGTTGTTGTTGTCTTCAGTCCTGAGACTGGTTTGATGCAGCTCTCCACGCTACTCTATCCTGTGCAAGCCTCTTCATCTCCCAGTACCTACCGCGACATACATCCTTCTGAATCTGCTTAGTGTATTCATCTCTTGGTCTCCCTCTACGATTTTTACGCTCCACACTGCCCTCCAGTACTAAATTGGAGATCCCTTGATGCCTCAGAACATGTCCTACCAACCGATCCCTTCTTCTAATCAAGTTGTGCCACAAACTTCTCTTCTCTCCAATCTTATTCAATACCTCTGAGGATACTAGACAAATCTGTTGTAGTTGTTTTGGTCATGAGAGATCTGCGACTTTCTTTCATCATGTCTCTCATCTAACTGATTTAACATTTTATGTAGCACTGTTTTCAATTTTTAAGGACGGCAACAATAATAGCCCAGCGGTACGTGCAAGTTACAAGATTGCGCTTAATATAGCGAGAGCTGGAAAACCATTTGCTGAATTAGTAAGTGTCGATTAACAGCAAACATCAGTGATGAAAATTTAAGTAAGTGTTTGTGTTTGTCTGTATGTAGAAACTTTGTTCCACTCCACCTGTGATAATTAAATAAAACGTATCGTAGGTAATAGGTACTCTTTCAAACCACGATATCTTTCAAGCACTCCTACTAATCTTATTCCTTCATTCAATAAAGCAAGCTACGAAACAAAACGCATTGCAGAGGAAGGAGTGGAGAGAAGGTATGGTGGGGAGGGGAGATGAGCGGGTGGCCAGCTTGCTCCTGTGTGCACGCAGGACACCGGTTAACTGCACACGCGCAGGATTCCTGCCCGCCCCTGGCCTAGGCTTTACTCCAAAGGACTTTAACTTCTTTCCACACCCGAAGACCTGGCTCACAACACAGTTCACACAAAATGACGAGGAACTGCATGCAGGTCGCAATACGTGGTTGAAGTCTCAAGCAGCAACATTCTGTGATGTTGGAATAAAAAAAATGGTATTATGATAACTGTCTCAATTTGTGCAAAGATAATGCTAAAAATAGAATGAGATTTTCACTCTGCAGCGGAGTGTGCGCTGATATGAAACTTCCTGGCAGATTAAAACCGTGTGCCGGACCGAGACTCGAACTCGGCACCTTTGCCTTTCGCGGGCAAGTGCTCTACCATCTGAGCTACCCAAGCACGACTCACGGCCAGTACTCACAGATTTACTTCTGCCAGTACCTCGTCTCCTGCCTTCCAAACTTTACAGAAGCTCTCCTGTGAAACTTGTTAAAAATAGCTGAACAATGTGCCTTCCAAATTTAAGTAACAATTTTTTTTCTCCATTTGGATTTTTTATTATTATTCTAAAATGTAAGTTTCATTCTGAAAAGCTCTTGTAAATACTGTGAAAAATAATGGATCCGTAACAGTTGCTTGCAGCATGCCAGAATTGACTTTTAGATCTGAAGACTTGTCTCCGGTAACGATGACATAACGGGTTCAGTCTTCTAGAAAGTGGTCAAACCAATTAGAAAGCTGGTACAATTCTTTGTACACTTGTATCTTGTTCATTAGGAAACAGTGCAGAACTATAGTAGACACTGCCAAGAAGTCGGGCAAGACAACACCCACCAGAGGCGAACAGTGATGCTGGGTTTCACACAATCACTGTCTGCCAAATCCATATTTGTTGCTACAGAGGAGATTTTTGGCATAGGGAAAGGTCATACTACTCTAGTATAAAACACATTTGAAATTTCTACAACACACCCACATCAGTGATGTATGCCTGCAGCAGTGCCGGGGCTAACAAATGACTCCGGAAGCGCAGGCCACTCACGCTCGGCTGCCGGACTCACCCCGTAGATGGCGGGCGCCTCCAGCTCGTGGATCTGCGTGCAGATGGACGCGCGCTTCATCAGTGCCAGGTGCAGCCCCGTGTCGCCGTCCTCGTCCTCCGCATTGACGTCGCCGCCCGTCGACACCACCAGCTCCACCACCGAGCAGTGACCCTGCGGCCGTATCGGAAAATGCACAGCTACCGAGAGAGTCACACCGAAACTCTTGACAGATCCTCCGCTACGACTCTGACTCCGACTCCGACAGTGTAACAAAAGTGGCTACGTTACTGCAATCTACAGACGTTACACTAAGAATTGACACATTGTGACATCGTGTGACCACATGCTATACAGAATATATCAAAAATAGAGAGCAAACATTTAGGTATTTATTCGTCATATGCAGAGAGCTAAAAAAAGTTCAACATATTTTATTTTAACTACAAGTTTTTTGTTGACCTACTTATTTACTTACTTGTAGTGATACAAATTACAGTATGAGCTAACCTAACCTCTAGTGTACCTGTGAATAGGGTACAATAGGTATAATATTGTTCCTTGGGTCTGCGTTAGTCTATGCATATGTAGGTCACCTAATGTTTCCACCTTAATTGGTATGTGTAACGCCACAATCCTTTTGGAATCCTGTATCCTCTCCCAGCCTCCTCCCTACTCTCCCAAAGAGGGCATATGTGTAATATCACTAATTTACACCAATTTAAACTGCTGCTTTGATTTTGTCTTTTCTGGTTATGTGGATTAAAATAAACCGGATTAGTTTTTTTAAATTTTTTTTAGCAACTTGGTAATTGTTTTGACGTTGTTTACGTTGGGCCTCACGAGAATGTAGAATGAAGGAAACATGTTGGATTAAAAGCTGTTGTACCATCACCATTTGTACATTATACAAACTTCAGGCACATGGTAGGAATAATTTTGCTATTGTAACTATGGAGTAATTAATGATTAAAGTTCTGATATTTCTAGTCATGAAAAGATAGCTATTTATATGTTTTCGAGCTAAAAAATTGATTGTAACCCTAATAGAAATATGACAGTGATTTTTCAGTCAGAACCAAATATGCTCATGTTCTAATTGATGTTAGTTAACAGAACTGTGATTACGACTATACAGAAATGTAAAATTTTACAGTGCAAAATTTAATTAATTAAATCTAGGCCTTTCATTCAATAAAACTAATTGCTCTGTTCACCTGTAAATGATAGGGTGATCATTCTTTAAGTAAGTAAAATGGTATATGCAAATTAATTAAATATATTGTTGCAATGACAAAACATGTAATTTATAATCTTAATAAAAACAGATTCGTTCTTGTCTTTGTATGAAATTATCCACTTTCATTTCATATAAACTTCTGCGTTATTTGGGAATGTTGTTGTTGTTGTGGTCTTCAGTCCTGAGACTGGTTTGATGCAGCTCTCGTTGCTACTTTATCCTGTGCAAGCTTCTTCATCTCCCAGTACCTACATCCTTCTGAATCTGCTTAGTGTAGTCATCTGTTGGTCTCCCTCTACAATTTTTGCTCTCCACGCTGCCCTCCAGTACTAAATTGGTGATCCCTTGATACCTCAGAACATGTCCTACCAACCAATCCCTTCTTCTGGTCAAGCTGTGGCACAAACTTCTCTTCTCCCCAATCCTATTCAATACCTCCTCATTAGTTATGTGATCTACCCATCTAATCTTCAGCATTCTTCTCTAGCACCACATTTCGAAAGATTCTATTCTCTTCTTGTCCAAACTATTTATCATCCGTGTTTCACTTCCATACATGGCTACACTCCACACAAATACTTTCAAAAATGTCTTCCTGACACTTAAATCTATACTCTATGTTAACAAATTTCTCTTCTTCAAAAACGCTTTCCGTGCCATTGTCAGTCTACATTTTATATCCTCTCTACTTCGACCATTATCAGTTATTTTGCTCCCCAAATAGCAAAACTCCTATACCACTTTAAATGTCTCATTTCCTAATCTAATTCCCTCAGCATCACCCAACTTAATTCAATTACATTCCATTATCCTCGTTTTGATTTTGTTGTTGTTCATATTATATCCTCCTTTCAAGACACTGTCCATTCCGTTCAATTGCTGTTCCAAGTCCTTTACTGTCTCTGACAGAATTACGATGTCATCGGCGAACCTCAAAGCTTTTATTTCTTCTCCATGGATTTTAATACCTACACCAAATTTTTCTTTTGTTTCCTTTACTGCTTCCTCAATATACAGATTGAATAACATCGGGGAGAGACTACAACCCTGTCTCACTCCCTTCCCAGCCACTGCTTCCCTTTCATGTCCCTCAACTCTTATAACTGCCATCTGATTTCTGTACAAATTGTAAATAGCCTTTCGCTCCCTGTATTTTACCCCTGCCACCTTCAGAATTTGAAAAAGAGCATTCCAGTCAACATTGTCAAAAGCTTTCTTTAAGTCTACAAAAGCTAGAGACATAGGTTTGCCTTTCCTTAATCTAGCTTCTAAGGTAAGTCGTAGGGTCAGTATTGCCTCACGTGTTCCAACATTTCTACGGAATCCAAACTGATCTTCCCCGAGGTCGGCTTCTATCAGTTTTTCCATTCGTCTGTAAAGAATTCGCGTTAGTATTTTGCAGCTGTGACTTATTAAACTGATAGTTTGGTAATTTTCATGTCTGTCAACACCTGCTTTCTTTGGGATTGGAATTATTATATTCTTCTTGAAGTCTGAGGGTATTTCGCCTGTCTCATACATCTTGCTCACCAGATGGTAGAGTTTTGTCAGGCCGTCAGTAGTTCCTATGGAATGTTGTCTATTTCGGGGGCCTTGTTTCGACTCAGGTCTTTCAGTGCTCTGTCGAACTCTTCACGCAGTATCGTATCTCCCAATTCATCTTCGTCTACATCCTCTTCCACTTCTATAATATTGTCCTCAAGTACATCGCCCTTGTATTGACCCTCTATATACTCTTTCCACCATTCTGCTTTCCCTCCTTAGAACTGGGTTTCCATCTGAGCTCTTTATGTTAATGCAAGTGGTTCTCTAATTTTCCTGTAGGCAGTACCTATCTTACCCCAGACAGTATAAAAGGGCACTGCATTGGTGGAGCTCTCATTTGCACTCCAATGATTCGCATGAAAAGATGCTCAATGTGATAATAGCAACATGACGCGAATAACAGACTTTGAATGTGTAATGGTAATTGGAGCAAGATGTACGGGACATCCTGTGTCCGAAATCGTTAGGGATTTTCTCAGTTACTGCTTTCCAGGTAGGTAGATTGGCCGTGATGTACTAATTGCATGGCCCTCATGTTCCCCAGACCTGACACCACTATATTTTATTGATGGGGACTCACCAAGGGAATCATGTATGTATCTCCTGTGCTGGCTTCTCTACCTGAACTTAGAGCAAGAATTTACACCACGGCTGACCAAGTTACACCTGCAATGCGCTACAGCACGTTTGGGAAGAAATTGACTTCCGATGAGATGTGTGCAGGATAACCTGTGGAAGCCACATACAACATCTCTACCGTATTTTATCGAATTTAAGCCGCACTCAAACCTAAGCCGCACCTGAAAAATGAGACTCGACATCAGGGGGAAAAAAATTCCCGAATCTAAGCCGCTCCTGAAATTTGCGACTCGAATTTCAAGGGGAGAGAAGAGTTTTAGACTGCCCCTCCAAATAGAAACAAAGTTGGACCATTGTAACATGAGACACAATTGAGGTCGAATGGATGGAGATACAGCTACAGTAGCTTGGTTCGAGTCGTAAGCTTAACAGTTAAGCTTTACCAAGTAGCCATTGTTATGTGTCAGGGGCTCCGTCTGTGTTTATATGAGTACCCTTCCTTCTTCACGTGCTTCGTCTGGTTTGAATCGATTGCTTATTTTGCTTTGATCTGACAAGTGCCGTTCTCTTTGTTATAGGTGTTTACGTCACTCTAAGCTGAAAATGCATTATTGTACTGTGTCACGCATTGTTTGTCGCATTCTGATAATGAGTGTTTACGACCTGTCACTGCTCGAGGCACAGCTTCCTTTTGTGCGCGCTACTGTGCTTACAATTAAAAAAAAAAAAAAAAAAAAAAAAAAAAGAAGAAGAAGAAGAAGAAGAAGAAGAAGAAGAAGAAGAAGAAGAGAGAGAGGGACTGTCTCTTAACTCGACGACAAGAGACTGCTATTTGTTGTTGCTAACACTGCTGCATTCTTTGATAATGATCAACAAGAACCAAATAGTAGACTGTGTATGATAGAATTTGTTCCGAACGAGAGTGTAGCGAAATTTTTTCTCCGTTTGTAAATCTTTGCAGACGCCTCTATAGTACATTACATTCTGCACAGAAATTACAGTCATCTTAGATTTGTGCTTCATTTCTGACTGTATCACTATTAGGCATAAGAATAATACAAATATAAACATGACATTATATGTCTATTCTTCTGCGTTTGCTGTTGTCTCACTCTAGTTTCATAGAGTATTAGGCAGACAGGATTTAAATGAGATAGCAGCAAACATGAAAGAATACATGGCAGAATGTTTACATTCTTCAACCTTTTCTTTTAATTTATCCTTTTCTTTTAATTTATTTACTGACGCATAGGTTTCGGCGCCAGTATTCATCTTTGTGCCTCAGTTGTGCTACATGTATTAGACGGCAGATTTTAGTTGTGTAGGCACCTACTAACATTTTTCAGAACTTCCGCTTACTCTGCACTCGATTCTAAGCCACACGTTGTGTTTATGATTACAAAAACCTGAAAAAGAAAGTGTGGCTTAGATTCGAGTAAATACGGGGTTAAAGGTCAAAACACTTGATGTGTTTCCCTACAAAATAAGTCTAAACCCAGCTCTACATCATCTTTCAATAGATTTATATTAATTTTTAAAGTTATGAAGCCCTTTTTGAAACACCCTGTATATCTTTTAGTCTAATACGTGAACACATCTGTAGTGTGATACTCTATCTATTATGTGTGTACTGACAATACAACACATTTCACTTCCGAGGTCAGCTATTTTGTCTCAGATGTCAGAATTTTAAATCTGTGCTGTGCGGGCCCTCAGGACGCAGCCACACAGCCGACAGCGCTCACCTGCGACACTGCGAGCAGGAGCGCCGTCTGCCTGCGATTGTTGCGCAACCCGACGTCGGCGCGACCGAGCGAGAGCAGAGTCTCCGCGACGGCGCGGTGTCCGTTGAGGCAGGCCAGGTGCAGTGCTGCGAAGCCGTCGTCCTTCTTGACGTCCACCATCTGGCGGGCACGCTGCAGCAGCCTCTCGGTAGCACTGCAACGTACCGATCTCGTAAACAAGGCTGTCGCCCGGATGCGGGACAGCACCATCGTCTCACAAAACGAGGCCGCTGCCTACATGGGGTGCGGATTTGTTCTCAGCTTTTCCTAGTTAAAACTGAAGTATATTAATTCTGATGTTTCGGTATTAAACCGACACTGTAGTCTCGGAATGATGAAGGTGGCAGAAAAAATTGGAGAAGACAAGGTGAGAGCAATAAATGATGACTAACTGAAAACCTCAGCTGCCGACAGGTGTTGTCGATATACCTGTGTCCTCAGTGGCTCAGATGGATAGAGCGTCTGCCATGTAAGCAGGAGATCCCGGGTTCGAGCCCCGGTCAGGGCACACATTTTCAGCTGTCCACATCGAGGTATATCGACAACACCTGTCAGCAGCTGATGTTTTCAGTTAGTCATCATTTATTCCAGGAAAAAGCAGCACGGTCATCAACAGTAACTGTTCTTTCGAGAACAAGTTATTGTCTTCGTATATAAGGCGAAAGCAATGCTGTACACAGACTACTTGATCTAGAGAAACAGGGAGGAGGAGAATCGGGAACAGCCAGGTGCTTGGCAAGAAACTTTGAGACGGTATGGGATGGAATCTGTTAAAACTAGGAGGAGGTGAAAAGAAAGAAAAGAAAAAGCACACCACACAAATAGAGGAATAAGGATTGGAGGTGAACAAGTGAGGAAGGTGGAAAGTGTCAAGTACCTGGGAATTGTGATAGAGGAAAAAGGAAGAAATGAGAGAGAGAGAGAGGTAAGTGAACATGGCAGATATGTAGAAACTTTCCTGTGAAATGTTAAGAGCCTGTTTAGGTACAAATTTGGCGTCAGATTGGGTCGTTTGGGGCAGGAGACCAGACAGCGATGTCATCAGTCTCAACCAATTAGGGAAGGAAGGCAGCTGTGCCCTTTCAAAGGAACCATTCCGGCATTTGCCTGGAGCGATTTAGGGACATCGCGGAAAACCTAAATCAGGATGCCAGGACACGGGATTGAACCGTCATCCTACCGAATGCGAGTCCAGTGTGCTAGCCACTGTGCCACCTCGCTCGGTTGGAACAAAGCAAAGAAGTAATATACAAAAGGTACTACATCCCAAGATTGACTTATGCATCTGGAATATGGGTAATGAAGAAATGAGATGTAAGTAGATTACAGGTACACAAAATAAAGTTCCTCAGTAGTAGGATAGGGGTAACAGGGGGAGGCAGGATGAGAAGTGAAAGAGGAACCCTTGCGGAGCAGGGAGGAAATATCGAGGCTAAGACAGTATGGGCACTTAAAGAGAATTGGAAAACATGAGGATTCCCAAGAAGATACATGAAATGTAAATGCGAAGGAAATGACCAATGGATAGGTGGCTGAAAGCGCGGAGATGCCTTTTGAAAAAAAGAGGCAAGGACTGGACCAGAGCAAACACTGAAAGAAGGTGGGAAAACAGGACTAGATGGTGAGGCTTATGTTCCAAACAGACCCAGCCCGGGGCTGGAGACGGTTCAAGATGGTGGTGGTTGTACTGAACCTTGTTCCTTCTACATCTACATATATACTTCGCTAGCCAACAAGCGGTGTGTGGTGGAGGACACAATTCGCGCCTAAGTCATATTTCTCCCCCTCTGTTCCACTCGCGGATTGCGCGAGGGAAAAATGACTGTCTGAACGCCTCGGTACGAGCTCTTATTTCCCTTATCTTTGAACGATGATCATGACGCGATTTGAAATTTGGTGGTAGTAATGTATGCTCTACATCCTCGGTGAAGATTGGATTTCGGAATTTAGTGAGCAGCCCCTTCTGTTTAGCGTGTCGTCTATCTGTAAGTATGTCCCACTTCAAACATTCTATGAGATTTGTAACGCTCTCGCGATGGCTAAAAATACCAGTCACGAATCTTGCCACTCTTCTTTGGACCTTCTCAATCTCTTGAATCAGACCCAACTGATAAGGGTCCCATACAGACGAACACTACTCCGAGATGGGACAAACTAATGGTGGTGGTGGTAGTGGTTAGTGTTTAACGTCCCGTCGACAACAAGGTCATTAGAGATGGAGCGCAAGCTCGCTTTAGGGAAGGATTGGGAAGGAAATCGGCCGTGCCCTTTCAAAGGAACCATCCCGGCATTTGCCTGAAATGATTTAGGGAAATCACGGAAAACCTAAATCAGGATGGTTGGAGACAGGAATGAACCGTCGGCCTCCCGAATGCGAGTCCAGTGCGCTAACCACTGCGCCACCTCGCTCGGTGGACGAACTAACGTATTGTAAGCTATTTCCTTTGTTGACGGACTGCATCACTCCAGGATTCTACCAATAAACCACAATCTAGAGTTTGCCTTACCCGTTACTTGTATAATCTGATCATTCCATTTGGGATCGTTGCGAATAGTCACACCTAGATACTTGACAGATGTTACCGCTTCCAAAGACTGATCATTTATTTTGTACTCTTACATTAACGGGGATTTTCGCCTTGTTATACGCAGTAGGTTACACTTACTAATATTGAGAGACAACTGCCAGTCATTACACCACGCATTTATTTTCTGCAAATCCTCATTGATTTGTTCACAACTTTCGTGTGATACTACTTTCCTGTAGACTACAGCATCATCGGCAAACAGTCTGAGCCTGCTGTCAATACCATCAACTAGATCGTTTACCTGAATCGTAAAAAGCAGAGGACCTATTACGCTGCCCTGGGGCACATCTGAAGTTACTCTTGTTTCTGTTGAAGTTACCCCGTTCAGGACGACATACTGCTCCCTGTCTGTTAGAAAACGGTCTATAGACCGTAAGGGTGCACTTTTTGTAGCAAGCGACAGTGTGGAACCGAGTCTAACACCTTTCGAAAGTCGAGAAATATGGCATCAACCTGGGAGCCAGTATCTAGAGCCTGTTGTATATCGTGCACAACGAGGGCCAGCTGTGTCTCGCATGACCGCTATTTCCTAAAACCGTGCTGGTTTCTGCAGATGAGCTTCTCATAGTCTAGAAAGGTCATTATGTCTGAACACAAAATATGTTGCATGATTCTACAACAAATTGATTTCAGTGAATTGGCCAGTAATTATGTGCATCCGATTCTCTACCCTTTTTATATAGATTGCAATGATCTGGGCCTTCTTCCAGTCCCGTGGAACTTTCCCCCGTTCCAATTATCTCTGATAGATGACAGATAAGAATGGAGCTATATTTGTAGCATAGTCAACGTAAAATCTTACGGGGATACTGTCTGGACCAGATGCCTTTCTGGCATCTAAGGATCTTAACTGTTTTACAATCCCAGATACACTAAACACTGTGTCAGCCATCCTTTCGTTTGTTCGTTAATTGAAACAGGGAATAGTGCTGCCGTCCTCTATCATAAACGAGTTTTTGAAAGGTAGGTTTAGAATTTCGGCCTTCTATTTATCGTCTTCAGTTACATTACCCATACTGTCAGCAAGAGAAGGTATTGAATTATTTGTAGCATTCATAGTTTTTACGCACAACCAAAATTTTTTGGGATTATTTTTAGAATCTGCAGATAAAATATCCTTACATTATAAGTGATAGTAATTACTTAATAGTAACACTGATTTTTGTTTTCTGTGCAGTTCTGAGGTGAACATGGCACATGAAAATAGAGAATTCACAGTGAAAGAGGTAGTGTTGTGATTAAGTACCTCTTTCTAAAAGGGAACCCAGCCACACAAGTCTATGATGATATGTCTCCCACTGGTAGCTACCCTTCCTACTCCACTATCAAGAGATTTAAAACAGGGCATCTCAGCACTGAAGACTAAGAGCATCCTGGAAGACCAACTCAATTAATATATCACATCAACGGAAGTCAGCAGGCAGGGTAGAGGATACTAAGTTTTTGGGTGTGCATACAGATGAGAATCTTAGGCACAAGATTCATATTTTGAATCTCCTGGTGACTAGGTTCAGCAATTTTTGCAATCAGAATAATTGCGAATTTTGAGGATATAGAAATTGGCATGCTAACATACTTTATGTTACTTTCACTCTCTGATGTTGTATGGAATATTAAGTTGGGGTAGCTCAACACTTAAGCAAAAAATATTTACTGCTCAAAAGAAAGTGGTTAGAACAATGTGTGGGCCTCATAGTCACACATCTTGCAGGCATCTCTTTAAAAGGTTAGGAATTCTTACAACTGCCTCACAGTACATTTATTCAGTGATGAAATTTGTTCCCAACAACATGGATCACTTTAAAAACAACGACATTCATGATTATAATACCAGAACAAAGAAAGACTTACACTATCCTCTACTTAACCTATCTTTGGCACAGAAAGGGAAATATGCTGCTGTACAACTTTTCAATAAATTACGAGATGTAATAAAATGTCTAACAGACAGCAGTAACAGTTTCACAAATAAATTGAAATCATATCTCTTTGACAACTCATATACCATAGATGAATTCTTGAACAGGAATAAATAAATCTATAGGTATAATGTATGTATTTTGTGCAATTTAAGGGCATAGAGTTGGTAACAAAAATTTTAAGCTTAAAAATAATTAAAAAAGACTAACACCCTTCATTCATGTGTGTATTTCTTATGCACTCGACTCATTCCACATCATAATAGTTACCATGAGATTGATCAATGGAACACATAACTAACTAACTCAAGTCACAGTTCTGGAAACTGTAGATGCCATTCATTCCACAATCCTGGATGACCAGAGAATAAATTCTAAAAAGATAGCAGAGACCTTGAGCATATACCGTGAATGTGTGGGTCCATATCATTTGTGGCAATTTTGGACATAAGAAAGCTCTCAGCTGAATGGGTTCCCAAACATCTGAATGCGGAAGAAAAGCATGAACGAGTGACTGCTTCATAGACCATTTTGGTCCAATTTTGCCTTAATTCTGTATAGTATTCTCAGATCATTTCATCACTGTGAAGGAAACATGGATATACACTTACGATGCAGAGACCAAAGGACAGTCGAAAGAATGGACACACATTGGTTCTCCGTGTCCAAAGAAGTTCAAAACACAAAGATCAACATACGAGTTCCACGTGCCCGTCTTTTAGGATGGAGATGGAATCCTGCTGATTACTTACAGTGTAGTAAAACCATCATGGCAAAGTACTATGTTGAACTTCTTAAACTGAAGCAACTGTCGGTCTCCAAACGTCAAGGCAAGACAAGAAAAGGAATCTTGCCCCTCCACAAGGCAGCTATCACACAGTTTGAAATCCTCAAACATCCACCCTAATCCCCTCACTTGGCCTCCTCACTCATTACCTGTTTCAAATCTCGTGAAACATCTCAAGGGATGACAATTTTGGAACTACCATGGAGCCAGAAAGGCTGCAGATGAGCAGTTCACAACACAACATTTTTTTAAAAGATGGGTGTCAGTCCATATGAAGTGGTCCAGTTGCTTGACCATTTTTTAAATATTTTTATTTTTTTTAATATGTGGTTACCCCATAATTGAGAATGTCAAAAAATTTTTTAATAATTTATCTTGCACCTTTCTTGGATGGGAGCCATTTTTATTTGTAGGTGCGCGACGATTTTTCAGTCTGGAGACATTAGGGAAAATTTGGATATCTCTGCACTAGGTTAATTTACAACATTGCAAATGACATGGTTGTTTTTAGAAAAGTGTCCTCTACAACATTGTCTATTGCACAAAATATCCTAAATTCAAAAATAACCAGTCAAAATGACCTCCAAAGCTTGGTATCCAAATTTTCAAAAATCCAATTTTTAGGCCCAAAAATAACAAACAAGGAGTGATTTATGGGTCTATTTTTTCGCATAGTTAGGTATCATACACTACTAGCTTCAAATAGAGCAAGAACTCTTACAAATGTTTCCTAAATTTATTATGAATTTTTGAAATTTGAAAATTTTCATTTTTTGTGCAGTTTGGGGTTAGGTATCTCAGGTGGGAGTGAATATAAAAATATGATTTTTGCATAGTTTGTACACCTATATGATAGGAACGTACTGTAAAAATTTCAACACTGATATCTGACTGTGAACAAAAATATAAATTTTTGGAAATGAGGAGATAATTCACATTACTTTACAACTGATCTTATGGCTGTTGCCTATTTAAATGGTTTATTGTTTCATTGTAATAAAATTTAATTGTGACATATTTAGTTAACATTATCACCCCATTTTCATTTAGTTTATTTATTTTTAATAATGCAATATTAAACAATAGGATCTTTCGCTTTTGTTCTATGGTAATAAAAATACCCATTTACCTTTAGGTTTATTGTCAATAAAGAAGTACATTATTGCTGGGTCTGGCATTGCATATGTACATAGTTAGTTGTGGCATTGTTGTAATTAGTCTGTTCTGAAACCTCTGTTAGAGTGGATGTACATACTTCATCGGGAATGTAAAATGTGTTATGTGCTTTGTTCTGTGTGTAATTTGTAATTAATTTTGAGAGATTAACTGGAACACAATAACATGGGTGAACAGTGCTCTATTGGACAGATAGCAAGTGAAGTGTGTCACAAAAAAGGTCACGGTTTAGTTTGAAAAAAAAAAAAAAAAACTTGAAAAATGTCAACGACGTTGATGAAGTCAGACAAACTTTGTTTAAATTTCGATTAAGTTCTTCTGTAACATCAGTGTGTGAGTATCATAAGAAGAAATATATTCTGAGGTACAACAACATTTTTGGAAGCAAGTGCTGTGATCCACTTAACATTCATAAAAAGCCTATTACTAAAGGCTTGAGGGAAATAAAACTTGAACATTTGTCCTTGTTATTTGAGAGCAAAACAGATTTCCAAGTGAAACTTAAAGTGATTCCTGGAAATTCCCCGTGCCCAAATTGTTACTCAAAAATATTTGTTGTGAATCTAGAACCAGAGTAATGTAACCTTGTTAATCACATTTATATATTACTAATGAGGAAGCTGTTAGCAAACTGGATTTTGCTTGTTCTAAGTTAAATGTATCTCCTGCTTTGAAAATAATAAAATTGCATGCACTAAAAGAAAAGCAGCTATTGAAAATGAGGTAAAACAAATTTCAGACAAAATTAGAAAAGACTTGGAATCATGATTTAATAATACAGATACCAACATTATTTCTAATAATTATTTCTGAATATTTGAGCTTAATAGAGGAACTAAAAATTAAATGTTTAGTGCCATCTAAAGAGGAAAAAAGTTAAAATTTTAGGTTTGCTCCCTGACTCATGGTCAAGAAAAAAAAAAGTAATTCATAAATTCAACGTTTCTCATCACTTGGTTAAACTGACCCAAAAATTAGTGAGACAGCAAGGCATTCTTCCCATTTTAGGAAAAAAGAAAGGAGTAGGTATAAGTGAAGAAAAATTAAAAAGCAGTTTTTTGAAGATGATGAAATCAGTATCATGTGCCCAGGTTGCAAATATAGCAAAACAGTTGTTCTAAATGGAGTTACAGAAACAAAGCAGAAATGACTAGTGTAGTCAAATTTAAATGATCTTTATGTAGCTTTCAAAAATTCTCATCTTCAATGCAAAATTGGAATGTCAAAGTTTTGTGATCTCCGCCCTAAGTGGTGTATTTTGGCTGGATCCTCAGGGACACACTCCGTATGTGTTTGCTTATATCATCAAAATGTCAAACTGATGATTGTGGGTGCCAAACTCAGTGATCTTAAATACAAAGTGTTACTAGTTTTAATGGTCTGTGACACTAACAGTTATGACTGCATGACAAGATTGTGTAATAAATTCCCTGGTAAGAAAAATGTTTTTGAATTGTTTCATGAACATGAAGAGCAAATGCCAGACAGTATTACCTTCAAACAGTGGGTCACAACTGACAGGGCAGAAATGCTAATAGTGGTTAAATCTTAGGAAGAGTACTCGGAAACTTTAATTGATAACTTACAAACACTCAAAAGTCACCACTATGTTCCTAAAATCCAAAGTAAGTTTTTGAAGGACAAAAAAGCACAACTTCATGTAACTGAATGCATGGTGCTAGCTGATTTTGCAGAAAATTTTACATTTGCAGCTCAGGTAGCAATACAAGGGTAACACTGGGTCAATGACCAGGCAACAGTGCATCCATTTATCCTCTACTTTAAAAATGAGAAAGATGAAGTTTGCAGTTCTTCAATTTGCAGTCTAAGTGATTGGAGCACAATACTTGGGCTGTACATGTGTTTCAAAAGTATGTAATAAATTACACAAAAGAAAATTTTCCCAAGGTTGAGAATCTGGTATACTTTTTAGATGGAAGTGGTAGCCAGTGTAAGAACAAAAAGAATTTTTCAAATCTGTGCAACCACAAAGTAGACTTTGGGTTGGAGGCTTAATGGCACTTTTCTTGCATCATGCCATGATAAAAATGCATGTGATGGAGTAGGAGGTACAACAAAACAAGAAGTAAGTAAAGTCAGCCCACAAAGACCAACTACACGCCAAATTCTCACAGTACAGGACATGTATGTCTTTTGCAAGGATAATATTAAAGGCATTACCTATCTACTGATCAAGAAAGAAGATGTGATTCTGCATATGAAAACAACACTTAAAACCAGATTTTAAAACTGTATGGCAATAAAAGGAACAAGGCATTTCCACAAATTCCTTGGCACTGCAGAAAACTTAGTTCGATGTTACGTATCATCAGAAACCGAAATTTATCAGGGTCATAGCGTCAGTAATATACATCTCTGTCTTTAACGTCGAACAACATAGTGGCATGTGTGTATGATGGACATCAGTGACAAAGTTTGTATACCAATGAAAAATGTTTTAAGGAAACTTTCAGTGCTTGAATTTACCACAGAAACTGGGAGGTCTTATTCTGTATCACAGAAGCTGTCTGAAGAAATAAGTTCTTAACATTCACCACCAGGTTAGGAACAGTCGCCCCTCGTCGAAGGATGTTAATTGAAAATATTTATTTTAAGTATGTCAAAATAACATAAATGTTAATTTCAGTGATGTTTCCACTTTTTGTACAAAATTCAGTACCTTTCTTCAATATGAAACGAAATGTAATGATCGTATGGCTTTGTTGGGCAGGAGGCCCCACACAGGGGAGTTCAGCAGCCGTATTGCAAGTCCTTTTTAGTTGACGCCACTTCTGTGACTTGCGGGTCAGTGATGATGAAGGACACACAACACCCAGTTTGATCATATCCTGCCAATATCACACATGAATAGGTGACACCCGTAAGATCAGTTGTACAGTAATGTGAATTATCTCCTCATTTGCAAAAATTCGTATCTTTGTTCACAGTCAGATATCAATGTTGAAATATTTACAGTACGTTGCTATCATATAGGTGTACAAACTGTAAAAAAATCATATTTTTATATTCCGTCCCACCTGAGACAACCAACTCCAAACTTTACAAAAAATAAATTTCGACAACATACAGTGTACTGTTCATTGTCGACAGCCCTCTGAATTGGTCAATGTGTCGACTGCAATTTAAAATGGAGAAAACCGAGCTTCGTGCTTTTACTGAACATTTTCATCTGAAGGGTTGGACTACTGCACAGATCAAAACAGAATTAGTTGAGATTCGTGTGGACTCTGAAGACCATTTACTATTGGATTAATGAATTTAAACACCGTCACACAAGTGCCAAAGACAAAGTGCGCTGCAGCTGCCCAACTGAGATAACCACAAAGGAAATCAATGTCAAAATCCACGATAAGATAATACGAGGCAACCGAATAAAAATTCGTGAGATTGGTGATACTTTAGGCATCTCAAGTGAGTAAATACATAATATCCTGCACGGAAAACTAGCTGTGATGAAGCTGTGTGTCAGGTGGGTACCACGATTGCTCACAACCGACACGACATTTCAACACAATGTCTAGCGAAGTTTATTCACAATCTGCGAGTCTCTTCACTCTGATTTGTGACTGCTGGTGAAACCCGGATCCGTCATTACATGCCACAGTCAAAGCAATGGACAGAGGCTGGCGAACATGCACGGAAGAAGAAAAACAACATTTTCTCAACTGCTAATGTGACAGACAATTTTTTTTTTGAGTGGGGGTGGGCTGGGGTTGGGGGAGGTGATCCCCACAGAATAATCCTCACTTACATTTGCTGGAGGAGGGGGGAAAAAAAAACCACTAAGGTTGCCACGCGAAAAAGGGCTCTTTCACCAGAATAATGTACCGCCCCACACATCAGTGATAACAATGGCAAAAGTGCACAGATGGGTTCCTCATCCACTGTATTCGCTAGGTTTGGCCCCAAGTGTTCTTCCTGTTCCCTATGTTGAAATATTGGCTTGCTGAGAAGGAACTCTAATCAAATGAGGAAGTGATAGTTATAGTCAATGAGTATTTTGTGGAGTCTGACAGAACCTACGAGGGTGAATCAAATGAAAACCTTAAATATTTTTTAAAATACTATTTATTGTGCAGAAGTGATACAAAGCTGTATCACTTTTCAACATATCTCCCCCATACTCAATGCAAGTCCTCCAGCACTTACAAAGTGCATAAATTCCTTTAGAAAAAAATTCTTTTTGTAGTCCGCTACGGTTTCAACTGCTGCAATGTTCTGTGGAGTCACAACTCGTTGTGCCTGTCCTGGACAAGGAGCATCTCCCACTGAAGTCACACCATTTGTGAACTTCCTAATCCACTTGTAGACTTGCTGCTGGGACAAACATGCACCACCATACTGAACCTTCATTGGTTGATGAATTTTAATAGCTTTTACACCTTCACTACGCAAAACCCGAATAACAGATTGCTGTTCTTTCCTGATGCAAGTCGCAAGTGGGGCGGCCGTCTTTATACTGATACTGCGACGGTATGTGTGCATCTGCATTATGTTGCCACCTACAGGCCATTCTGCATGCTGTTTGTATCACGCTTACCAACTTATAGGGTAACAGCACGAAATTTCGATTTGTTATTACAAATTGAAGGTTTTCATCCGAGTCACCCACGTATTTTTCCCACGGAATAAAAAAGCTGAAGTATTGCCGGACTGAGTGTATCTCACATAAAGGAGAAGTAAGGTGACTTGTTTATAAAACAAACATTTTTTTCCTTTTTTTTCCATATTTATCATCAAACCACCTTCACATATTTGTTTAATATTGTGAAAACGTGACCCATCTTCTTTCCCATGTGACATTTACGTGTGAGTTACTATTCTAGAAATCTACATCAGGTCACATTATCACAATATTAAACTGTGCGTGTACTTAAAATGAGGAAATACAGAGAGCTTTACAATTCCTATTAAAGGCTACTAGGAGTTGTAGTGGGGACTTTGATAGTTTTCATAAGAAACCCTTGTCCAGTAATATACCATTTGCAGAAAATACTGGCAAGTCACTGTTCATTGGAAAATCAACAGTTTACTACGTGGCACATCTTATGACTACCCGGTACTTAATAAATGGCTTACATTTGAAATTGAGTTTTTCACAATCATATTACCATTACGATACAATGCTTTAGGCAGGAGCTCTCAACAGCACGTGACTGGAGCTGTTTGGAAGCACGCAGTACTCACAAGTTGTTCCCCTTGAGGGCAGCGTGCTGGAGCACGTTGAAGCCTCGGCGGTTGCGCAGCGTGAAGTCGATGTTCGGCACCGCACACAGCATGTCGGTGATCTCGGCACTCTCCTTGCAGATGGCGTCGTGCAGGGCGGTGTCTCCGTACAGGTCCTGTCGACACCACCCGTCTCACTCGGAAGGTCGATCGGCGACAGGAGAACAACTCTATTACGAACTTCCTGGCAGATTAAAACTGCGTGCCGGACCGACACTCGAACTAGGGACCTTTGCCTTTCATGGGCAACTGCACTACCAACTGAGCTACCCAATCACGACTCACACCCCGTCGTCACAGCTTTACTTCTGACAGTACCTCGTCTCCTATCTTCCAAACTTTACAGAAGCTCTCCTGCGAACCTTGCAGAACTAGCACTCCTGAAAGAAACGATATTGTGCAGACATGGCTTGGCCACAGCCTGAGGGTTGTTTCAGAATGAGATTTTCACTCTGCAGCAGAGGGCACACTGATATGAAAACATACCCCAGGCTGTGGCTAAGCCACGTTTCCGCAATATCCTTTCTTTCAGGAGTGCTAGTTCTGCAAGGTTCGCAGGAGAGCTTCTGTAAAGTCTGGAAGGTAGAGGTACTGGCAGAAGTAAAGCTGCGAGGACGGGGCGTGAGTTGGCTTTGGCAGCTCAGTCGGTAGAGCACTTGCCCGCGAAAGGCAAATGTCCCGAGTTCGAGTCTCGGTCCGGCACACAGTTTTAATCTGCCAGGAAGTTTCATATCGGCACACACTCCGCTGCAGAGTGAAAATCCCATTCTGGGAACTATTACGGTTTCGGGGCCCGGCACTGTGAATGCGCGGGGAGACGGTTCGAGCAAGCGCAGCCATTTAAATTTTCTCATGTGTACTGAATACTGTTTATAAATTTCTGAGACGTAGATTTCTTTATGGCACAGTATTGAAACAAATCCAAAATAAGTCTGGGGAAGAACAACATTTCAGTTGTACTGGAGGTAACAGTGACCGTTCAAATGATCAGTATCAAACAGAATTACGCATTACCCAGTCACCCGTTACATGTCAGACACTTGCGCCGGCCTTCGGGGGCGCACAGGGAGGGAGGAGGAAAAGAGGCGCCTCAAACGCCGAAGCGGAGGTACGAGAGGAGAAGGGAAACAAAGAAAGGAAACGGGAATGAGAAACAGTAGTGAGACTGTTCTTATGTCAGTGACAGACAATGCAGAACACTCTCAATAACCCCCCAGACATGTTCCCCAAAGGAGGGGGAAAAGAATACCAAGAGGATAGACGCGCAGCACGGAAGGGTAGAGATGCTGCAAAGGCTGGGGCCCTGTGGTAGCCAAGCATGGACCCACCGAAGAGTGGCGATCCCCCTAGGGAGGGATAAAGTACGGAGGAGATGGCGTCACAGTAAGTGTGCCTGGTCTCCTTGGTGCATTTAAAACAGCAAATGCAGAAGGATAAGAACGCAGTTTACAGCACTGTGTATTGTGTATAGTAGAGGCAGAGTTTGGAAATGGTGACCAACTATTAGCACCCGCGATATAGCAGCATCCCTGAGGCAACGATTTGTGGGCAGTAACATTCAAATGGACAGACCCGCCCACAGTCACGACACCAACCTCTCGGAACACTTGTGAGACATCTCAGAATGTCAGCTTCGCTCCAGACGCCAGCATCCCACACGTTACCTTCACCGCTTTCAGTTCTCGAAGAATAATGGACTGCCATTCCCCCACAGACATTTGAACGCCTCTCTGGAAGTGTCCTCAGCAGAGTTCAAGTCATCATAAAGGTAAAGTGTGGACACACTCCACACTAATTACACACTACATGATCAAATGTATCCAGACATTTGGCTGAAAATGACTTACAAGTTTGTGGCGCCCTCCATCGGTAATGCTGGAACTCAATACAGTGTTGGCCCACCCTTATCCTTGGTGACAGCTTCCACTCTCGCAGGCATACGTTCGATCGGGTGCCGGAAGGTTTCTCGGGGAAGAGCAGCCCATTCTCCACGGAGGGCTGCACTGAAGAGAGGTACCAATGTCCGTCGGTGAGGCCTGGCACGAAGTTGGCGTTCCAAATGTGTTAGTTAGGATTCAGGTCAGGACTCTGTGCAGGCCAGTCCATTAAAGGGATGCTACTGTCATGTAACCACTCTACCAGAGGACATGGATTTTGAACAGGTACTCATTCATGTTGAAAGATGCAATCGCCATTCCTAAATTTGTCTCCAACAGTGGGAAGCAAGAAGGTGCTTAAAACATCAATGTAGGCCTGTGCTGGGATAGTGCCACACAAAACAACAAGGGGTGCAAGCCCCGTCCACGAAAAACGCAACCACACAGTAACACCACTGCCTCCGAATTTTACTGTCGGCACTACACACGCTGGCAGATGACGCTCACCGGGCATTCACCATACTCACACCCTGCCATTGGATCACCACATTGTGCACCAGGATTTGTTACTCCAAACAACATTTTCTCACAGTTCAATTGTCCAATGTTTATGCTCCTTACACAAAGTGAGGTGTCGTTTGGCATTTACTGGTGTGATGTGTGGTTTATGAGTAGCCGCTTGGGGGTGAAATCCAAGTTTTCTCACCTACCACCTAACTGTCATAGTACTTGCAGTGGATCCTGATGCAGTTTGGAATTCATGTGTGACGGTCTGGGAAAATGTCTCCCTATTACATATTACGACCCTCTTCAACTGTCGGCAGTCTCTGTCAGTCAACAGACAAGGTCGGTCTGTACGCTTTTTTGGTGTATGTGTCCCTTCACGTTTCCACTTCACTATCACATCACAAACAGTGGACCTAGGGATGTTTAAGAGTATGGAAATCTTATGTAGATATGTATGACACAAGAGACACCCAGTCACCTGACCACGTCCGAAGTCCACAAGCTCCACAGAGCATCCCATTCTGCTGTTTCACGATGTCTAATGACTACTGAGGTCACTGATATGGAGTGCGTGGCAACACAATGCACCTAATATGAAAAACGTATGTTTTTGGCGGTGTCGGTATAGTTTGATCACACATTGTAGGTGTCTGGATACTTTACTTCAGATAGTTTCCACTTAACAGCACTCAGGAATCTCCAGAGGTTTTTTTTAGATTTTTTGAGTAATGCTCATACTGCTTTAGAAAACTGATGTCCAGATACTGGCCTTCAAATCCTGTAGGGTCTCTTAGTGAGACATTTACAGTGAATGAAGCACTTGTAACGGTTCTTTATTTACGTGACCTTTACGGCACTCCAATCCCAGTTCTCGATACTAGTAATATCGTACTACTTTTCTGCGAAGTAACAGACATATTTTTAGGTACTCCGACGTATCGATATATTACAGTGATACGATTCTGGTGTGAATTCATTTCTCTGATACTGTCATCATCTTTGACTTACTCGTAACCATTTTGGCGTGAATGTGCACAGAGCAGCCTTTGTTTCATTTTGCAGAAGTTATGTTGTTATTTCGCTTTGTAAAGGAAAAGCCAAGTCTTGTGTTTGGTTAAAGTGGAAATTAAATGTATGAAGATTGATACAAAACTGTTTTCTTGATGATGCGACAGTTAAGAAGAAGTATATGTGAATTTACAAGAAGTTTACAAACTGCCTATTGGCTTCTGTCTCGGGTTCTTCGGCCGACGTTCATCTAATAATTTTTCTGACGTTTCGCCAGCACGAGTGGCTGGCATTGTCAAAGCTTCACCCTCCATTGCCGGTCGTGAAGCTTTGACAATGCCAGCCACTCGTGCTGGCGAAACATCAGAAAAATCATTAGATGAACGTCGGCCGAAGAACCCGAGACAGAAGCCAATAGGCAGTTTGTCAACAAGTGGCCACGAAAGCCTTAACAATTTTGTATTACAAGAAATTTAATAAAAATGTGGACCGCGAACACCGAGTCAAAAATTACTTCTACCGTACCATTGTTCTGATCTGGGATTGTTTGATCATTAAGAATTTCCTGAAAAGGTCTTCAAATATTGCTAGAATACAGATCTGGACCTTCTAGCAGTCAAAGTGGAATCACCCTAGAATCGACAAGACAAGCCGTAACAACTTGGGACGAAGATAAGTGCCAAAATTAATGACTTTTTTGCAGTGACTCCATTATTTCCATTCTGACGCTACCATCCACAGCCAATAGCTTTGTCGTTGCCCAATAAAGCGAACGTATGCTGCGTCAGCAACATCTTTAATCTGATTTCTAACCTAATTTGCAAGTGGTGGTATTGCTTGACACTGAACACATTAAAGTGTGGGAAAAAAAAATGCTGGAGACACACAGTGTTTGAGATTGTGTGTGTAGGCAGTTTTAGAGTATTTTGGCTGCCCTGATGACACTGGGAGCTGAGTGCAGCCCCTGACACCCACCTGAATGTTGACGTTGCAGCCCTTCTTCAGCAGCTCAGACACACACTGCGCGTGTTGCTTGTTGACTGCTACGTGCAGCGCGGTGCAGTGACCTCTGTTCACAGCATCGATGTCCGCACCTCTCGACAGGAGCAGCTGCATTATCTCAGGCTGATTGCTGTAACACGTCATTACAATTGTACAGAGCTCTCCCTGTCGTACAGTGTACACCGATTCTAAGAAACGGTCCTCAAATACACACAGTTTTAGCCAGTACAGAATTAGTGACACGGAAGCAAAATATCAGATATTTCACGATCTCTCTTCCCTCGGAGGATTTCTACTCCCCCCCCACCAGTTACGGATACATCTACATATACATCTACATGATTACTCTGCAATTCACATTTAGGTGCTCGGCAGTGGGTTCATCGAACCACAATCACACTATCTCTCTACCATTCCACTCCCGAACAGCACGCGGGAAAAACGAACGCCTAAACGTTCCTGTTCGAGCTGTGATTTCTCTTATTTTGTTTTGATGATCATTCCTACCTATGTAGGATAAGCTCAACAAAACATTTTCGCATTCATGGTTATCAGCAGAAATGTGTACTATTTTTCATTCACACGTTTACGCTCTACATCGAGGTGTGGACGATTTGTGGGTGTGAAATAAACATTTGAAAGCATTTGATTAAACAAAAGGAAAAATATAAAGAAGTTTTTTTGCATTTTTTGTTATTTCATGAACAGTGATATTTTCTTATAGTGGTGTAGAGAATTAACTATTATTAATATTGTGACTGACTGATCACAAATGCTCTCGTTACAAGTCAAGTTTTGGGCCTGATTAAGAGTAGCTGGTTCTTAAAGTCTCAAAGGTTAAATGAAGAATAATATCACACTTAAATAACACTGCTTCGAAACCCGCTATATTTATACTATATTTAGCTAGCTATTCCGGAATCAGGTGATACTGTGGCTGTGTAGTTGTGTTGTTGACAACAAATAGGTAAACACAAACCTAAACATAAACATTTCTCTGATATCTTTGAGGGAAACAAGACACGTCAACAACAACATACACGTATACATACACAAACGGTATACGTGGAGCCTTACAATACAACAACAGAACTGACATCACAATACAACAGACAAAGAAAGTCATGGACCCAGGTTGTCAACAAGATGCTGTGCAAGCTGGGGTGGCTCCATAATAGTGTGGGCTATGTTTAGATGGAACAGACTGGGTCATAGTTATATTCGGGTACTTGGAGACTGTTTGCAGCCATTCATAGACTTCATATTCCCAAACCATAATGGATTAATTGTTCGCGACTGGTTTGCAGAATGTTGTGGGCAATTTGAGTAAACGATTTGGCTACCCAGATCACCTGACGCTAATCCCATCGAATGTTTACAGGACACAATCAAAGGGCCAGGTTGTGCACAATCCTGTACCGGCAACACTTTTGCTATTAGGGATCGCTATGGAGGCAGTATGGCTCATATTCTGCAGCGTACGCCCAACAACTAGTCGAATCCGTGTCACATCCAGTTGCTGCACTACACCGGGCAAACGGTGGTCCGACAGGATATCAGGAGGTAGCCCGTGACTTTTGTCACCTCAGAGCAAATCATCTCCATTTCATCCATCATCAGTTACTGTGTCACCCAACAGCAAAACTCAACGACTACTTTTAGTGTCTTATTCTTACTCTAATTGCATCAGTATCACCCAATTTAATTCAACATTTCAGAACCCTCATTTTACTTTTATTGATATTTGCCTCACAAGCTCCGTCCACAACATGCCCATTTCGTTCAACTCAACTTCATAGTCCTTTACCATCTGGCAGAACTACTATGTCATCAGCAAGCTTTTACTCCTTTCTGCACTTTACTCCACCTTCTGAATTTCTCCTGGGATTCCATTACAGCTTACTAAATGTACAGACAGAATAACACGAGACATAGGTTACAACGCTGTCCCTGTTCCGTATCAATTACTGCTTCCACCTCACATCAAAGTATTTCAGTCATCAACAGCAGCAGCACTGACCCAAATGCCGCGTAGTGGAGCGCGGTATCACCCTCGTCGTCCGGCAGCACAAGTGACGCCCCCGCGTCCAGTAGCATCGTCACCAGCTCCGTGTGGCCCTGGTGACACGCGACCTGCAGGCAAGTTTTGCCGCCGCTCTTGCCGTCCACCTGAGACATATTATTGCCGTTAAAACTCTGCACACCCAGCAGTATACACACAATATTGCTCTGTGTAACTCATTTGACTGTGGTGGACTGTGTAATGAAACTGTTTGACATTACAAACCTATATGCTACAAAGAAAACAATGTATCTGTTTAATTTACAACACAATCCAATAGTGTTTCGCATATAATTTCTTTTTACATCTACATTTATAACTTAAATGGCATACAGACTAAGTAGAGATGTGGTTCAAATGGCTCTCAGCACTATGGGACATAACATCTGAGGTCATTAGTCCCCTAGAACTAAGAACTACTTAAAACCTAACTAACTTAAGGACATCATACATCCGTGCCAGAGGCAGGATTCGAACCTGCGACCATAGCGGTCGTGCAGTTCCGGACTGAAGCTCCTAGAACTGCTCAGCCACTCTGGCTGGCAAGCACAGATGTGTATCAATGTGAAATACATATATAAATTGTACCTGCACTATAGTAACACTGGTTCGAGAACATTCAGCATACTTTTGCCTTGGATAATAATTTATTTGGAAAATTTCTATGTTAAAATTAAATTTGGAATAATTACTACTGATTACTGAAACATTTACTCAATAACAAAAAGATTGTGCAAAAGAATGAACTTCCTTTATTGATGTCATGATTGCTATCTTTGATGTATTAACTTTGAAGTCAGTTTCTTAACAAGAAATGGTAGTTTTGTATAAAGCAATCTCATATACTGTGTTGTCCTCTTGGGTAAAATATTCCGGAGGTAAAATAGTCCCCCATTCGGATCTCCGGGCGGGGACTACTCAGGAGGACGTTGTTATCAGGAGAAAGAAAACTGGCGTTCTACGGATCGGAGCGTGGAATGTCAGATCCCTTAATCGAGCAGGTAGGTTAGAAAATTTAAAAAGGAGAATGGATAGGTTAATGTTAGATATAGTGGGAATTAGTGAAGTTCAGTGGCAGGAGGAACAAGACTTCTGGTCAAGTGACTACAGGATTATAAACACAAAATCAAATGCAGAAGTAGGTTTAATAATGAATAAAAAAAAAAATAGGAGTGTGGGTAAGTTACTACAAACAGCATAGTGAACGCATTATTGTGGCCATGATAGACACAAAGCCCATGCCTACTCCAGTAGTACAAGTTCATATGCCAACTAGCTCTGCAGATGAAGAAGAAATTGATGAAATGTATGATGAGATAAAAGAAATTATTCAGGTAGTGAAGGGAGACGAAAATTTGATAGTCATGGGTGACTGGAATTCGTCAGTAGGAAAAGGAAGAGAAGGAAATATAGTAGGTGAATATGGATATGGGCTAAGAAATGAAAAAGCCGTCTGGTAGAATTTTGCACAGAGCACAACTTAATCATAGCTAACACTTGGTTTAAGAATCATGAAAGAAGGTTGTATACGTGGAAGAACCCTGGAGATACTAAAAGGTATCAGATAGATTATATAATGGTAAGACAGAGATTTAGGAACCAGGTTTTAAATTGTAAGACATTTCCAGGGGCAGATGTGGACTCTGACCACAATCTACTGGTTATGAACTGTAGATTAAAACTGGAGATACTGCAAAACAGGTGGGGATTTAAGGATATGGGACCTGGATAAACTGAAAGAACCAGAGGTTGTACAGAGATTCAGGGAGAGCATAAGGGAACAATTGACAGGAATGGGGGAAAGAAATACAGTAGGAGAAGAATGGGTAGCTTTGAGGGATGAAATAGTGAAGGCAGCAGAGGATCAAATAGGTAAAAAGACGACAGCTAGTAGAAATCCTTGGGTAGAAGAAGAAATATTGAATTTAATTGACGAAAGGAGAAAATATAAAAATGCAGTAAATGAAGCAGGCAAAAAGGAATACAAACAACTCAAAAATGATATCAACAGGAAGTGCAAAATGGCTAGGCAGGGTTGGCTAGAGGACAAATGTATGGACGTAGAGGCTTATCTCACTAGGGGTAAGATAGATACTGCCTACAGGAAAATTAAAGAGACCTTTGGAGAAATGAGAACCATTTGCATGAATATCAAGAGCTCAGATGGAAACCCAGTTCTAAGCAAAGAAGGGAAAGCAGAAAGGTGGAAGGAGTATATAGAGGATCTATACTAGGGCGATGTACTTGAGGACAATATTACGGAAATGGAAGAGGATGTAGATGAAGACGAAATGGGAGATATGATACTGCGTGAAGAATTACACAGAGCACTGAAAGACCTGAGTCAAAACAAGGACAACATCCCATTAGAACCACTGATAACCTAGGGAGAGTAAGTCCTGACAAAACTACCATCTGGTGAGCAAGATGTAGGAGACAGGCGAAATACCCTCAGACTTCAAGAAGAATATAATAATTTCAATCTCAAAGAAAGCAGGTGTTGACAGACATGAAAATTACTGAACTATCAGCTTAATAAGTCACAGCTGCAAAATACTAACACGAATTCTTTACAGACGAATGGAAAAACTAGAAGAAGCCGACCTCGGGGAAGATAAGTTTGGATTCCGTAGAAATGTTGGAACACGTGAGGCAATACTGACCCAACGACTTGCCTTAGAAGCTAGATTAAGGAAAGGCAAACCTATGTTTCTAGCATTTGTAGACTTAGAGAAAGCTTTTGACAATGTTGACTGGAATACACTCTTTCAAATTCTAAAGGTGGCTGGGGTGAAATACAGGGAGCGAAAGGCTATTTACAATTTGTACAGAAACCAGATGGCAGTTGTAAGAGTCGAGGGGCATGAAAGGGAAGCAGCGGTTGGGAAGGGAGTGAGACAGGATTGTAGCCTCTCCCCGATGTTATTCAATCTGTATATTGAGCAAGCAGTAAAGGAAACAAAAGAACAGTTCGTAGTAGGTGTTAAATTCCGCGGAGCAGAAATAAAAACTTTGAGGTTCACCGCTGACATTGTAATTCTGTCAGAGACAGCAAAGGACATGGAAGAGCAGTTGAACGGAATGGACAGTGTCTTGAAAGGAGGATATAATACGAACATCAACAAAAGCAAAACGAGCATAATTGAATGTAGCTGAATTAAATCGGATGATGCTGAGGGAATTAGATTAGGAAATGAGACACTTAAGGTAGTATTGCTATTTGGGGAGCAAAATAAATGATAATCGTCGAAGTAGAGAGGATATAAAATGTAGACTGGCAATGACAAGGAAAGCATTTCTGAAGGAGAGAAATTTGTGAACATCGCATATAGATTTAAGTGTCAGGAAGTCGTTTCTGAAAGTATTTGTACGGAGTGTAGCCATGTATGGAAGTGAAATGTGGACGATAAATACTTTGGACAAGAAGGGAATAGAAGCTTCCGAAATGTTGTGCTACAGACGAATGCTGGAGATTAGATTGGTTAGATCTCATAAGTAATGAGGAGGTATTGAATAGGATTGGGGAGAAGAGGAGTTTGTGGCACAACTTGACTAGAAGAAGGGATTGGTTGGTAGGACATGTTCTGAGGCATCAAGTGATCTCCAATTTAGTACTAGAGGGCAGTGTGGAGGGTAAAAATCGTAGAGGGAGACCAAGAGATGAATACACTAAGCAGATTCAGAAGGATGTAGGTTGCAGTAGGTACTGGGAGATGAAGCTTGCACAGGATAGAGTAGTGTGGAGAGCTGCATCAAACCAGTCTCAGGACTGAAGACCACAGCAACAACCACCAAAACCCAGTAATCAGCTTATATGTGAAGTTAAGCACCGGAAGAGCTCCACACCGTGGCCGGGACGCTCACCTTGTCGGGGAAGCTGGTGATGAAGTCCCGGACGGTGTCGGCGTGGCCCTGGGCGGCCTCCCTCACCAGCCGGTCGATGCTGCCAGCCGCCTGCTCCACCACCAGGTCCTGCAGCAGCGCCGCCAGCGGGCCTGCCGCACACACCGTACGCGTCTCACTCCGCCCGCTCACACACTCTGCTCACAACTGTGCATACTTCTACGCGATCTTCTCCTCTAGCACTCGCACACACTGACGGTCTGACACAAATTTTATTACGTACTTCGACAGTTCGTCCGTTCCGGGAATTGAGGGTCTCTACTATTTTTTAAACACACACACACACACACACACACACACACACACACACACACACACACACAGAGGGTGTTACAAAAAGGTACGGCCGAACTTTCAGGAAACATTCCTCACACACAAAGAAACAAAATATGTCATGTGGACATGTGTCTGGAAAATGCTTACTTTCCATGTTGGAGCTCATTTTATTACTTCTCTCCAAATCACATTAATCGTGGAATGGAAACACACAGCAACAGAACGTACGAGCTTGACTTCAAACATTTTGTTACAGGAAATGTTCAAAATGTCCTCCGTTAGCGAGGATACGTGCGTCCACCCTCCGTCGCACAGAATCCCTGGTGCGCTGATGCAGCCCTGGAGAATGGCGTATTGTATCACAGCCGTCCACAATACGACCATGAAGAGTCTCTACATTTGGTACCGGGATTACGTAGACAACAGCTTTCAAGTGCCCCCATAAATGAAAGTCGAGAGGGTTGAGGTCAGGAGAGCGTGGAGGCCACGGAATTGGTCCGCCTCTAGCAATACGTTGGTCACCGAATCTGTTGTTGAAAAGCGTACGAACACTTCGACTGAAATGTGCAGGAGCTCCATCGTGCATGAACCACATGTTGTGTTGTGCTTGTAAAGGCACAAGGCACATGTTCTAGCAGCACAGGTAGAGTATCCTGTATGAAATCGTGATAACGTGCTCCACTGAGCGTAGGTGGAAGAATGAAACTAAAATGAGCTCTAACATGGAAATTAAGCATTTCCGGACACATGTCCACATAACATCTTTTCTTTATTTGTGTGTGAAGAATGTTTCCTGAAAGTTTGGTCGTACCTGTTTGTAACACCCTGTATATATCTATCGACACATATACACACACAAGCAGACATATTTAAAGGCAAAAAGTTTGAGCAGAGATGTCAGTCGACGCGGAAGTCCAGAGGCAAAGATGTCATCGAATGACAGGTGATGTACAGGGGCGGCAACTTGAAATTAGCAGAGGTTGAGGCATAGTGGGTAACGGGAAGAGAGGATATATTGAAGGGCAAGTTCCCATCTCCAAAGTTCTGATAGGTCGGTGTCAGTAGGATGTATCCAGATAACGCGGACGGTGTAACACTGTGCCGAGATGTGCTGGCCGTGCACCGAGGCACGTTTAGCCACAGGGTGATCCTCAATACCGACAAACTGCCTGTGTCCGTTTGTGTGAATGGACAGTTTGTTGCTGGTCATTCCCACATAGAAAGCTTCACAGTGTAGGCAGGTCAGTAGGTAAATCACGTGGGTGCTTTCACATGATCTGCCTTTGATCGTGTACACCTTCTGGGTTACAGGACTGGAGTAGGTGGTGGTGGGAGGGTGCACGGGACAGGTTTTACACCGGGGGTGGTTACAAGGGTAGGTGCCAGAGGGTAGGGAAGAAGGTTTGGGGATGGACCGAGAGGTTACGAAGGTTAGGTGGACGGCGGAAAGACACTCTTGGTGAAGTAGGGAGGATTTCCTGAAGGATGGAGATCATTTCAGGGCAGGATTTGAGGAAGTCATATCACTGCTGAAGAGCCAAATTCAGAGTCTGATCCAGTCCCAGATAGTATCCTGTCACAAGTGGGGCACTTTTGGGGTTCTTCTGTGGGAGGTTCTGGGTTTGAGGAAGTGGCTCTGGTTATTTGCTTCTCTGCCAAGTCGGGAGGGTAGCTGTTTGATGCGAAAGATGTTTTCAGGTTGTTGGTGTAATATCTAAAAACAAAGATGATGTAACTTACCAAACAAAAACGTTGGTATGTTGATAGAGACACTGACAAACACAAACACACACACAAAATTCAAGCTTTCACAACCCACAACCTGGGATTGGATTGACTCCTTACCTTCTCCCTTAAAACCCACATCCTTTCATCTTTTCCTCAACTTCCCTCTTTCCTGATGAAGCAACCGTGTGTTGTAAAAGCTTGAATTTTTTGTGTGTGTGTGTGTGTGTGTGTGTGTGTGTGTGTGTGTGTGTTTGTCAGTGTCTCTATCAACATACCAACACTTTCGTTTGGAGATATATATTTATTCATGAGATATAATTTTAAATAAACAATTTTACAATTTCTTTTCTTTACTTGTACTGTTGAACCATACCTTTTGCCAAATTTCACAATTCTACAGCAACGGGAAGTACCCTCTTAGGTTTTAACAAGTGAGTTTCTGAGAATCAAAATGTGAGACATAAACTGCCATACAGTTTGACTGCATTAACTTGGATGCTTAACATTTTTGCACCACCAGAGGACTACAGATGACAGTATATGACAAATTTCATATTGATGGGTCTATCTGTTCCTGAGAAATGGGGTCTTAACAGAGAGATAGATGGCAAACAGTTTAATAACATATGAGAAAAAACTATTTTTTTCCCATGTGATAATATCAGAAATTAACAATTTTCATATTATTTCCTTTGGTTGCACTGTGAAACCTAGCTTCTTGGCTGATTTCATCATTGTAGGTGAAGGGGGAAGCACCCAGTAGGTTTTGATGACTGAGTTTGCAAGTATCAAAATATGTTACATAAATGGCCGTATCTTTTGATTCCATTCATATAGATGCTTCACTTTTTGCAGCACCAATGGACCAAAGACCTTAATACTACTTAACATAAATTTCAAATGGATACATTTATTTCATGGTGAATGATGACAGCCAAAACAGTTGCAGGATAAAGATTTATTGAAATTCTTGACCACAGTTTCGGTATATCTAAATATACCTTCATCAGAAGTAAAATATCCTGAACAGGAAGACACGTTTATTAGCAAAAACAGCATCAGAAATGAGCCGGAGAAAACACTATAGCTTAAGTAACTATAAAATTAACAGAGTATTACAGGCACAAAAACATTTAGTCACTTACTAAAATTACATCCTGCAATGGAGATTAATAAAACAATTGTGCCAAAGGCGTTGTCAGTAGTTGAAACATCATCTCCATTTATACAACACGATTACGGACAGAGGGTCGATACGAACACAGCTTAGCATCAGTACTTCGCCTATGAACTATCGTGACGAGGGTGTGAAAGCCCTAGGGCAGACAGTTTCGCCGAAAGAGGGTACTTGTGGTACATGCCAGACACTCGCGCACATTGAAATCCACGGATATACATACATGCGCATCAAAATTATTGAAAGTTGTGCTAATTCAAACCTTCTGTCTTAATAAATAAAACATATCAGAACCATTTAAAACATTTACATAAAATAGGAAATATGAAACCAATTTACCTGTGTCCTAGTGTCAAGCAAATGAAGCTTGCGCTACGGAACATATCTAACGAGAGAGGGCTCTAGTGTAATGCGCGAGAACCTCTCTTAACTTAAACGGTAAAATACATACTAGCGAAAACAACCAAAATGTTAAAGTAAAACCATCTGCCGTTGTGAATAAAAACAACCACACACACATCAAAAACCACAAACAGCAAACATCAAAAATATGTAGAATTTTAATAAATATTTATCCTGCAACTGTTTTGGCTGTCATCACTTACCGTGAAGAATTTCTACAGTTGCTGTTTCAGCCATGTTTAAAATCTTGGATACATTTACCCGTTCCCGAGAAACAGGTTTCGAACAGTCAGACTGATGGACGGACAGACAGACATACAACAAAATGATCCTCTTGTTAGAGGATCATTTTTACAGATCGATTGAAAGTAGAAGTGTACTTCTGTAAGGTAACCCTATGACCTGTGGGTGTCAAGAGATTACATTTGGCCCACAAACTTCATAAAGTTTGCAATGGATTTCAAGAGCTCTGCAGTTTTTTTTTTTTTTTTTTTTGCCACAAACCATTCTGCACAAAACCAGTGTATGCGGTAAAATTCTACTTTGATTGTAGAATTTCAAAGTTCACCAAACGCTGCAACAAATGTCTCAATGAATCGGATTCACATAACAAAGGTTACAGTCGAGCGGCTGTAAGATGATCCACAAGACAGCCTGGAGCACTACTGCCTGCATTCCAGTGTGCAGCGCAAACAGCTGCAGGTGAAAAAAAAAGCGATCTACACAGTTGTGAAAGTGACATTTACTAAATCCCTTTATGCGATTAGTTGAGGTACGCATGCGAAACCATCTGCAACTGTCACGGATCACTTTACACCGACTCATCTATACTGCAATGTATTTGACATTGTTGTTCACTGCCACATTAAGAAGTCAGCTTAACGAAAACAAGAAATGATAGCTGAGACTGTCCTGTTGTACTCTGAAATGCCACATCCACACTACTTCAGCATCCTCTAGAGGAGCCAAAATTAAAAGGGGCAACCAATCTCCACATTCACAGGCAGCACAATTTTCTTTTCACTCCTCTAGTGACTTGTTATGGTATAGTGGTGTGGGGCTTTCAATGTCCAGGACTACACAGGCGTACGTCCACAAAAATCGACAGAAGTGACTCCCAATCATTGTTTTGGCCATTATAGAAGTTCATGGGTCCTACAGACATTAACAGTGAAATAGGACAGTGCATTTCTTCTTCCTCAATGCTACAGCCATTAGTAGGCCTTGCCTCTTCAACTACACTGCTGGAGAAAAAATAAAAAATTATCAACTGCAAAGGTGAGGTGAATTTTCATCTGATGACAGCATGTGCTACCTAGGGATAGTAGATGGACTGGTAATGGTTTCAGCATTGTTCACCACCAGACAGTGCAGTGGCATAGCTATCTGAGGTCATCTGTGCCTTCCCTTTAATAGGGAATGCTCACACCCAGAAGACTCTGTGTAGTACGAACATGTGAAGAAAACGGGCAACTGTGCCACAAAGATTCACTCGTTTTTCCTACAGCCAAACGAGCGAGTTTTGAAGGGGTCAAATAGTGCCTTTTCAGAAGTGAGAAGTGTAATGGTTCTTTTGGAGAATTGCTGTAGGAGTTGGATGTGCTGGGTCAGTTGTGCAACAATGCTGGTACCCGTGGTCACGTGAGCATTCTCCCACGCTTAGACGAGGTTCTGGATATCCACACAACACAGGTGCCTGTCACGATCTTCGTATTGTAAGAGCAGCGGTGGCAGGTCGTACAGCTATCACAACACAGTAAGAGGGCTTGTGAGCCCAGGCGTGACGACACAAACTGTTGCAAGCTGCTTATTAGTTTCAACTTACTGGCAGATTAAAACTGTGTGCCAGACCGAGACTCGAACTCGGGACCTCTGCCTTTCGCGGCCAAGTGCTCTTCCATCTGAGCTACCCGAGCACGACTCACGCCCCGTTGTCACAGCTTTACTTCTGCCAGTACCTCGTCTCCTACCTTCCAAAAGGCAAAAGGTCCCGAGTTCGAGTCTCGGTCGGGCACACAGTTTTAATCTGCCAGAAAGCTTCATATCAGTGCACATTCAGCCGCAAGGTGAAAATCTCATTCCGCTTATTAGTTGTGCGACTATGGGCACTTACACTTCCAGCCTGTCTTCCACCCGTGCCACAACATCGCTGGTGCTGTCAGAGGGTCACTTCGAAGAGGAAATTGCACGTTGTGGTCTTCAGGGATGAAAGCAGATTCTGCCTGCAAGCAAGTAACGATCGTTTCTGTAATGACGTAGACCCGGTGAGTGCCGTTCGAGACACACTGGCCCCACCGCAGGCCTTATGGCCTGGCGTGCGATCAGCTACAAAACTTGTGCAGCGTCAGCGTTTCTGGAAGAGATGCTAACCAGTGCTCGGTTCGTGCAGAATGTTGTCAGACCCGTTCTCTGGCTACTGTTGCAACGGTAGGGTGACGTGTCGTTCCGACAGGATAATGCTTGCTCACACGCTGCCCGTAAAACTAGACACGTTCTGCAAGACGTGAGCAACTTCCCAGGCCAGCACAATCTCCAGACCTGTCTCCAATCGAGCACGTGTGAGAGACGATGGGCCGAGAACTGACTCGTGCGACTCGTCAACCGATAACTCTCACAGAATTACGCGAACAGGTCGAGCAGGTCCGGCGTCACATATCCCGGGACAGTATTCGCTGTCTGCACGATCGACAGGACGGTAGAGTCAGCACCTGCACTGCGGCGTGTGGAGGCAACACCACATATCGATATGGGTGCTTCTGCACGGGACAATACCTGCTACCTAAGAATTTCTTGTGTTATTGATCTGTAAATACAATACTAGCCATTAAAATTGCTATACCGAGAAGAAATGCATATGATAAATGGGTATTCATTGGACAAATATATTATACTAGAACTGACATGTGATTACATTTTCACACCATTTGGGTGCATACATTATGAGCAATCAGTACCCAGAACAACCACCTCTGGCCATAATAACGGCCTTGGTACGCTTGGGCATTGAGTCAAACAGAGCTCGGATGGCATGTACATGTATAGCTGCCCATGCAGCTTCAACACGATACCACAGTTCATCAAGAGTAGTGACTGGCGTATTGTGATGAGCCAGTTGCTCGGTCGCCATTGACCAGACATTATCAATTGGTGAGAGATCTGGAGAACGTCCTGGCCAGGGCAGCAGTGAAACGTTTTCTGATCCAGAAGGCCCTGTACAGGACCTGCAACATGCGGTCGTACATTATCCTGCTGAAATGCAGGGTTTCGCAGGGATCGAATGAAGGGTAGAGCCATAGGTCGTAACACATCTGAAATGTAATGCACACTGTTCAAAGTGCAGTCAATGCGAACAAGTAAGCGAGGCATGAAACCGATGGCACCCCATACCATCACGCCGGTTGATACGCCAGTATGGCGATGACGAATACATGTATCCAATGTGCGTTCACCGCGATATCGCCAAACACGGATGCGACCATCGTGATGCTGTAAACGTAACCTGCATTCATCTGAAAAAATGACGTTTTGCCATTCGTGCACCCAGGTTCGTCGTGGAGTACACCATCGCAGGCGCTCCTGTCTGTGATGCAGCGTCAAGGGTTTACGCAGCCACGGTCTCCGAGCTGATAGTCTGTGATGCTGCAAAACGTCGTCGAACTGTTTGTGCAGATGGTTGTTGTCTTGCAAACGTCCCCATATGTTGACTCAGGGATAGAGACGTGGCTGCACGATCCGTTACAGCCATGTGGATAAGATGCCTGTCATCTCGACTGCTAGTGATACGAGGCTGTTGGGATCCGGCACGGCGTTCCCTATTACCCTCCTGAACCCACCGATTCCATATTCTGCTAACAGTCATTGGATCTCGACTAACGCGAGCTGCAATGTCGCGATACGATAAACCGCAATTGCGATATGCTACAATCCGACCTTTATCAAAGTCGGAAAAGTGACGGTACGCATTCCTCCTTCCTACACGAAGCATCACAACAACGTTTCACCAGGCAACGCCGATCAACTGCTGTCTGTGTATGAGAAATCGGCTGGAAACTTTCCTCATGTCAGCACGTTGAGGTGTCGCCAGCAGCGACAATCTTGTGTGAATGCTTTGAAAAGCTAATCATTTGCATATCACAGCACCATCTTCCTGTCGTTTAAATTTCGCGTCTGTAGCATGTCATGTTCATGGTATAGCGATTTTAATGGCCAGTAGTGTATAAACAATTCATGTATGCCATATGCACTGTTACAACAATGTGTCCAGAGTGGGATGGAAACCCACTTTTTTTTTTCTTTTTCTCAGCTTTTTGCAGCTCTCTTCCACCCTGGGACTCTCATGGTGGTGAGATGATCTTCTACGTCACCAACCCCCTTTCTTCTAGGTCTCCCTTTATGTCAAGTAGCATGGATCGCACCTTTCATTGTTTTCTTTTGTATACTATCCTCCGCCATTCTCTCCATTCATCCTAACTTTTGTATTAGTCGTGGCTTGACAAATTTTACTGCATCTCTTTCTTGTATCAATGCTTGTAGCTTGGAGTGATAGTGTGTCCTCCAGCCTTCTTCCCTTCTTGGAGCATAAATTTTGTGCACTACTTTTCCTGCAAAGTTTCTTAAAGCTTTTCTGTCATCTTCTGTCAACATCCATATCTCGGCTCCATATGTGTCAACTGGATAAACTGGAAAGCTATATACTGACAGTTTGACTCTTTCTGAAGGAAGGCTGTTTCTGAATAGTTGTAGCTCTATTCCCTGCTTGTATCCTTTCTCTTACAGCCTTTCCAATGCTGCTATTGTTTGATATTAAAGCTCCAAAGTGATTAAAAGAGGACACTCCTTTGAAACATTTAGCATTTATATTTAGATTTTCAGTGGTTCTTCTGGCCTCATAATGTGACATTACCATCTTTTTTTTATTTTACTTAGATTGGAACTTAAAAGCGGCAACACTGCTGTGCGGAAACTATGCAACGGAATCTACTACTGTCACTGCTAGCACACGCTGTTGACAAACCTACCTTATTTCCGAGCAAATGGACTCACCCATCCCACGTCACCTGCGTGCACACAACTGAGGGAAACACAAGTCACTTGTGAGTGAGCGGTCTAACGTAACGGTGTCACTATGTTTTCGAAACAGAAACAACGGAGTTTGATCGAGATTGAATGTGTCGGAGGTTGTACAGCACGACGGTGTCACCAAGGTCTTAAAGAGGCGTGCGGGGAACCGGCATTGCCATAAACAACAGTCGCACACTGGGTAAAAGCTGTCAACAAAGGTCGTAAAATTGTGGCAGACACGCATTGCGCAGGTCGTTCTAGAGTCTCTGAAGAAGAACTGCATGCTATTGCCACTTTAGTGGACAGTGATCGAAGCCATACAATTCGTGAGCTCGCTCAAGAAATCTGATTACTGCATATGACTGTGCTTTGCATTCTAAAAGAACACTTGGGCACATGCGAAAAATTGCATCGTGATGGGAAGCTTATGACTTGACAGAAATGCAGAAATGGATGCATCAAGACACTGGTCGGACGCAACTGGAGTGCTAAGAGTGCGAAGGAGAGGCTTTCTTACACCGCATCGTAACACAAGATGAGACGTGGACCACATCGTACGAGCCTAAACCAAAACGCCAATCCAACTAATGGCGTCATTATGGGTCGATGTGAAAGTCGAAAGTGCGCACTAGCAGACCGTCAATGCACAGTATTACTGTTTGTTTTTGGAGCATCACCTGCGAGCAACTTTGCAAAAGAAGTTATGACACTTTCTGAGCAACCTACTCATCATTGTACATGACAATGTGCGAGCACATACAGTGCAAGCTGTGGCTGCTTTGTTCGGTCCATGGGACTGTGAAGCACTGTACCATCCACCATACTCCCCGGACTTAAGTCCTTGTGACTTTGATTTGATACTAAAGATGAAGGAACCACTTCATGGCATTCACTTGAGAACTGTTCTAGAAATTCAACGGGCAGTAGACCCCTTCATTCGCACCATTAACAGAACAGGCTCCGCTAATGGTACACTACGCTTTCGACATCACTGGCAAAGCGGTCAACACAACACTGGTGACAACTTTGAAGGACAGTAACAGGAGCAAACATTTAACTCTTTTGTATCGGTTGTGAATAAATAATTGCCACTATTTAAGTTCCAACCCTCGTAATTTACTATGAAGCTGATTTTTAATTATACTCTTTACACTGCCAGGTAGTTTTCTTTCAGTGGGTTGGCATTTCTTCTAATTGCAATGTCAATTAGTAAATGCATATATCTATCTGAATGGTGGCTCTTTTATTGTTTTATTTCCTGTGCTGTACAGGGCTATATTGAGTAAGTCAGTGGAGAGCCTATCACCTTGCTTCAGACCTTTTAATAAAGACAAAGTTTTCACTTCTACTGAATATCTTTACTCATAATCTTGTCTCCGTAATTGGCATTCTGATTAGATTTGTTAGTTTAGTACATATACCAACTTCTCTCAGCACTCTTCTGTAGTTCTTGGTGATTTATGCTGTCGGATTATCTGAACTTAATGAACAATAAGTGCAGATCTATATTATATTCATAGAATTTTTCTATCATTTGCCCAATTGTAAGTATTTGATCAGTTGTTGCTCTGTCTGGTTGAAAACCACAACTGTGCCTACTTTTGTATCCTTTCATTTAGCACATTTATGAATATCTTAAAGCGTGCTTAGTAGTGGTATACCTCTGTAGTTTCACATTTCCTTACTTGTAAATGGGGATTATTAATCCAGCTTCCTAGCTGTCTGGCAAGGTTTCAGTTTCCCATATGTCTGATATTAGTGTGCACAGTCTCTTATTGCTGCAGCTCCAACACTTTTTATTAATTCAGAGATAATGCTGTCTTCACCGGAATCTTGATTGTTTTTCATCTTGTGGCAGCCACAGAAATCTCTTGCAGCATTCGCTTTCTTGCATTCTTGCCTACTTCCAGCTCCCCTCTATCTTCCAGTGAAAATGTCTGTTGTTGTTCTTCTTCTACGTCAGTATTTACTTACGATTTCCCTCTCTCTACTTCAGCACGATTTTACTTTTGGCTGGAGTCTACTCCTTATTTTGTCTACAGCACAATCGATTTTTTTTTATTTTGCTCTGTAGTTCTTGACATTTCTTCTTGGTCCATTCTCCTTTCCCTCTCTTGCACAGTCTCTCAGCTCTCCTCCTTAATTTCCAAAATTGCGACATATTAGTTCCTGTTTTTATTTCTAACAATCTTGTCCTTGTCCTATTTTTTTCCTCTATTACTAACTGCGATGATTTATCTAACCATTCCTGGATTCTTCTGTTTTTCTCTCACACCTACTATTTCTTCTGCAGCATCTCTTGATGCCTTTTCAATCCAGGTATTACTCAATTTTCTACTTAGTGTTAGTATAGTGGTACATGTTGCCAGAAAGCACAGCACCCTGTATTACTTACATTTTAATAGATGAAAGAAAGGTGTGTGTGTGTGTGTGTGTGTGTGTGTGTGTGTGTGTGTGTGTGTGTGAAAACTGACTTTCATTAGTAAAAGCATAAAGAGCACCTACTGTGATCTGGTTTGTGGACTGGCCAGTAAGAGGTCATTTGCACTTTGCAGTAAGAGGTCATTTGCACTTTGCAGTAAGAGGTCATTTGCACTTTGCAGTAAGAGGTCATTTGCACTTTGCAGTAAGAGGTCATTTGCACTTTGCAGTCGTGCTTCGAGTGTGATGGGGTCCAAAGAAGAAAGTAGCCTGACGACAATGGTAGATCACTAAAGAAAAATGGATGTTGTTATATAGACTCTGTGGTGCAATATTTTGTCTGAAAAGCTTTGTTAATTATCAGTTGTTTTGCCGTGAGAACTTATTTGAATATAGAATTACGGAATCTGTGTTTTGTGATTTCGTAGTGAGTTGTTTAAGTGAAGCAGCTCTCTTATGGCCCTCACCTCTCTGCAATTGGTAAAGAAGTCACTGTCAAATAAGTCACGTGCAACGAAAATCTGTAATACAATCATCTGTGTGTGGCATGTTGATAATTATGTATTATTTATATTTTAGGACAATTAATCTGTAAAAAACACACCACATGTCATAAAGAAAGCATGAAAACCATGTGAGGATGAACCACAACGATTCAAAACTGGTAACGGTAGCCTTTGAATAAAGCAACTGAAAGTAAATTTGTGGCTGGTCTGCTCACGGCTTCCATCTCTTACATTGTTCCAGTCTTCCCCAGTTTGTAGCAATACTTGATGTTTACATGCTGCTCCACTGTGCTCTGACACTTCCTCTCACATTGAATAAGTTCAGCTGGTAGCAATGTGTTAACACAGCGAGACACATGTATCGATTCTTGTCAAGTGTCTGAAGACCCATGCTCATGCACAGACATGTGCCAAGTTGCCATTCAGATATGACACCATTCACCATAATTCTTAGACACACCACGTATAAAAGGCAATGTCCTGACTGATTGACTGACTCATCATTGCCCAGACCAAACTGCTAGACACAGAAACTTGAAGTTTGGAGAGGATGTGAATCTTATAATGTAGGCGTCGTTTGCAAAGGGATTTTTCAAAATTCAAGCCCAAAGGGGGTGAAACAGAGGACAAAGGTTTTTCTTTGCGTGTTTTTTTTCCCCCCTCCATCAATTCAGCCTCTTTGGGTGTGAAACATATGATGAAAGTTTTTATGGAAATATTTCACTGTGGAAGCATTTCTGAAGATAAATCTATGAAAATTTCTATTTGGGTTCTCTGTTAGAAGTAAAACATATGCCTGTCACCGTTTTTGGAATTTCAACTCCTATGGGGGTGAAACAGGGTCAGCCTGATTCACGGACTCATCGCCCGGCCCAAAATCGTCAAGAATAGAAATTTGAAGTTTGAAGAGGGTGAGGATCTTGTACTGTAGGCATTGTTTAAGAAGGGATTTTCAGAAATTCCATTCCTGAGGGGGTAAAATAGGAGATGAAAGGCTTTTTGAAAGCTAAATTTATTAAAACTGGTATCTCTCTTCTCGGTTTGATATACAGAAATAATTGTCAGGTAATGGGAGTTACTATGGCAATATCTCCACAAGAATGCAAAGGGCATGACTAACAGAAACTTTGGACTTCAGCTACCAGAATTGCTTTTTGATCAGAAATAGATTTGGAAGAGACCACACTAGCATGAAAAGCTCAGAAGGCATTGCACTTCTTGAACAACAAAATTTGATCAAATAAAAACAAAACAAAAAAAGTCTCTGCAGGCCTCACAGTCTATGCGAGCTAAATCGTGGGTGCTAAGATAGTACGCCTATAATTGAGGTGGTATGGTGGGCATTTATTAGAATACGGTCAATATGACTGACTATTCCACTGATAGACTTCCACGTACCCTGGGTATGGGGGCACTTTTGTTGAAGTCACATCCTCCTCCAGACAACAAGAGTACATCGTCCGACATCTGTGTCGGCACTACTGTTACAGCTTTTTAACGAGTAGATGACAGCTAGTATAGTGACAGCCTTCAGCCCATTTCCACAGTGCTACAGGTCAAAAAATTGCAATGTTTCTGTGTCACATTTTAGTTTGATTTCACATTTACACTGCATAAAGTTAAGCTCTACAACTGTATGTCATAATTCACAACAAGGAATCAGTTAGTGAGTAAACAAATGGATCAACAATGCAGGTCCCGTACAAACTTTACCTCCCGAGGCACCCCACATCGGCCCACTGACCTCACTCGATATTCGCACCAATCTGTCGGTACTCGCGAGTGAGCCGCGAGTGCTAGATACGCGCAGGGTACTCACTGGCGTGGTCCTGCCTGTCGGCACTCCGGCCTCCCATCGTGTTGCTGAGCTCGCTGTCGACGGCAGTCACCAGCGTGACGGACTGCGGGTTCAGAGTCCACGTCTCGTTGTCGACGCAGACTCGCAGGTCCCCGTCTCCGTACACGCGCGTCACCTGCCCCAGCTTCCCCAGCGCCTGATGACAGCACACATTTACATAAATGCATAGTGCTGCTTATGTAACATCTGAAACAGCTACCAACCACTAAATTCCACACCAACAAACATACTCTGCAAACAACTGTGAAGTGTATCACAAAGGGTCTCAGCACAGTTTACGTTAGGACTTCTTCCCGTTTCAACTGTGTACAAATTGCAGGCAGATTGTATAAATGCCACTGTCCCTGTAGGAGCAAGATTATTTCTACAATCTTGTACATCTACACGCATACTCCACAAGCCACCACATGGTACACGGGAGAGGGAACCTCGTACCACTACAAGTCATTTCCCTTCCTGTTCCACTTGCAGATACCGTATTTACTTGCATCTAAGCCACACTCGAATATAAGCCGCACCTGAAATTTGAGACTCGAAATTCAAGGGGAGAGAAAAGTTTTAGGCCGCACCCCCAAATCGAAACAAAGTTGGCCCATTGTAACATGAGACACAATTTAGGTCAGATGGATGAAGATACAGCTACAATAGTTTGGTTCGAGTTGTAAGCTTAGCAGTTAAGCTTTATCAGGTAGCCATTTGCTATTTGTTGTGCAGTACTATAGACCTATATCTCTAACGTTGATCAGTTGTAGAATTTTGGAACACATATTATGTTAGAGTATAATGACTTTTCTGGAGACTAGAAATCTACTCTGTAGGAATCAGTGCGGGTTTTGAAAAAAGATGGTCGTGTGAAACCCAGCTTGCGCTATTCGTCCACGAGACTTGGAGGCCCGTAGACAAGGGTTCACTGGTAGATGCCGTGTTTCTTGACTTCCGCAAGGCGTTCGATACAGTTCCCCACAGTCGTTTATTGGACAACGTAAGAGCATATGGAATATCAGACCAATTATGTGATTGGTTTGAAAAGTTCCTAGATAACAGAACACAGCATGTTATTCTCGATGGAGAGAAGTCTTCCGAAGTAAGAGTGATTTTAGGTGTGCCGCAGAGGAGTGTCATAGGACCGTTGCTATTCACAATATACATAAATGACCTAGTGGATGACATCGGAAGTTCACCGAGGCTTTTTATGGATGATGCTGTAGTATATTGGAGGTTGTAACAATGGAAAATTGTACTGAAATACAGGAGGATCTTCAACGAATTTATGCGCGGTGCAGGGAGTGACAACTGAATCTCAATGTAGACAAGTGTAATGTGCTGCGAATACGTAGAAAGATAGATCCCTTATCATTTAGCTACAATATAGCAGGTCAGCAACTGGAAGCAGTTAATTCCATAAATTATCTGGGAGTCCACATTAGGAGTGATTTAAAATGGAACGGTCATATAAAGTTGATCGTCGGTAAAGCAGATGCCAGCCTGAGATTCATTGGAAGAATCCTAAGGAAATGCAATCCGAAAACAAAGGAAGTAGATTACAGTACGCTTCTTTGCCCACTGCTCAAATACTGCTCAGAAGTGTGGGATACGTACCAGATAGGGTCAATAGAAGAGAGAGAGAGAAGATCCGACGGAGAGCAGCGCGCTTCGTTACAGGATCATTTAGTAATCACTGAAGTGTTATGGAGATGATAGATAAACTCCAGTGGAAGACTCTGCAACAGAGACACTCAGTAGCTCGGTACGGACTTTTGTTAAAGTTTCGAGAACATACCTTCACCAAAGAGTCGAGCAGTATATTGCTCCCTCCTACGTATATCTCGCAAAGAGACTGTGAGGATAAAATCAGAGAGATTAGAGCCCACACAGAAGCATACCGACAATCCATCTTTCCACAAACAATATGAGACTGGAATAGAAGGGAGAACCGATAGAGGTACTCAGGGTACCCTCCACCACACACCATCAGGTGGCTCGCGGAGTATGGATGTAGATGTAGATGTAGATGTAGATCTGTGTCAGGCGCTCTGTCCGTATTTATACGTGTACCCTTCCTTTTTCACGTGCTTCGTCTGGTTTGAATCGATTGCTTATTTTGCCTTTATCTGATAAGTGCCGTTCTCTTTGTTATAGGTGTTTACGTTACTCTAAGCTGAAAATGCATTATTGTGCTGTGTCGTGCATTGTCTGTCGCATTCTGATAATGAGTGTTTACGACCTGTCGCTGCTCGCGGCACGGCTTGCTTTTGTGCCCGCTACCGCGCCTTACAGTAAAAGAAGAGAAGAATTGTCTCCTAAGCGAAACAATGGTAAGAGACTGCTATTTGTTGTTACTTACACTGCTACTTTCTTTGATAATGATCAACAAGAACAAAATAATAGACTGTGTATGATAGAAGATGTTCTTAACGAGAGTTTAGCAAAAATGTTTCTCCGTTTGAAAATCTTTGCAGATGCCTCTTTAGTACATTACATTCTGCACAGAAATTAGTCATCTTAGATTTAAACATCAAGTCAGTTGCCGTGCTTCATTTCTTACTGTATCCCTATTCAGCACAAGAATAATAGGGATATAAACATGACATGATATGATATGATATGTATATTCTTCCGCGTTTGCTGTTGCCTCACTCTGGTTTCGTAGATTATTAGGGATACCAGATTTAAATGAGATAGCAGCAAACACGAAAGAATACATGGCATAATGTTTACATTCTTTTACCTTTTCTTTTAATTTATTTACTGACGCAGAGGTTTTGGCGCCAGTATTTATCTTTGTGCCTGCAAAACATGCCCGTATAGCGCTACATATATTTGATGGCAGAAGTTAGTTTTGGCAGCACCTACCAACATTTTTTAGAACTTACCCTTACTTTGCACTTGATTCTAAGCTGCGGACGGTTTTTTGGATTACAAAAACTGGAAAAAAGTGTGGCTTAGATTTGAGTAAATACGGTAAAACAGGAGGGGACAACGACTGTCTATATGCCTCTGTATTAGTCCTAATTTCTCTTATCTTGTCTTCGTGGTCCTTACATGAATAATACGTTCGCAGCATTGGAACCTTTCTGCAGTCAGCTTAAAATACCGGTTTCACTACATTTTCTCAACAGTGTTCCTCAAAAAGAATGTCCTTTTCCTTTAGGGGATTCCAATTTGAGTTACCAAAGCATCTCTGTAATAGCCGCATGTTGATCAAATCTTCTGGCAATACATCTAGCAGCCCGTCTCTGAACTGCTTCGCTGTCTTCCTTTAATCTGATCTGGTGTGGATCCCAAACAGTCTAGCAGTACTTGAGAATGGGTCGCACTAGTGTTCTAAATGCTGTCTTCTTTACAGATGAACCACACTACCCTAAGATTCTCCCAGTATACCACGTCAGTCATTCACCATCCCTACTACGATCGTACCTGCTCATTCCAAAAAATGGTTCAAATGGCTCTGAGCGCTATCTGAGCAACATCTGAGATCATTAGTCCCCTAGAACTTAGAACTAATTAAACCTAACTAACCTATAGTCATCACACACATCCATGCCCGAGGCAGGATTCGAACCTGCGACCGTAGCAGTCGCACGGTTCCGGACTGAAGCGCCTAGAACCGCTCAGCCACTGTGGCCGGCTGCTCATTCCATTTCATACTGCTTTGCAGCACTGCACGTCAGATATTCCATTGATGCCACTGTGTCAAACAGCGCACTACTAATGCTGTATTTGAACATCACTTACTACTTATTCTCTATACTTTGTAAGGAGGATCTTGAGGATATTTGGGATACATCCTGAAGTGTCTCCAGTTCACATTTCTCAGTGTCCATGACGTTCTGCTATAAGTAAAACAAACCTGTAGCCATTTGTACCACTTCCTTTTGATAAGTTCAATATGCCTTGTTAATCCTATTTTATATTATTACCACATACTTCAGCAATAGTCTCTCTTGCTGGTTGATTGCATTTTCCCAATAATCTACCAACAAATTAAAGACCAACAACTATTTTACCCACAGCTTAGCCTCTGTTAAAATTCCATTCTAAATCATCACAAACTCTTACACCAAAGTTTTTGATCAAGTCAACACATTAGAGTTGTGACTATGTTGTAGTCATAGGACACTATTCCTCTGTATTTTGTGATATGACTGGATATTTGAGACAGTGGAGAGTACTTATTAAACTCTGCTACATAAGAGGGATCTCACAAAAAATGAACGATTGCAGGAGGTTGACATTTTGTGACAACATTTGTAAGGGCATGCAGAAGAGAGATAATGGATAAACTATCCGTGAAAAAAAAGAGAGAGAGAGAGAGAGAGAGAGAGAGAGAGAGAGAGAGAGAGAGAGAAAGAGAGAGAGAAGAAGAAGAAGATTAATTTCTACATGACAGAGTAACATTTTTTAACTGTGTACCACATTTACACCCCAGATTACAAACTTTGCCCTATGTGACGACCACCCGCACCAGTGACAGCCTGGAAGTTTGTAAGGCTACCATTTCACAACTGTTTGCTTTTCAAATGGTGGACCACGGAACGTTCAGCTATCACGACACAGCCCACGCACTGCTTGAAGATCACACATTGCATCCAGCAGTCTCAGCCATAGCGACAATTTGTGGCGCAATTCACTGTCGGTGTCTCCCGGGAACAATTGCCAAATCGCCAGTTACTTTCAACTTTCCAATTACATTCTTCAACCGTGGTGCGGAAAGAGGACCTCTCTGCATCCTTTAATGCATCAATACTTATAAGGACCAGCAGCAACGGTGCCGTTATTTTGATAAAACATTTTTATAAGTACAGCGTTGCCCACCTTGTCCAGAACCGTGCTGAATGTCTGCAATTGCAATGCACACGGCCGCTTGTGTTTCGACACTACAGTGCCATACCCAGTACTGACACCTGAAGGCAAGTCATGATATTAACAATGCAACTGCTGAAATGCAAAGTCTGAACATCATTTCTGTAAAGTTCGGTACCCACACAGTAAATAGTTTTCCATCTACACTCACTCAAGTAGTGAAAGATGAAGTATATCTACCCTATACAGCCTAAAAAAAACAGTGCCAGTCTCTATGAAAAAAAGAATTTTATTTTCTATTTGATGTTTTGTAGTTTTGTATCACAATTTAATTTATTATGAATATATGCATTTTCATGCCATTAGTAATTTTTTATAAAAAATCTTATTTTCATTAAAATATATGGTACAATTTATTATGTAGCATTCTGCCTAGTGGCAGGTCCATGTCTTCGTACAGAGAATTTCTTATTCCACTGTTCCCCGTCTTCAGCTTCTTCCTTCAGTCTGTTGTATCTCCTTCCGTCTTTCATGTCGTCCAGATGTTGAATTCTTCATCTTCCTCATCGTGAGTTCCCTCCGAGTTTCCCTTCGATGACATCATGTAAGAGTCCCTCGTGTCTTAGTACATGTCCAATCCAGTTGGCCTTTCTCTGAAGAATTGTACGCAGAATACTTCTCTTCTCTCCTACTCTCCGCAGTACATTGTCATTTTTTATGCGATCTGTCCACTTGATGTTTTCCCTTCTCCTCCAGCACCACACTTCAAAGCTCACTAAGTATTTTTTCTCCTTCTTTCTCATGGTCCATGTCTCTGCCCCATACAGTGCAATGCTCAAAATGCAGCACTTTACCAGTTTTTTCCTCAATGCCAAACTTAACCTGCTTGTCAGCAGAGTCCTCTTCTTGTTGAAAGCAGCTTTGGCCGCGGCGATTCTTGCGCAGATTTTGTTGGTGCAGTGGGCATCCTTTGTGATAAAACTTCCCAGGTACTTTAACTGATTCACATTCTCTGGATCCCGATTGTCAACAGTTATCTTCACGTGTTTCTCACGTTCTGATATGCGCATCACTTAATTTTTCGATGTTGATTTCCATGCCGCGTTTTCTTCCAGTTTCCACAAAATTGTTCATCACGATTTTGCAGCTGTCTCTGATTTTTGGCGAGCACTACCAGGTCGTCTGCATACTTGACGGTGTTGATGAGACTTCGCCCTACTTTGAAGTTTCCGCATACTTTCGGCGCTTCTCTCGCCAGCATTTCTCCGTACAGGTTGAAGGGACTTGGCGACGGACAACATCCTTGTCTCACTCCCCTTCCTATTTCCACACCGTTCGTTTCTCCGTAGTTCAGTCGTACCTTTACCCTTTGTCCCAGGTACAAGTTCCTTATAAGTCTCCGATCTCTCCAGTTGGTACTATATTTGTTAATTAAAATTTCCATTTGCAAATATTTAAAAGGGTGACTTTGCTATATGGGGACAAACTGGCGGGAACTATCCCTGAGAGCATACAAGAAGAAAAGTCATCTGGGCATATGGCTCGAAATTTGTTTCTAGCAACAAATTAATATGTCCACTAACTCTAACGCCATGTTTTTTTGTCAGAAAATTGCAAGAAGCCAGTCTGTTAGTTGTGCCTGAAGTATTCGCCTTTATTAGTCAAGTATTAAATTTTGTGGGATGATTTGTGTAACAAAATATACACTGATGATGTAAATAAAATAGAAAGAAACTTCCACATGGGGAAAAATATATTAAAAACAAAGATTCCAAGACTTACCAAGTGGGAAAGCGCCGGTAGATAGGCACAATGAATAAAACACACAAACACACACAGAATTTCGAGCTTTCGCAACCGGCGGCTGCTTCGTCAGGAAAGAGGGAAGGAAAAGGAAAGAGGGAAGGATGTGGGTTTTAAGGGAGAGGGTAAGGAGTCATTCCAATCCCGGGAGCGGAAAGACTTACCTTAGGGGGAAAAAAGGATACGTATATACTCGCGCGCGCGCCCACACACACACACACACACACACACACACACACACACACACACACACACAAGCAGACATAAAATATAAACTGAACAGGACTGCAGCATCTTCAGCATTCAATTGCACAAACCAAAACAATAAAACAACAAATATTTCATATCATGAATAGCTGTTTTAGTATAACAAATATTTTCAAGCATCAATGACTGTATTGGAATTGGAATTGTGCATAAGATACATGCAGGAAAGTAATTTGGTTTTCATTAATCAAAAATTTCCTTTAAAAGAAGAGGAACTATGAAAGAAATGGGTCATAAATATGAAACAAGACAACCGGTTTACAATTACAGCTAGTTACCTCTGCTCAACTCATTTCGAAGAGAAATGTACATATCAATCAAATGACCACAGGAACCTTTCAACCACAGAAATACCAACCATCTTTACTTTTTCAATATACTACAAATAAAGGATAAAATCTTACGACCACTACACAGAGAGCAGGTTTTTGACAATTTGCAAGATAATGCTATTAATGAGACATCAGTAACTCACAGTGACTCTACAATTCAATTTTACTCCATGTTGTTACTTTACAGATATCAATAATTTCTCTTTTATGGTGTAAAATTATTATTCTACTTTTATCGTGGAATGTCATTCTTTATGTACCTAGTATAATGACCACAGTTCCTGTTCTTAAACCACAAAATGCTGAAAGTACAATATGACAGAGTAAAAGAAAAGAAAGTGCTACTGAAGAAGCATATTGAGCAACTTAATAGTAAACACTAAACAAGAACAGTGTTGTTAGAAACTTTAGTTGCTAGTTTGAAAAAATAAATAGATAAATAAAAAGTTTATAAAATAAAAGAAATAAAAAGAATGTGTAATTCGGTTTCTAATATGATAAGCAGCAAAAATGTAATGGATCTGTTGGAGTGGCTTTTGAAACTTCAAGCTAGTGGTAAAGTATCACAACATTTTCAGCAAATAAGGAAATTTGTTTTGACCTCACACTTTTATTGTGCCAAAGCACATACTACTTACAGAAGTTTGAGGAAATAACCTCACCCTTGAACCCTTCACTGCAACTGTAGAGACGTTTCTTACTTATAAACAGTGAGCATCACTTCACAGCAACTGAATTTGAGGAGGAAAAATTACATGAAATTTATAAAACTGCTTGTGAAGCATCTTGCAGATTAAAACAGTCACATAAATCTAAATCTTCTAAGCAGAGGGGTAAAGTCGTAAGAGAACTACGTACTGGTAGCAATCATATTTGATTTAAAAGGGGGAATGTCAACGAAAAAATTGTAAAAATTATACTCCCCCATGAAGACCCTAAAAATGTGTACCAATAAATTATTTTACTGTCTTATGAGTCATTATTATTATTATTATTATTATTATTATTATTATTATTACTGGAATATTATCAGAGAAGGTGGAAAACGTATGGCAGAAGACAAAAATTGTGTGAAAATTGATCAATAAATGGTGCCGTGTGTGTCAGAATATGTAAATGAAAACACCTGTCATGTGCACGACCCACTGAATTTGGTATGAACACGCTCAGTTCACAGCTTTTCCTCCTTTTGCGCCTGCGACATTTGCCATGACTGTTTCAATGCAGGATTTCGCACTATGCTTGTAAAGCTGTTATTACAAGAATGATGCCCATGCAGACATTGCTCTACAGAAGTTCCACACAGAAGGATTTTAAAAAAGGCGTTAGTCCAATGACTACTGTGGGTGTGGAGAAAATGATTCGGAAATTCGAAAAGACGGTTTCTTTCAGTGTGCAACCTGCTAGATGGAGGAAACGAGTTGATTCGACGTCAGTGGAAGCAGAGGCCACAACAGTGCAGGAGGAGACGAGTGGTGGCGTGCTAACGTATAGTGCACGGAGAATTGCCCAAACATTGGACATACCCGTGAGCACAGGGCGTAAAATCCTACGAAACATCCGTCTTTGCTCTCCATTCAAAATTACCCGTGTGCACGAGTTGCTTCCTGTTGACCTGCCAGCAAGAGAGACATCTGCTTTAGAAGTTCTAGCTATCACAGAAGTGGACAATCAATGGCCTCGGAAGATTTTGTGGACAGACAAAGCCCACTTCCATCTGACAGGATATGTCAAAACACAGAATTGTCAAGTATGGGCAACGAAAAATCCACACTCAAATCAACCAGTACCAATTCATCCTGAAAATGTCACTGTGTGATGCTGGTTTACAGCATCATTTATCATAGGGCCGCATTTTTTTTTTTAAGAGACAGGTGCTTCCGGACCTGTTATCTGTACCGTCACTGGTATGCACTATAAGTGTATTTTGCACAACCACGTCATTCCAGCTCCCCAACAGCATGGTTGTGTGGATGGGATCATTTATATGCAAGATGGCGCACCTCCGCACATTGCAAATCCAGTTAAGCAGCTGCTGAAGAGCCATTTCAGAAATGTTAGAATTATCAGCCGCCATTTCCCTACAGCCAGGTCGTCCTGGTCACCTGATCTCGATCCGTGTATTTCTGACTGCGGGGCTATCTGAAAAGTGCTGTGTTCAGTCTTCCAACTGCAAACTTAGCCGCATTGAAGGTACGCAATGTGCAACACATTCTGAACGTGACCCAGGAAACACTTTAATTAGTTGTGGAATGTGCTGTTTCTCGATTTCAACTTGTTGCAGAAATGGTAGACAGCAGATTGAACTTGTTTTGTGGCAGTTACACGGAAATTAATAATCTGATTTGATTTTGATTGAAGCTTTTTATGTGGTTTTTGGCCTCAGGACAATTAAAAACCTATGTGATGGATTCTTTTTATGCAGCTTTTGGCCCCAGGACAATTAAAAACAGATATTTCCCATCCAATGTAATATGACGCTGTTGTGGTGGATGGGCTTGTGTAACTAACAGTATCACACCTGTACACCCATGCACACTGAGTAGTACAATTTCGTTAACTTCAGACATACACCTTCGGCATTATTCTACGATTCATTTGCCATTTGTAGTCGGCCACTATTAAATTATGATGTTTACAGCACCATCCATTACTACACTTTGTAACTATTTATTTTGCTTCTGCCACAATTTTCCCCCTTCTCTGATAATATTTTGTTGCAATTTGATGTCATTCTGCCAAGTGATGTTATTTCTACAACGGTTTGAAAGTTTAACTTTAATTATAATCACCCTGTATATGATCGTCTATTCAAACTGACGACCTTGGGTAAGACCAGTTTGGATTCCGTAGAAATATTGGAACACGTGATGCAATACTGACCCTACGACTTATCTTAGAAGCTAGATTAAAGAAAGGCAAACCTATGTTTCTAGCATTTGTAGACTTGCAGAAAGCTTTTGACAATGTTGACTGGAATATTCTCTTTCAAATTCTGAAGGTAGCAGGGGTAAAATACAGGGAGCGAAAGGCTATTTACAATTTGTACAGAAACCAGATGGCAGTTATGAGAGTCGAGGGGCATGAAAGGGAAGCAGCGGTTGGGAAGGGAGTGAGACAGGGTTGTAGCCTCTCCCCGATGTTATTCAATCTGTATATTGAGCAAGCAGTGAAGAAAACAAAACAAAAATTCGGAGTAGGTATTAAAATCCATGGAGAAGAAATAAAAACCTTGAGGTTCGCCGATGACATTGTAATTCTGTCAGAGACAGCAAATGACTTGGAAGAGCAGTTGAATGGAATGGGCAGTGTCTTGAAACGAGGATATAAGATGAACATCACCAAAAGCAAAACGAGGATAATGGAATGTAGTCGGGTGATGCTGAGGGAATTAGATTAGGAAATGAGACACTTAAAGTAGTAAAGGAGTTTTGCTATTTAGGAAGTAAAATAACTGATGATGGTCGAAGTAGAGAGGATATAAAATGTAGACTGGCAATGGCAAGGAAAGCGTTTCTGAAGAAGAGAAATTTGTTAACATCGAATATAGATTTATGTATCAGGAAGTCGTTTCTGAAAGTATTTGTTTGGAGTGTAGCCATGTATGGAAGTGAAACATGGACGATAACTAGTTTGGACAAGAAGAGAATAGAAGCTTTCGAAATGTGGTGCTACAGAAGAATACTGAAGATAAGGTGGATAGATCACGTAACTAATGAGGAGATATTGAATAGGATTGGGGAGAAGAGAAGTTTGTGGCACAACTTGACTAGAAGAAGGGATCGGTTGGTAGGACATGTTTTGAGGCATCAAGGGATCACAAATTTAGCATTGGAGGGCAGCGTGGAGGGTAAAAATCGTAGAGGGAGACCGAGAGATGAGTACACTAAGCAGATTCAGAAGGATGTAGGTTGCAGTAGGTACTGGGAGATGAAGAAGCTTGCACAGGATAGAGTAGCATGGAGAGCTGCATCAAACCAATCTCAGGACTGAAGACCACAACAACATTCAAACTGACAGATAATTTAGGTGTAGTTTAACTCCTTGATGAATGGCACAGGGTACAAGAAAGAAAGAGCTCTACAAGTGGAAAGGCTGTGGTTTTGAGAACAAGTAACGAGTCACGTCCAGACAGTTGAGTCGATAAGGTTCCAGGTTTGAGTCCTGTTCCAGCACATATTTTTAATCTCTCACAAAATTACACCCAGCAGTCAAATGAAAGGCACAAAAGCCATTCACAAAGCACAAGATACGAACAACAGGAGAACCTCCGACCTGAGCACAAGACGACTGCACGCGGCAGCAGAGTACGACGGTACTCACCGGTCGCATCGCCTCACTCCATTCCCCGTGGCCCTTCTGGTACTCGCGCACCAGTGCCAAGTCGTCCTTCACGCGCACCGTGTCGCCCACGGCGAACGTGTTCACCTTGGTGAGCGCCGCCGGGTGCAGCGTCCAGCGGTTGTTGCAGCCCTCGTAGCGCACGCGGATATCCCCGCGCTCCGTCACCCGGTGCACGGTCCCGACTGTACCGATGTACTGTGTAAGGGGAATAGCGGGAAACTACTGTGACACTCGCCTTCGGATAGCAGTGGCTGTAGTAGTTGTTTCAGATAATTATCTGAAAATAATAACACTAGGCATAAAGATAACACTAAGAAAAAGTAACCTGCACTATCAACCACTTACCCTTATTCTTGCACAGGAAGCAAAGCATGCAGCCTTAAAATGCAAGGACCGTTCTAAAAGCAAAGTACATTTGTTCCTCCCTACACTTTCAAATCCAGATAATGAAGCAAAACTTACTGTACAATATTTTTTGGCCCCTCAGCTTTTTATTACACACTAACTATTCGAATTTAAACATTTGTCACAGCTCTCAACAACGTTTCCTACGCCTTCAGCATAGTTGACTGCCACCAACTTGTTGAACCAGTCAGTAACATCCACTTTCGCTTCATTGCCATTTCCGTAGTGCTTTCCACCCAAAAAAATTATTCAATTTGGGAACAAGAAGGTAATCGCTCGGGACTGAGCCTGGGCTATAATGTGGATGTTCAAAACTTTGCCACTTAAACTGCCAAACCAAACCCTTTGTCAATGCAGCAGAGTGCAGGAGAACAATATCGTGAAGAAAGACAATGCCGTCGTACAACAAATGACATCATTTGTTTTCAGTGGTGTGGCGTAGCTGGTGAAGGATTGGACGGCAGGCCACTGCAATTCCGGTCCGTCCTCTAGGCATGAAGCCACTGAGCAAGACGTCCTTCTAATCCCGGAACACAGTGCCTGTAGGCATGGTGGTGTTCGTAATCTGTTTGTTTTTGTTGGGGTTCATGAAATACGCCATTTCATTGACTGGCACTCTGTTTCAGGACTTCTACGAGGGTGGTTTGAAAAGTTCTTGGAATGGAGAAACACACACACACACACACACACACACACACACACACATTAAAATTTATTTTATTTACATCATTTTAATATATATATGATGATGTAAATAAAATAGAAGGAAACTTCTACATGGGAAAAATATATTAAAAACAAAGATTCCAAGACTTACCAAGCGGGAAAGCGCCAGCAGACAGGCACAATGAACAAAACACACAAACACACACACAGAATTGCTAGCTTTCACAACCGATGGTTGCTTCTTCAGGAAGGAGAGGGACAGACGAAAGGATGTGGGTATTAAGGGAGAGGGTAAGGAGTCATTCCAATCCCGTGAGTGGAAAGACTTCCCTTAGGGGGAAAAAAGGACAGGTGTACACTCACACACACATATCCATCCGCACATACACAGACACAAGCAGACATATTTAAAGGCAAAGAGTAAGGGCAGAGATGTCAGTCGAGGCGGAAGTATAGAGGCAAAGAAGTTGTTGAAAGACAGGTGAGGTATGAGTGGCGGCAACTTGAAATTAGCGGAGGGTGAGGCCTGGCGGATATCGAGAAGAGAGGATATACTGAAGGGCGAGTTCCCATCTCCGGAGTTCGGATAGGTTGGTGTTGGTGGGAAGTATCCAGATAACTCGGACGGTGTAACACTGTGCCAAGATGTGCTGGCCGTGCACCAAGGCATGTTTAGCCACAGGGTGATCCTCATTACCAACAAACACTGTCTGCCTGTGTCCATTCATGCGAATGGACAGTTTGTTGCTGGTCATTCCCACATAGAAAGCGTCACAGTGCAGGCAGGTCAGTTGGTAAATCACGTGGGTGCTTTCACACGTGGCTCTCCCTTTGATCGTGTACACCTTCCGGGTTACAGGACTGGAGTAGGTGGTGGTGGGAGGGTGCATAGGACAGGTTTTACACCGGGGGCAGTTGCAAGGGTAGGAGCCAGAGGGTAGGGAAGGTGGTTTGGGGATTTCATAGGGATGAACCAAGAGGTTACGAAGGTTAGGTGGATGGCGGAAAGACACTCTTGGTGGAGTGGGGAGGATTTCATGAAGGATGGATCTCATTTCGGGGCAGGATTTTAGGAAGTCGTATCCCTGCTGGAGAGCCACATTCAGAGTCTGATCCAGTCCCGGGAAGTATCCTGTCACAAGTGGGGCACTTTTGGGGTTCTTCTGTGAGAGGTTCTGGGTTTGAGGGGATGAGGAAGTGGCTCTGGTCATCTGCTTCTGTACCAGGTCGGGAGGGTAGTTGAGGGATGCGAAAGCTGTTTTGGAAATATCACTTTGCCACGAAGAAAAATAATCCTGATCCCACTCCTAATGATCCAACTCCCCAAGACACTAACCAAATTGAACCCTCCCTGGAACAGTTCCGTCCTCCATCACAGCGGGACCCACCTCCTCTTCCTCAAAATCACCCTCTCCAAAGTGAGGTGTTATACCCTCGTCTGTCTAACCAAAGGAGGATAGTCGTGACCTCAAGTGAGCGTTATGTTATAGTTCAGTGTGTGTTTTGGAGAGGATATTGTGCAGGAAATTTTTTTTTTCTTTCACACACATCAGCAGGACAAATGGACACAATGTATCTCCGAGGCAGCTGACATGCTGTCGAGACCAGAGTGATAGTTCAGTGGCTGCTCTCCACGACCTGGTCCCTCAGCATCGTTTCTGCCAGCCAGCTTTTCGTAACTACACACACGAGAGTCATCCTCACAGCACGTCCTTCGTTCTCCGAGTCCTCCTCGCCTCGGTCTCCACTGGCCGTGCACCCGCACTGTCCAGCCAGCGTTTCTCCCTTCCTTCCCTCAACCTGCCACCCCTTCCCCATTCCACACCTCCACATCACATCACATCACTAACTGCACAAACACAACAACTCCACTGCCTGTGTGCTGCATTCCTACCCCACACATTTGCTGCCTCTCCCTTAAGGATGGGATGAGCCAACCAGTTAAAACTGATACCAGTATCTTACTTCTGAATACTGTAACTGGAATTTTTTGGTATTTCTTTGGTCTCAGTTATAATAGGTGTTTTTATTTTTTTACTAATAACTGGGTAAAAAACGAAAATAACAATTAGCTATAGCAGCAGTGCTAAGATTCTTCCTATTTTAACTAAACATTTTTGTAAAAACATCAGTAATTTTTATTTGTAAAATTTCCTTTTCTTTGAAATATTGCATTATTATATAAAATGGGAAAAGTGGTCAGTGTCATTTTAACACAGGTGTAATGCATTATGCCTTCAATGACTACCATGGCAGAATACAGTCTAGTGATCTTTTAAAATGTCAACAAAAAGGAACAACGCACAAGCCTCTTTGAGGAAGTTCACATCGAAACTGGTATAACGGCCCTTGATGCGGTTGTGGGAACAGAGATTACCAAAGCACTGAGGACAATGAAAACAAGCAGAATGATCTATATCCTCAGTAAACTAGATAAAAAAATCAGTAGTGTCCTACCTGAGTGAGGAACTTGAAACTTTCAGCACAGGGCAGGAGCATGTACAGAAATCTGGCTCAAGTTTAAAAGAATAGTTGGCCATCACTGGGTAGATATGTACCCAACAGAACAGTTCATAATGGTAGGGAACTTATATGGTATACAGTCAGAAACAGAGATTACTGCATGATACAAAGGGGTCCCAAAAAATGTATCCACTGTGTAAAAGTCCATAAATGGCAAACTAATTGACGGAGTTGTTTTATCTTTGGTAGTGTAATAGTTTGTAGTTTTGGCAATCATCACACAATCATTGTATTGCATTGTTTTGTTCTGTCAGATGACAGTCACCAGACAGTCAGTGTTTTTTCTTAGTTGCACCTAGTTACTCGAGTAAACATGGCTGGCGCAAGACTTACATTCGATGAAAGAAAGTCAGTTTTGAAGTGGTATTTTGAGTACAAAAACATAATGAGGTTCAACGGCAATGGTGAAATGAGTATCAAACAGAGCCACTGACACGTTTAATGATTTGTCACATTCGAGACAAATTTGAAGCCGAAAGCTGTGTTAAAGATGTACACAAACAATGGTCTGGACAACATGTAGCAGTAACAAGTCCAGCTAACTCCAGTCAAGTGTTCAACAATTCACTCACTCACCACAGAAGTCTGTGAGACAGTGCGACCGTGAAACTGGAGTGGGTCGCTCAAGTGTTCGGTGAATTCTGAAGACAAAAAAGTGGAAGTGCTACCCCGCCGAAAATCTGAACGTCCGTGTAGACAAAGCTGTGAATTTGCCAGGAGTAAATGTGTGGTGTGGGTTGTCTTACCGGGGCTCGATTGGGTCATTGAATCAGACATCAATTTTACCTGCCATCCGAGACTTGTATGGAGACAGAAGGGTTTATTTTCAAAAAGATGGTGCCACAGACCACTACCAAAATAGTGTTAGGACATGTCTCAGTGAAAATCTACCAGGAAGATGGATAGGGCGTAGAGGTGCTGTGGAGTATCCACCACGTTCCCCAGAGCTAACTCCTCTGGACTTTTACCTGTGGGGAACACATTATGGACATCATTTATCAACAAAAGCCAGGCACATTAGGCTAACTTCGAGAATCCATCATACATTCATGTGCAAATACCCAACTGAACACGTTGCAGTCAGTAGTTCGTGCTGCAGTTCAGTGGCATCATTTGTGTGCGGATGTTAATGGTGACCATTTCGAACACCTACAGTGATATCGTTAAACAGGACTTTAAGCTACACTTTCACCAAAAATGAGACGACTCCGTCAAGATGAATGCGTACTCGTAAATAGGGGATTTCAGACTATGGATGAATAATTATATTTCATATGCTTTTGTGACCCACTACCAGAAACATTTTTCATAAACCAGATAATAGTAAAGTCTTAAGAATCCATTCAGAATAGTAAAATCTAATTTAGTTGATTTTCAAAACATTAAGTAGTTTCATGTTCTTATGCCTGTCTTTATATAGGCAACCTGTCCCCCAAAATTGCCAGTCTTCATCTGGTCAACACACAGATAACACCATTATGTCAGTTTGTGTAAAAGTCTGTGACCAATGAGTAAACATGCAACACCTTTATGTCTAATTATGCCTTTTAAGTTCGTGGCCGGTAATCACACGAGTTACATCTGCGTGCGAAATGTCTGCCGACAGTATTCAACATTGCAATAAAAACATCAGTTAATGTAAAGTGTCTGCAACCACCAAATATCTCGGCTCTGTAACACCGCATATGAAATAATGCACGGAAAGTTCCAGTTGAGAATAACGAATCAGTTAGGAACAGAGAGATGACTCGCCAAAAGGCAAAAGTGCTGTGCTGTTGACAGAAACGAGGGTTTTAAAAATCGTTAATGACTGTGAAAAAGGGAAAGAATGAAATGCAAGTCAGACTTTGTATTACAGAAAAGTTATCGGACTTCATGATTCGGAAAAGCTATTGTTGTGGTGGTCCTTGTGGCTTTTCTGAGCAGAAGTCAAACCAATTTCCACTACAAAAATTATTTGAAAAAGAACAGAGAACAACAAAATGTAACTGACAAGGGGAAATGGCGTAGATAAGAGTTCATCCTTTACCATGTTAACATGTCTTCTTTCATGCGGCGTCCAGGTCTGCAAAAATCTCCTACTTCCTTTCTGCATGAAAAGTAATATCTCCTCCAAAATCTTGCAATCATCCAGGAATCACTAATTTATACAAATCAAAATCATCTTGACACTGAATGCAATTTATTTTACGTTGCTACTTCCAACCTCCGAATTTCATAACAACTTCCACAATATGTCTAAACATTAATAAGTTTTTTCGTCTTAATCACCTGTGTGTGTGTGTGTGTGTGTGTGTGTGTGTGTGTGTGTCGCGCGCGGGGGGGGGGAGGGGGGTTAAAGTCTGTTTCTCCTGCAGCTTGAGAAAGGAATTTCATTCTGAAAGCTGGCGAAGCAACGCTCTGTAGTGTTTAATAAAAAAGAAGAAGAAAGAAACAGGGGGTTTTAAAAAATCTTTAATGACCGTGAAAAATGGGAAAGAATGAAATGCAAATCGGACTTTGTATTACAGAAAAGTTCAGAAAAGTTATCGAACTTTGTGATTCGGAAAAGCTATTGTTGGGGTGATCCTTGTGGCCTTTCTGAGCAAAAGTCAAACCAATTTTCACTACAAAAATTATTTGAAAAGGCCGTCTATTGTCTCTCGAGAGTGGAAGCTTAATGCAGACATAAAAACTTACTAGCTAGTCTTGGTCAGATGAAGACGAAAAAACTTCTTGACGTGTAGACATATTGTGGAAGTTTGTTTGACATTTGGAGGGGAGAAGCAACGTACAATAAATTGCGTTTATTATCAAGACGGTTTTGTACACATTAGAAATTCCTGGACAATGAAACTTATTGCAAGATTTCGGAGCAGACTTTTCATGCAGAAATGAAGTAGGAGAATTTTGAAGACCTGGACGGCACACGAAAGAAGACACGTTGACATGGTAAACAAGGATAATGGAATGTAGTCTAATTAAGTCGGGTGATGATGAGGGAATTAGATTAGAAAATGACACACTTAAAGTAGTAAAGGAGTTTTGCTATTTGGGGAGAAAAATAACTGATGATGATCGAAGTAGAGAGGATATCAAATGTGGACTGGCAATGGAAATGAAAGCGTTTCTGAAGAAGAGAAATTTGTTAACATCCAGTATTGATTTAAGTGTAAGGAAGTATTTTCTGAAAGTATTTGTATGGAGTGTAGCCATGTATGGATCTGAAACATGGACGATAAATAGGTTAGACAAGAAGAGAATAGAAGCTTTCGAAATGTGGTGCTACAGAAGAATGCTGAAGGTAAGATGGGTAGATAACGTAACTAATGAGGAGGTACTATACAGGGTGGTCCATTGATAGTAACCGGGCCAAATATCTCATGAAATAAGCATCAACTGAAAAAACTACAAAGGAAGAAACTTGTCTAGCTTGAAGGGGGAAACCAGATGGTGCTACGGTTGGCCCGCAAGATGGTGCTGCCATAGGTCATACGGATATGAACTGCATTTTTCAAATAGGAACCCACCCCCTCCCCACCCCATTTTTTATTACATTTTCGTGTAGTACGTAAAGAAATATGAATGTTTTAGTTGGACCACTTTTTTCACTTTGTGATAAATTGCGCTGTAATAGTCACAAATGTACAAGTATGTGGTATTACTTAACATTCCGCCAGTATGGACGGTATTTGCTTCTTGATACATTACCCGTGTTAAAATGGACCGTTTACCAATTGCGGAAAAGGTCGATATCGCATTGATGTATGGCTATTGTGATCAAAATGCCCAACGGGCGACTGATATGTATGTTGCTCGGTATCCTGGGCGGACCATTCACTGGATAGTTACTTTATTTAAGGAAACAGGAAGTGTTCAGCCACATGTTAAATGTCAACCACAACCTGCAACAAATGATGATGCCCAAGTAGGTGTTTTAGCTGCTGTCGTGGCTAATCTGCACATCAGTAGCAGACAAACTGCATGAGAGCCAAGAATCTCGAAAACGTCGGTGTTAAGAATCCTACATCAACATCGATTGCACCCATACCATATTTCTATGCACCAGGAATTGCATGCTGACGACTTTGAACGTTGTGTACAGTTCTGCCACAGGGCACAAGAGAAATTACGGGACTATGACGGATTTTTTGCACGTATTCTATTTAGCTACGAAGTGTCATTCATCAACAGCGGTAACGTAAACCGGCATACTATGTACTATTGGGCAACAGAAAATCCACGATAGCAGCTACAAGTGGAACATCAGTGGCCTTGCCAGGTTAATGTATGGTGCGGCATTATGGGAGGAAGGACAATTGGCCCCATTTTATCGATGGCAATCTAAATGGTGCAATGTATGCTGATATCCTACGTAATGTTGTAGCGATGTTACTACAAGATGTTTCACTGCATGACAGAATGGCGATGTACTTCCAACACGCTGAATGTCCAGCACATAGCTCCCGTGCGGTTGAAGCGGTATTGAATAGCATATTACGTGACAGGTGGATTGGTCATCGAGGCACCATTTCATGGCCCGGACTTTCACCGGATCTGATGTCCCCAGATATCATTCTGTGGGGAAGTTTAAGGATATTTGCTATCGTGATCCACCAACAACGCCTGACAAGATGCGTCCGCGCATTGTCAATGCATGTGCGAACATTACGGAAGGCGAACTACTCGCTTATGAGAGAAATGTTGTTACAGGTATTGCCAAATGCATTGAGGTTGACAGACATCATTTTGAGCATTTATTGCATAAAGGTGGTATTTACAGGTAATAACACTGTAACAGCATGCGTTCTTAGAAATGATTAGCTCACAAAGGTACATGTATCACATTTGAACAATCAAAATAAAATGTTCAAACATACCTAAGTTCTGTATTTTAATTAGAAAAACCTAGTTGTTACCTACAGTTCGTCTAAAATTGTGAGCCATACGTTTGTGACTATTATGGTGCTTTCTATCACAAAGCGAAAAAAGTGGTCCAACTAAAACATTCATATTTCTTTACGTACTACACAAATATGTAATAAAAATGGGGGTTCTATCAAAAAAAATACGCAGTTGATATCCGTTTGACCTATGGGAGCGCCATCTGGTTTCTCCTTTCAAGCTAGACAAGTTTCTTTCTTTGCAGCTTTTTCATTTGACGCTTATTTCATGAGATATTTGGCCCGCTCACAATCAATGGACCACCCTGTATAGAATTGGTAAAAGAGGAATTTGTGGCACAACTTGACTAGAAGAAGGGATCGGTTGGTAGGACATGTTCTGAGACATCGAGGGATTACCAATTTACTATTGGAGGGCAGCGTGGAGGGTAAAACTTGTAGAGGGAGACCGAGAGATGAATACACTAAGCAGATTCAGAAGAATTTAGGTTGCAGTAAGTACTGGGAGATGAAGTCTGTGCAGGATAGAGTAGTATGGAGAGCTACATCAAACCAGTCCCTGGACTGAAGACAACTACCATAACAACAACAACAACAACAACAACAACAACAACCAAGCAAGCAGAGCAAAGCTCTGTCTGTCCGTGTATCTTTTGACAGCGCAGCGCTTCTGTGTTTTGGTGAGTAAGCTCGTGTGAAACAGTAAACATGCAACTTCAAAGTGCTATGTGTCTATGACTTGTGGTTGAACTAGTTCTCTTCCAGATGTGTTTGTGAAGGATGATATTCACATTTCTTTACCTGTACAGTATTAAAACTGGAACTGGCCATCAACAATGTGGATTATTTTTTAGGAATCAGTCTGTTGACTGGTCTGACTCAGCCTGCCCAATTTTTTGCTGGATGTATTCCAATCTCTGTCTTCCCCCACAGTTTTGCCCTCAACAGCTCCATCTAGTATGATGGCAGTGATTCCCTAACATCTGAAACACTTGTCCTATTATCCTTTCCCTTATTCTGGTCGGTGTTTTCCACACATTCTTTTTCCTCACCAATTCTGCAGAGAACCTCCTTGTGTCGTACTTTAGCCGTCAATCCAACTTTTTTTCTTCTGTAGCACCCCATCTCAAATTTCTTGCTCAAATTAAAGCCTACATTTGATACTAATCAACTTTTCTTGACCAGGAATGCCCTTTTTACTAGTGTTAGTCTGCTTTTTTGTCCTACTTGCTCCGTCCATCATGGGTTACAATGCAAATAAAATGGGATGAGTTACTTTTAAAATTCATCTATTGTGTGGTCAAGTTCATTTCGCATTATCCTTCATACTATTAGTTTCCAGAATAACTATCCGATGCATGAAGACGTGAGCTTTCAAGAAATGTATAACCAATTGCAACACAAACCAGAGGTAAGACAGTTGCACTGCAACCATATCCCACTGCCAACTATCATCCTGGTACCTGCATTCAGCAGTGTGTGTGTGTGTGTGTGTGTGTGTGTGTGTGTGTGTAGGGGCATGGCGGGGTTTGGGGGGATGGACGTGGATGTGTATACTACCTTATTAAGCCAGCCTAGTTTTCATTTTTATATGTGCACCTTTCACAAATTCAGTGCTTTCACTATTTAGTGAGTGCAAGTGTAAATTACTTCCAAACTAGCATGAAAGTAATACACATTACAATAAAACAATCAAGATCCAGGATGGATTGACAAAAATATAGAAAGAATACATCGCTACTCATCACACACAGGTGGTGCACTGTCGCAAACAGGCACAGTGAAAAGCCTACGGCTCAACCCCCTTTCTATGCGGTGAGTAGCAGTCTACCCTTTCCACACACAAAAACATAATACACATTCCATAATAGTAACATCACAGGTATGTCAGTGAATAAATAACTAGCACAGATAGCCGACACCCACTTGTGAAGCACAGATAGGCAATAATCACTTGTGTCTGGATGGCCAGTAAAATCATCTCTACTGCCATTTGGTTTAAAAATGTTTGTTTTAGGATTTTATTTTGTACTAAACTGATGTTTGACCCATCTGCCTACCCTTTGCGAGTGCACTCTTTTACTCACCACCACCACCACCACCACCACCACCACCACCATCAACCCCCCAACAACTTCTCCTGTTCCTCCAATGTCTCCTCACTCATGAACTTCCAACATGTGAAAGCCTTATTTTAAGATACCGTAAAATGGAGTTACTTTGTGACTGTAGGGGCTACTTTGTGACATACGTTCATTTTCGCTTATTTCGAATCTCCCACTGTTTGAAAGATGCCTAGAAAGCAAAGAGTGGTGCCAGCGGCTTTCCTGTAGTGCTTCACCATCTTCATCTACATCTACATCTACATCTACGTCTACATCTACATCCACATTCCGCAAATCACCTGACGGTGTATGGCGGAGGATACCCTGAGTACCTCTATCGGTTGTCCCTTCTATTACAGTCTTGTGTTGTTTGTGGAAATAAAGATTGTCAGTATGCCTCTGCGTGGGCTCTAATCTCTCTCATTTTATCCTCATGGTCTCTTCGCGAGATATACACTCCTGGAAATTGAAATAAGAACATCGTGAATTCATTGTCCCAGGAAGGGGAAACTTTATTGACACATTCCTGGGGTCAGATACATCACATGATCACACTGACAGAACCACAGGCACATAGACACAGGCAACAGAGCATGCACAATGTCGGCACTAGTACAGTGTATATCCACCTTTCGCAGCAATGCAGGCTGCTATTCTCCCATGGAGACGATCATAGAGATGCTGGATGTAGTCCTGTGAAACGGCTTGCCATGCCATTTCCACCTGGCGCCTCAGTTGGACCAGCGTTCGTGCTGCGTTCTGCACGACCGCGTGAGACGACGCTTCATCCAGTCCCAAACATGCTCAATGGGGGACAGATCCGGAGATCTTGCTGGCCAGGGTAGTTGACTTACACCTTCTAGAGCACGTTGGGTGGCACGGGATACATGTGGACGTGCATTGTCTTGTTGGAACAGCAAGTTCCCTTGCCGGTCTAGGAATGGTAGAACGATGGGTTCGATGACAGTTTGGATGTACCGTGCACTATTCAGTGTCCCCTCGACGATCACCAGAGGTGTACGGCCAGTGTAGGAGATTGCTCCCCACACCATGATGCCGGGTGTTGGCCCTGTGTGCCTCGGTCGTATGCAGTCCTGATTGTGGCGCTCACCTGCACGGCGCCAAACACGCATACGACCATCATTGGCACCAAGGCAGAAGCAACTCTCATCGCTGAAGACGACACGTCTCCATTCGTCTCCATTCGTCCCTCCATTCACGCCTGTCGCGACACCACTGGAGGCGGGCTGCACGATGTTTGGGCGTGAGCGGAAGACGGACTAACGGTGTGCAGGACCGTAGCCCAGCTTCATGGAGACGGTTGCGAATGGTCCTCGCCGATACCCCAGGAGCAACAGAGTCCCTAATTTGCTGGGAAGTGGCGGTGCGGTCCCCTACGGCACTGCGTAGGATCCTATGGTCTTGGCGTGCATCCGTGCGTTGCTGCGGTCCGGTCCCAGGTCGACGGGCACGTGCACCATCCGCCGACCACTGGTGACAACATCGATGTACTGTGGAGACCTCACGCCCCACGTGTTGAGCAATTCGGCGGTACGTCCACCTGGCCTCCCGCATGCCCACTATACGCCCTCGCTCAAAGTCCGTCAACTGCACATACGGTTCACGTCCACGCTGTCGCGGCATGCTACCAGTGTTAAAGACTGCGATGGAGCTCCGTATGCCACGGCAAACTGGCTGACACTGACGGCGGTGATGCACAAATGCTGCGCAGCTAGCGCCATTCGACGGCCAACACCTCGGTTCCTGGTGTGTCCGCTGTGCCGTGCGTGTGATCATTGCTTGTACAGCCCTCTCGCAGTGTCCAGAGCAAGTATGGTGGGTCTGACACACCGGTGTCAATGTGTTCTTTTTTCCATTTCCAGGAGTGTACATAGGAGGGAGCAATATACTGCTTGACTCCTCGGTGAAGGTATGATCTCGAAACTTCAACAAAAGCCCTTACCGAGCTACTGAGCGTCTCTCCTGCAGAGTCTTCCACTGGAGTTTATCTATCATCTCCGTAACGCAATCGCGATAACTAGATGATCCTGTAACGACCCGCGCTGCTCTCCGTTGTATCCTCTCTATCTCTTCTATCAAGGGGACTGATAACCTCAGCTGTTAAGTCCCATAGAGCTCAGGGCCATTTGAACCATTTGAATCTTCTATCAACCCTATCTGGTATGGATCCCACACTGCTGAGCAGTATTCGAGCAGTGGGCAAACAAGCGTACTGTAACCTCCTTCCTTTGTTTTCGGATTGCATTTCCTTAGGATTCTTCCAATGAATCTCAGTCTGGCATTTGCTTTACCGACGATCAACTTTATATGATCATTCCGTTTCAAATCACTCCTAATGCGTACTCCCGGATAATTTATGGAATTAACTGCTTCCATTTGCTGACCTGCTATATTGTAGCTAAATGATAAGGGATCTTTCTTTCAATGTATTCGCAGCACATTACACTTGTCTACATTGAGATTCAATTGCCATTCCCTGCACCATGCGTCAATTCGCTGCAGATCCTCCTGCATTTCAGTACAATTTTCCATTGTTACAACCTCTCGATATACTACAGCATCATCCGCAAAAAGCCTCAGTGAGCTTCCGATGTTATCCACAAAGTCATTTATGTATATTGTGAATAGCAATGGTCCTACGACACTCCCCTGCAGCACACCTGAAATACTCTTACTTCGGAAGACTTCTCTCCAATGAGAATGACATGCTGTGTACTGTTATCTAGGAACTCTTCAATCCAATCACACAATTGGTCTGATAGTCCATATGCTATATACTTTGTTCATTAAACGACTGCAGGGAACTGTATCAAACGCCTTGCAGAAGTCAAGAAACACGGCATCCACCTGAGAACCCGTGTCTATGGCCCTGAGTCTCGTGGACAAATAGCGTGAGGTGGGTTTCACATGATCAACTTGTTGATTCCTACAGAGTAGATTTCTAGTCTCCAGAAAAGGCATTATACTCTAACATAATACGTGTTCCAAAATTCTACAACTGATCGACGTTAGAGATATAGGTCTACAGTTCTGCAAATCTGTTCGACATGCAAACACAGCCCACACCATCACGGAGCTGCCACCAGCCTGGACAGTGCCTCGTTGACAACTTGGGTCCACGATTACAGTACAAACAAAAAAAGGTTCAGAAGCTAGTCAGAGGCAGTGCGCAAGCAATCTGAAAGCCTAGGCAGTGCCCAAGCGATGTGAAAGTCCACGCAGTACAAAGAGACAATATGTTTACGTGGCACATACTTGTGTAAAGTACTACACATTATCAAACTTGTTGCGGAAGTACACTAAACGGTCAGTAAAATGGCCATCAGTCATCCGGCCTTGGTAATCCAGCCAAAATAGAAGTTCTCGGTAAATGATGACGGACAAAACAGTTGCAGGATAAAAATTTATCCGAATAAATTTTTATCCTGCAACTGTTTTGTCCGTCATCATTTACCGAGAACTTCTATTTTTTATATATATATATACCAAGCGGGAAAGCGCCGGCAGACAGGCACATGAACAAAACACACAAACACACACACAGAATTACGAGCTTTCGCAACTGGCAGTTGCTTCGTCAGGAAAGAGGGAAGGAGAGGGAAAAATGAAAGGATGTGGGTTTTAAGGGAGAGGGTAAGGAGTCATTCCAATCCCGGGAGCGGAAAGACTTCCCTTAGGGGAAAAAAAGGACAGGTGTACACTGGCACACACACACACACACACACACACACACATATCCATCCGCACATACCGTGTGCGGATGGATATGTGTGTGTGTGTGTGTGTGTGTGTGTGTGTGTGTGTGTGTGTGTGTGTGTGCGCGCGCGCGCGAGTGTACACCTGTCCTTTTTTTCCCCTAAGGGAAGTCTTTCCACTCCCGGGATTGGAATGACTCCTTACCCTCTCCCTTAAAACCCACATCCTTTCATTTTTCCCTCTCCTTCCCTCTTTCCTGACGAAGCAACTGCCAGTTGCGAAAGCTCGTAATTCTGTGTGTGTGTTTGTGTGTTTTGTTCATGTGCCTGTCTGCCGGTGCTTTCCCGCTTGGTAAGTCTTGGAATCTTTATTTTTAATATATTTTTCCCATGTGGAAGTTTCTTTCTGTTTTATTTACATCGTCATTAATTTGAACCCAACAATTATATATATATATATATATATATATATATATATATATATAACGCAGGCAGACAGCGTTTGTTGGTAATGAGGATCACCCTGTGGCTAAACATGCCTTGGTGCACGGCCAGCACATCTTGGCACAGTGTTACACTGTCCGAGTTATCTGGATACTTCCCACCAACACCAACCTATCCGAACTCCGGAGATGGGAACTTGCCCTTCAATATATCCTCTCTTCTCGTTATCCACCAGGCCTCAATCTCCACTAATTTCAAGTTGCCACCACTCATACCTCACCTGTCATTCAACATCATCTTTGTCTCCACACTTCCGCGTGGGTATATACCTGTCCTTTTTTCCCCCAAAGGTAAGTCTCTCCGCTCCCGGGATTGGAATGACTCCTTACCCTCTCCCTTAAAACCCACATCCTTTTGTCTTTCCCTCTCCTTCCCTCTTTCCTGAAGAAGCAACTGTCGGTTGCAAAAGCTAGAAATTCTGTGTGTGTGTGTGTGTGTGTGTGTGTGTGTGTGTGTGTGTGTGTGTGTGTATGTGTGTGTTTTATTTATTGTACCTATCTACCGGCGCTTTCCTGCTTGGAATCTTTGTTTTTAATTCAAAACCTTTTAGTCACTTACTAAAATTACATCATGCAATGGAGATTAATAAAACAATGTGCCAAAGGTGTCGTCAGTAGTTAAAACATCATCTCCATTTATACAACACGATTACGGACAGAGGGTCGATGCGAACACAGCTTAGCATCAGTACTTCACCTACGAACTATCGTGATGAGGGTGTGAAAGCCCTAGGGCAGATAGTTCCGCCGAGAAAGGGCACTTGTTTATGTGCCAGACACTCGCGCACATTAAAATCCATGGATACAGATACATGCGCATGAATAAAAACATAACAGTCAATTAACCACACAACGACAGATGGTTTCATTTTACTTTAGCATTTTGGTTGTTTTCGCTAGTATGTATTTCACCGTTTAAGTTATGAGAGATTATCGCTCATTACACTAGTGTCCTCTCTCGTTAGATGTGTTCCGTAGTGCAAGCTTCATCAGTTTGACACTAGGACACAGGTAAATTGGTCACAAGTAAATTGGTTTCATATTTCCTATTTTACGTAGATGTTTTTAAATGGTTCTGATATGTTTTATTCATTAAGACAGAAGGTTTGAATTAGCACAATTTTTAATAATTTTGATGCGGATGTATATGTGTCCGTGGATTTTAATGTGCATGAGTGTCTGACACATACCACAAGTGCCCTCTCTCGGCGAAACTATCTACCCTAGGGCTTTCAGACTCTCGTCACGATAGTTTGTAGGTGAAGTACTGATGCTAAACTGCATTCGCATCGACCCTGTCTGTAATCGTGCTGTATAAATGTAGATGATGCTTTAACTACTGACGACGCCTTTGGCACAATTGTTTTATTAATCTCCATTGCAGGATGTGATTTTAGTGTATTTTACTTCTGATGAAGGTATATTTAGATATACAGAAACTGTGGTCAAGAATTTTAATAAATCTTTATCCTGCAACTGTTTTGGCTGTCATCATTTACCATGAAGAATTTCAACAGTTGCTGTTTCAGCCATGTTTAAAATCTTGAAAGCCAGACAGAAGTGTTGAGCACAACAATGAATTAGCAGTGCAAAAATGTTTTTAGTTAATTACGATATTTAACAATGCTGTACATATTTGAAATTAACACTTTCTTTACAATTCAATACCACGGCCCCTAAAAGGAAACACGTTACACTAGGCCTCTAACAGACACTTGAAATTTTAGATACTTTGAACCGAGGAACTTTGCAGAAAGCCCCTGCTGCTGAGTAAAATGGTGAGAAGCAAGTAATTATGGGATAAAAAAGGGCAATGTTACTCAACAGTATGCAACCCAAACTGACAGCGAGTTAGGAAAATGGAAGGTCAGGAAAAAAAAAAAAAAAAAAAAAAAAAAAATCCGTGTTTAGCTGTTTATGAATGGCTCACACAACAATGCAGTAAAGGAATACTACTCATCAGCCCGTTGCTTGCCGCAACAGGCCTCTGTGGCAAGATGCTTCATTCAAAACTATTAGCTGCCAAGAAAGAGAATAAAGCTCACCATTCCAAACAACAGAAACAGCACATAATATCAACGGCACATTGTAATTTTCTGCAGTCAGAGAAATACACTGCCAGTCCAATCTGGTGCTCAGAAGAGAGCGTAGATGAACGGAAGTATTCTCTCGGCAGTTCTACGAAACGTCAGTATCAAGTGTGAGAAAAGAACTGAAAAATAAAACACATACACTATTTTAGTGGAAAAAATGCGCGTATGGATGCAAAAGGGTTAGGCCAGTCCACGAGCTTTTTAGTTGCCCACCTGCTCCTGTTAAGTGTCAGGGACATAATGACAAAAAACAAAATTATCTTTACAACTTTTGAATATAGCAAGTTTTGTCGCCCTACAGAGCTGATACCTGGTGCAGACTATACCCCTGCACCCCCCCCCCCCCCCCCCCCCCCAGTTATACCACTGACAAGATTGCTGCACTCACAATCATCCAGTAACTGAAGTCAAGCAGTATAATAATCTAAAGTCACTGCCTGAGATAAAACTAAACTTCAGAATACTATGGCGACACTGCACATCTCACTGAACAGTATGGAATACAGGTTGCAGCTCACCAAACAGTAACAAGTAAGGCCAACAACTAACTCACCAAACAGAAAGGAGTTAAGGTAGGTAGGTAGGTAGGAAGGAAGGAAGGTAGATAGGTAGATAGGTAGGTAGGTAGGTAGGTAGGTAGGTAGGTAGATACGTACGTACGTACACATATGAACAAAAGTATCCAGACACCCCCCAAAAACACACATTTTTCATATTAGATGCATTGTGCTGCCACCTACTGCCAGGTACTCCGTATCAACAACCTCAGTAGTCATTAGACATCGTGAGAGAGCAGAATGGGGCGCTCCGTGGATCTCACGGACTTCGAATGTGGTCAGGTGATTGGGTGTCACTTGTGCCATACATCTGAACGTGAGATTTCCACACTCCTAAACATACCTATGTCCACTGTTACCAATGTGGTAGGGGGAAGTGGAAACATGAAGTGACACAACCAGCACAAAAGAGTACAGGCCAACCTCATCTGCTGACAGACAGAGACCACCAACAGTTGAAGAGGGTCGTAAAGTGTAATAGGCACACATCTATCGACACCATCACACAGGAGTTCCATATTCCATCAGGATCCACTGCAAGTACTATGCCAATTAGCCAGGTGAGAAAACTTGGATTACACGGTCGAGTGGCTGCTCATAAGCCACATGTCATGCCAGTAAACGCCAAATGACCCCTCGCTTGGTGTAAGCAACGTAAATGTTGGACGATTGAACAGTGGATAAACGTTGTCTGGAGTGACAAATCATGGTACACAATGTGACAATCTGATGGCAGGGTGTGGGTATGGCGAATGCTCAGTGAATGTCATCTGCCAGCGTGTGTAGTGCCGACAGTAAAATTTGGAGGCAGTGGTGTTATGGTGTGGTCGGGTTTTTCGTGGATGGGGCTTGCACCCTTGTCGTTTTGCATGGCACTATGATAGCACAGGCTTACACTGAATTTTTAAGCACATTCTTGCTTCCCACTGTTGAAGAGCAATTCAGGGATGGCGATTGCATTTTTGAACACGATCGGACACCTGTTCATAATGCACGTCCTGTGGCGGAGTGGTTACACGACAGTAACATCCCTTTAATGGACTGGCCTGAACAGAGTCCTGACCTGAATCCTGGGACGTTTTGGAACACCGACTTCGTGTCAGGCCTCAACCAACTGCCATCAATACTTCTTCTCAGTGCAGCACCCCATGAATAATGGGCTGCCATTCCCCAAGAAATCTTCCAGCATCTGATTGATCTGCGAGAGTGGAAGTTGTCATCAAAGCTAAGGGTGGGACAGTACTGAATTCCAGCATTACCGATGGAGGGTGCCATGAACTTTTAAGTCATTTTCAGCCAGGTGTCTGGATACTTTTGATCACTTAGTGTGTATTGGTTGTGTGTGTGTGTGTGTGTGTGTGTGTGTGTGTGTGTGTGTGTGTGTGTGTTTTTAGATATATATCACTACTCACATTGGCCATGCGTGGATTCCATCCTCCATGGCCTTCCTGCAGCTGCTTAAGGGAGGCCACATCCAACGTGACCTTGACACGCTCGCCGACATTGAATGTCAGGTGTCGCCTCGGGGCCACTACAGTACCACCGTTTGGACTCGAACGGCAAATGCCTACCACAGCTCCTGTTGAAATTGACAAACAAAATTAACCACTATTACATACGAGTAATTAACATAAAAGTGCTACTCATACCTCTCAACCAAATACAGTACTGGAAAGTCCTCAGTCGTCTATAAATAACAGAAGGAGTAAAAGTAACAATCTACAATACAGTTGGGTCATAGCCAGGCACGTATAGGAGACAGAAAATGTTGCCGAGCTTTGGAAGGAACTCTTTTGCAGAGTTAACTGAAAACACACTCTTGTGCGGCTACACTGTCCTGCAGCTCGACGGGACCTGTGTCGTGGAAAGGTGGCGAGGGGAGAAAGGATCGGAGGGAGGGTGACCGAGCAGTGGGATGGAGCCACATTTAATACTCAGTTTGTGTTGATTAATGGAATTACAGCAGCAGTAATTTAAAATGAAAAGACTGCAAAATGTGTTTTGTGTATGCTTGTTTGTTTTCCTTATAACAGCAACACAGCCACTGAGTGAGAGCCAACAGCAGCTTTCTGTGCTGCATGGACAGGTTTTCTCCAACAGGTGAAATTCTCACCAGGCTGACAGTCGCACACTGCAAGAAGATGACAGAAGTTGCACTCGACTGCCTTTAATGATTATTTTAACAGTGTATGACAATAAACAAAATAATGTTTGTAATGGAATATTATCAGTCTATGGCAAGTCTCCATCAGAGTGTGTCCACGTTTGGCCACACTTACACAAAACTGAATGTTATTACTTGACATAAGGGGGGGTAGGACGTCAAACGGGCCGACTTGGAGCAGGAGAGTAACCACAGGACATATTAATTTCCACTGTATATAACTTTGCAAATAAATTCATAAAACTTTGTCAGCATGACCAGGAAGGATTCACGATTCACATTCATAGCAGTGAAAGTTCAAAAACATAACAAAATAAATTATTTTTATGTGTGAAATTTCATTTGTTGCTATAGGGACATTTTCCTTCATACGTAAGAGAAAGTTTTTGATGAATCTTGCACTGCTTATTAAACACAAACGCCTTAGTGCAAAACTCGGAAATTTTCCAAATCTATTAACACTGTGGTAAAAACTGAGATAATTAACTATAAAATTTGAGGTTTTTCTAAACATGAAGTTTAAAATACAGCAGCTCATTCAATTTTTTTTTATAAATTAAATAAATTCTACAATTGCATGCACCTGTAAGTGCATATGCTGTGCAAAATTAATCGAAGAATGTGTCTTACTTATGAAGAAAAGTGTACGTATAGCAACAAATGCAGCCAAAAGTAAGTGAAAAAAATGATGAAATTTCACATGTAAAAAAATTATTTTGTTATGTGTTCGAACTTCCACTGCTTTGAGTGTGAATCCTGAATCCTTCCTGGTCATGCTGGCAAAGTTTAATGAATTTATTTGTAAAAATATAGACAGTACAGACTAATATGTCCTGTGGTACCTCTCCTGCTCCAGGTTGGCCTGTTTGATGACCTACTCCCCCTTTACGTTTTTACATGGCGTATGTTGTAATCTACGACTAGAATAAATCAGCTAGAAGTTATTATTTAAAACTTAAATATTTCTATGTGATGATTCAGCCTGAAAATAGATAAATATTATACAAATGCCTGGTGTTTGTACAGTCATGCAGGATCCACAGCTGTGATACACATAACGTAAACTGAAGGGCGAGGGAGGAGGAAGGACAGGTAAAGGAAGAAATTAATGATATTAGCTGCAGATAGGTTGCACTAGGTGGGAATGTGAGTCAGCTAGGCAGTCGCATGATAGTTTGCACATTTGTGATGAACACACTGTTTGGATGGTGCACAGGTTAGCGCAATTGCCTAGTAGGAAGGATATTCCAGGTTCAAATCCCAGTCCGGCACGCATTTTAACTCATTGCCACTGATTCAACAAGGTCCCGATGCAGCTGACTTTGTTCCGTCCCTTCCGTTCCCTTTCTCCCCCTTCCCCTTCAATTTTCATAACATATAAATGCAGTTTAATTAGACCTAATCTACTGAGAAAAAAAATCCAGTGAATTAATATTACTGAAGTGAAACTAGAAGTATTTATGAAGCAAAACTGGAATGTTTCATTTGTCTTTGGAACTGATATACTTTGATGAAATAACTTTATTGCAGATTATTTTACATTCTCTGGGGGGGGGAAAAAAAAAAGGTATCTACTAGTTACAAAATTTTGAAATGTACAAGACTTATCACTAGTGCCAGAGATTAAAGAATGAAAATGAAAGCCTTAAGTTACATACAATCTGAAGGAAACTTCAGCCAAGATAGCTAAAACAGCATTTTATGGAATAACTAGTTTCGACAGAGCAACACAGTCATCAGATCTGCATGAGGATGAACAGAAGTTGATACGAAAATATTTTACGATCACAATGTTACAAGAATTAAATTTTCATTCTGCAGCAGAGTGTGTGCTGATTTGAGACTTCCTGGCAGAGTAAAACTGTATGCCTGACCGAGACTCTAACTCGGGACCCTTGCCTTTTGTGGGCTAGTACTCTACCAACCGAGCGCAACTCACAATCTGTCCTCACAGCTTTACTTCCACCAGTACCTCGTCTCCTACCTTCCAAAGTTCACAGAAGCTCACCTGCTAACCTTGCAGAACTAGCACTCCTGGAAGAAAAGATATCGTAGGTCGAACACTTGCCTGGGAAAGGCAAAGGTTCAGAGTTCGCATCTCAGTCTGGCACACCATTTTAATCTGCCAGGAAGTTTAATGATATTACATCACCATAAAATGTCTTTTTATATAACCTACATTGTTATAACATACTTAATGCTTTAAATTTGTTTTACAGCATATTGTACATCAGTGTTGCAAGTCGCTCCACAATGGATATGGAGGATTTCATGAAGGTGTCTTTCCGCCATCCACTTAACCTCCGCAACCTCTCGGTTCATCCCTATGAAATCCCCAAACCACCTTCCCTACCCTCTGGCTCCTACCCTTGTAACCGCCCCCTGTGTAACCTGTCCCATGCACCCTCCCACCATCACCACCTACTCCAGTCCTGTAACCCAGAAGGTTGTGTCTGTATATGTGCGGATGGATATGTGTGTGTGCGGATGGATATGTGTGTGTGGGTGTGTGTGTGTGTGTGCGTGCGCGCGCGCAGCGCGCGCGCGCGCGCCCCAATATGCAGTAATCTTCACAGTAGTAGTAAATGCATATGCAATGTGAAGCAATTTGCAACACTGCTAGACAATATACTGTAAAAAAAATTTAAAGTATAAAGTATGTTGGAAGTCTATAGTTCATGTAACAAGACAGTTTAACAAGTTGTAATATCATGATTGTAAAATATTCTATCAACTACTGTTCATCCTCTTGCAGGTCCAGTGGGGACAGCACAGCTCTGACAAAACCGGTCATCCAGTAAAACGCTTTTTTTAGTGACCTTGGGTTGTGCAGCTTTCTTGAGTTTTCACACAATGCAGACTGCTCCCAGACTGACAACATCTGAAATATACGAGGGTAAGTCAGAAAGTACAGAACGTCTTGACACATGACCGTGTCGCCCCACCTCCATGACCCCCTCACCTCCACCTCCCACTGTTACACTGTCAACTGAGTGCTGACCTCAATACACATCTGCTTCAGTTTAGTGCCAGCTTTAAAATGTGAGACAAAATTGACGATCCAGCTAAGTGTGAGGTGCACAGTATTATCGATTTTTTAAATGCACAAAAACTCTGACTTCTCAAAATTTATAGACGAATAACTGACGTTTACGGTAATGGCACGAATGAAGTGGCAGTTCAGAAGTGGCATATCATGTTTAATGGTAGATGGAAGAATATTCACAACAGAGATCGTTCAGGCCAGCTCTCAGTGGTGGCTGATTGAGACTCAAAGTGAGAATTGAAACAAAAATCTAAGACGACGGGCATTTCAAAATTAGTGGACTGCAGTGGCCTACTGTGACATGATTCACTATTAAAAATTCAATTACTTTGCTTCACTATTAAAAACAAAGTGGAGCAGAATGATAACCAGTGGAGTCATCTCCTTAATGATAATGCACGTCTGCACGCAGCACCAGCGATACAGGATTCACTTCAGTGACGTTTCGACATCTGCCATACAGTCCGGACTTACCAGCAAGTGATTATCATTTATTTCCCAACTGAAAGATGTTTTTCAGTGGACAACAGTACAGAACTTATAATGAACATAAAGAAGCCATGAATCAGTGGTTCCACAATTTGGTAGCAACTCAGTATGCAGAAGGCATAGAAAACTGGTAAGCCAGTATGACAAGTGCCTAAACTTGAGTAGTGACCATGCAGAAAAATAGCTTGAGTATCAAATTGTATGTTAAATACAGTTTCGTTTCATTATATGAAATAAAAATGTTTGTAGAAAAAATACATTTTTTACTTTCCGAATTTTTAAATTACAGTTTAAAATTTTTTTTTTTATTGCAAATTGACTGGATACACAGGGTAACACTAAATGTAGTGAAGCATATTTGGCCTCTATAGTTACAAAAACAGACTGCATTAACATAAGGAAGAATCTTAGAATGAAATTTTTATTGAATTAACACGAGAGATTTTGTGCCCACTTAGTGTTGCATTAGCGATCGCAGAGAATCTGTTGGATTACAATACAGTCTTTGGGCAAAAAAGTTAACTACAATCTGGAGTAGTATAACTACTCTACTGGCCATTAAAAGTGCTACACCACGGAGGTTACATGCTACAGACTCAAAATTTAACCGACTGGAAGAAGATGTTGTGATATGCAAATAATTAGCTTTTCAGAGCATTCACACAAGGTTGTTGCTGGTGGCGGCACCTACAACGTGCTGACATGAGGAAAATTTCCAACCGATTTCTCATACACAGACAACAGTTGACCGGCATTGCCTGGTGAAACATTGTTGGGATGCCTCGTGTAAGGGGAGAAATGTGTACCATCACGTTTCCAACTCTGATAAAGGTCGGATTGTAGCCTATCGCGACTGCGGTTTATCGTATCGCGACATTGCTGCTCGCATTGGTCGAGATCCAATGACTGTTAGTAGAATATGGAATTGGTGGGTTCACTAGCGTAATACGGAACGTCGTGCTGGATCCCAATGGCCTTGTATCACTAGCAGTCGAGATGACAAGCATCTTATCTGCATAGCTGTAACAGATTGTGCAGCCATGTCTCGATCCCTGAGTCAATAGATGGGGGCGTTTGCAAGACAAGAACCATCTACAGGAACAGTTTGACGACGTTTGCAGCAGCACGGACTATCAACTCTGAGACCGTTGCTGCAGTTACCCTTGACGCTGCATCACAGACAGGAGCGCCTGCAATGGTGTACTCGACGACGAACCTGGGTGCACGAATGCCAAAACGTCATTTTTTCGGATGAATCCAGCTTCTATTTACAGCATCACGATGGTCGCATCCATGTTTGGCAACGTCGCATTGAACGCACATTGAAAGTGTGTATTCGTCATCGCCATACTGGCGTATGACCCGGCGTGACGGTATGAGGTGCCATCGGTTACATGTGTCGGTCACCTCTTGTTTGCATTGACGGCACTTTGAACAGTGGACATTGCAATTCAGATGTGTTACGACTCGTGGCTATACCTTTCATTCGATCCCTGCGAAACCCTACATTTCGGCAAGATAATGCACGACTAGATGTTGCAGGTCCTGTACGGGCATTTCTGGATCCACAAAATGTTCGACTACTGCCCTGGCCAGCACATTCTCCAGATCTCTCACCAATTGAAAAAGTCTGGTCAATGGTGGCCGAGCAACTGGCTCGTCACAATACTCCAATTGTACCTGTACACGCCATCCGAGCTCTGTTTGACTCAATGGCCAGGTGTATCGAGGACGTTATTGCGGCAGACGTGGTTGTTTTGGGTGCCGATTTCTCAGGATTTATGCACCCAAATTGTGTGAAAATGTAATCACATGTCAATTCTAGTATAATATATTTGTCCAATGAATACCCATTTAGCATCTGCATTTCTTCTTGGTGTAGCAATTTTAATGGCCAGTAGTGTATTTTGCTTGTGAAGCAAAGACACTTAAAGTACTGGTGTGTGCTATTTTACTCTGCTACTTTCCTTACTTTCTCGAACGGGTCGTACGCACTTTAACAAGCACCGGTGAGTTCACTTCAATGGCCACCGGTACGTGAAGTGGTGTGCAGTGCACAGAGGTGGAGAGCAGTGGTCGGCACAGCAAAACGCAATGGAGGACAAGACCGATTGCGGAAGGAGACTGAGTGTAGCACGCGTGGTTGGTTGGATGATGATGATGATGATGATTTGGTTTCTGGAGCACTCAACTGCTCAGTTATCAGCACCCGTACAAATTCCCAACCTTTACTCAGCCCAAACTTGCCACTTTCATGAATGATGATGAAATGATGATGAAAACACAAACACCTAGTGATCTCGAGGCAGGTGAAAATCCCTGAGCCCGCTGGGAATCGAACGCGTGACCCTGTGCTCGGGAAGCGAGAATGCAACTGCGAGACCTCAAGTTGCAGACGGTTGGTTGGATGGATGGATGGATGGATGGATGGATGGATGGATCAGGGTGTATACGTGGACAAAGAAAAATAATTCCCAGATTTCTTTCAGATTTCCCAGTTAAAAACACATTTTCTCCCGGGTGAAAACATAGTTTTTCCCTGTTAACTGACAGTACATTTTCTCTCGGAACTGTGTAACTTATCCATCCTTTCAATGGTTATGGTTTTATACATGGGCGTAGAATTTCCTTACGCTTTGGAAAACAATATACAGGGGGAAAAATCGTTTTGAAATTATCTTCGATGTGCAGTAACATGTACGCTGCATAATTTCGTATTACAAAAGTATAAATTCGAATCCCACCAAACAGCGCATCTTACTTTCCGAAGCATTGAGATCGAAATTGCGATGAGCTTTTGTAAACCAGTCATAGCTCATGTCACGTGATTTTCACCAACACATTATACCAAGTATTCAAAGCTTATGATGCGTGATGAAGTCAGCCAATAGCAACATCACTTAAGTAGTGCGAACACAAAAACAGAAAAAGGTAATGGTTTAAATTCATATACATAGTGTTGCTACAAGAAAAGCAAAGCTTTCACTTATAATATTGGTCTATATACACTGGAAGAAAAGCTAAGCTTTCACATATAATGTTGGTCTTTTATCCGCGTATTACAATTTAAGATATATCAAACAAATGTGCCATTAAAATTTTTAATAATGATACAAGTGTCTGTTGTACTGGGCTCAAAATTCGTTTCAATGGCTAGTCATCAAAGATTTTATTTTTAAATGAGAGTCAAATGCTCTTTGATTTAAGAAATTCATCGTACATTCTCATACGTAGTTCAACTTGCGTAAAAGGAAATTTTCTTTGATAGTAACGCTTTTCAAATCACCATTCAGAATATTTTCCCGTGACCTGTTAGAAATAGGTTCGTTTCTGCAGTTGCCAGATAGCGCCAAATGACAGCCTTTGACAAATTTTTCTGTTGCCAGACCCTTGTATGAGCACTTTGTTTTGTTGATGTATATGGCACATTTACTTTGCAGTTTAAGTTTTATTTTCGTTTTTTCATTCATTCATGTTTTATTGCTGAAGTATTATTCTGCAGTAGCGGGATACAGTAATATTTTTGGTTAGATTACCAGTTCTTACCAGTCAAAATTACAAAAATTTAACTGAAAACAATGAAAAATTCCCGGAATTCTAAAATTTTCCAGGGTTTTTTACGGTTTTCTCCTGGATGAAAAAATTCCTGGGTTTCTTCCTGATCTCCCGGGTCGTATTCACCCTGATGAATGGATGGATGGATGGATGGATGGATGGTCGATTTGGGAGAGTGAACTGAACAGTGAGGTCTTCGGTTACATTGGGTCAGGGATTTGCCTGAGGTGATTTAGGGAAATCACAGCAACGCCCACAGGGCAAGAGCTGGTGGAGACTGCAGCTGGGATTACAGTATCAAAGAACACTCCTCGCATCTACATAATTCACAAAAGCTAACTGGGGAAGGGAGGTGGGGTGAGAAGGGGCAGGTGGGGGGGGGGGGGGGGGGAAGCAAAAATTAGAGTTTAACATCCTATCAACTATGAGGCCATTAGAGGCTCAACCCAAGTTTGGATCGTGGAAACATGAGATGGAAATCAGTGGTGCCATTCCCAAAGAAACCAACGCAGAATTGGACTTTGAAAAATATAGGGAGTTACAGACCCAACAAGATGCCTCCTGCGACGCGGAAAGGTAGGAGTAGGCAAAACGCAACAGGGAATAACAATTTAATGTGGTAATAGTAAACTGTAGGAGCGTCTATAGAAAGGTCCCAGAACTGCTCTCATTAATAAACGGTCACAACGCCCATATAGTGCTAGGGACAGAAAGTTGGCTGAAACCAGACGTAAACAGTAATGAAATCCTAAACTCAGATTGGAAAGTATACCACAGAGACAGGCTGGACAGTGAAGGGTGAGGCATGTTTATAGCGATAAAAAGTGTAATAGTATCAAACGAAATTGTCGGAGATCCGAAATGTGAAATAATTTTGGTGAAGGTTACAGTTAAAGCAGGTTCAGACATGGTAATTGGATGTCTCTATAGGCCCCCGGGCTCAGCAGCTGTTGTAGCTGAGCACCTGAAGGATAATTTGGAAAATATGTCGAGTAGATTTCCTCACCATGTTATAGTTCTGGGTGGAGATTTTAAATTGTCGGATACAGAGACTCAAACATTCATAACGGGTGGTAGGGACAAAGAACCCAGTGAAATTTTTTAAAGTGCTTTATCTGAAAACTACCTTGAGTAGTTAAACAGAAAACTGACTCGTGGCGAAAACATATTAGACCTTCTGGTGACAAACAGACCCGAACTATTTGAAACAGTTAACGCAGAACAGCGAATCAGAGATCATAAAGCGGCTACGGTATCCATGATTACAGCCGTAAGTAGAAATATTAAAAAAAGGTAGGAAGATTTTTCTGTTTAGCAAAAGTGACAAAAAGCACATTACAGAGTACCTGATGGGTCAACACTAAAGTTTTATCTCAAGTACAGATAGCGTTGAGGATCAGTGGACCAAGTTCAATACCATCGTACAATATGCGTTAGATGAGCATGTCCCAAGCTAGATCGTAAGAGCTGGAAAAGAGCCACTGTGGTACAACAACCGAGTTAGAGAACTGCTGCGGAAGCAAAGGGAACTTCACAACAAACATAAACATAGCCAAAGCCTTGCAGACAAACAAAAATTACATGGAGCGAAATGTAGTATAGGACGCCTATGCGAGAGGCGTTCAATGAATTCGAAACTAAAGTTCTATGTACTGACTTGGCAGAAAACCCTAAGAAATTTTGGTCTTATGTCAAAGCGGTAGGTGGATCAAAACAAAATGTCCAGACACTCTGTGAACAAAATGGTACTGAAACAGAGGATGACAGACTAAAGGACGAAATACTAAATGTCTTTTGCCAAAGCTGTTTCACAGAGGAAGACTGCACTGTAGTTCCTTTTCTAGATTATCCCACAGATCACAACATGGTAGATATCGATATAGACGACAGAGGGATAGAGAAAACATTTAAAATCACTCAAAAGAGGAAAGGCCCCTGGACCTGATGGGATACCAGTTCGATTTTACACGCGAAGGAACTTGACCCCCTTCTTGCAGCGGTGTAACGTAGGTCTCTAGAAGAGCGTAGCGTTCGAAAGGATTGGAAAAGGGCACAGGTCATCCCCGTTTTCAAGAAGGGACGTCCAAGAGATGTGCAGAACACTAGACCTATATCTCTAACGTCGATCAGTTGTAGAATTTTGGAACACGTATTATGTTAGAGTATAATGACTTTTCTGGAGACTAGAAATCTACTCTGTAGGAATCAGCTCAGGTTTCAAAAAAGCCGGTCGTGTGAAACCCAGCTCGTGCTATTCGTCCATGATACTCAGAGGACCATAGACACGGGTTCACAGGTAGATGCCGTGCTTCTTGACTTCCACAAGGCATTCGATACAATTCCCCACAGTCGTTTAACGAACAAAGTAAGAGTATATGGACTATCAGACCAATTGTGTGATTGGATTGAAGAGTTCCTCGATAACAGAACACAGCATGTCATTCTCAATAGAGAGAAGTCTTCCGAAGTAAGAGTGATTTCAGGTGTGCCGCAGCGGAGTGTCGTAGGACCATTGCTATTCACAATATACATAAATGACCTGGTGGATAACATCGGAAGCTCACTGAGGCTTTTTGCAGATGATGCTGTGGTGTATCGAGAGGTTGTAACAATGGAAAATTGTACTGAAATGCAGGAGCATCTGCAGCGAATTGACGCACGGTGCAGGGAATGGCAATTGAATCTCAATGTAGACAAGTGTAATGTGCTGCGAATATATAGAAAGAAAGAGCCCTTATCATTTAGCTACAATATAGCAGGTCAGCAACTGGAAGCAGTTAATCCCATAAATTATCTGGGGATAGGCATATGGAGTGATTTAAAATGGAATAATCATATAAAGTTGATCGTCGGTAAAGCAGATGCCAGACTGAGATTCATTGGAAGAATCCTAAGTAAATGCAATCCCAAAACAAAGGAAGGAGGTTACAGTACGCTTGTTTGCCCACTGCTCGAATACTGCTCGGCAGTGTGGGATCCATACCAGATAGGGTCGATAGAAGAGAGAGAGAAGATCCGACGGAGAGCAGCGCGCTTCGTTACAGGATCATTTAGTAATCGCGAAAGCGATGACAGATAAACTCCAGTGGAAGACTTTGCAGGAGAGACGCTCAGTAGCTCGGTACTGGCTTTTGTTAAAGTTTCGAGAACATACCTTCACCGAAGAGTCGAGCAGTATATTCCTCCCTCCTACATATATCTCACAAAGAGTCCGTGAGGGTAAAATCAGAGAGATTAGAGCCCACACAGAAGCATACCGACCATACTTCTTTCCACAAACAATAAGAGACTGGAATAGAAGGGAGAACCGATATAGGTACTCAGGGTACCCTCGGCCACACACCGTCAGGTGGCTTGCGGAGTATGGCTGTAGATGTAGATGTAGAAAACTACACTCGGAGGGCCGAATCAGAATTTCAACTGCTGTCCATCACGCTAACCACTGCAATGCCCGGTTAAGTAACAGGAGGCACTGAAGTCTAATAAGTCACGCTCAGCAGCTCTTGTCCAGCCACGAAGCGGTCAACTCCAGTCTGAGCCCCAGTTCAGCGGAGGCTGTGTGTTTGGTCAGAGGGACAGGGGAGGGCGGGGGGGAGGGGTTAGAGAGAGAGAGAGAGAGAGAGTGAGAGAGAGAGAGAGAGAGAGAGAGAGAGAGAGAGAGAGAGAGAGAGAGACTCTAACCAAAAGCTCATCCACATTCTTTATCTCATTTGCGTGTTGTTCAAATGTTCCTTAGATTGTTACCTTTACTCCTTAAATCATTTAAGGTGATTATATTATGCTAATATGGGCCATTGTCTTAGTCTGCTTGAAATACAGAAAACTGGGTAGCAAGGCACAACCCATAACAGGTGCAGTGTCCGTGGGGGCCCAACCTCATTTTCTTTTTTCTCAGCCTATTTTTTGTTTAAAAAACTGCAGAATTAGTTGCGGGACATCGTGGAATATTCTCGCTTCAGCCTCTGTAGTTGAAGTTGCGGTACACGGTGACGCTATACGTAGCCTTCAAAATGGCGTCTGTAACAGAGGTGTGTTACAAGAAGAGAACTGACATTGTGCTGCTTTTTTACAGGAAACTTAGAAATAGCAGATATTTGTAGACACTATATGCAGAGACCTGGCAGTGAACAAAAGCACATCGAGCTGTCAGGCAAGGCATCAGTCACTACCACAATAATATCGCGCAAAGCTGTCCGATCTGCCGCTTTCTGGCCAGCCGCATACAGCTGCGACTCCTGCAATGTTGGAATGTGCAGACACACTCGTTTGGTGTGACTGAAAGACCACAACCGAACACCTCGCTGCTCAACTGGGTGTCTCTGCCGGTAGTGCTGCCACACTCGTTCACCACCTGCGGTGCTCAAATGTATACACCTGCTGGACTGGCCTTCATCGACCCTACAGCCCGGGTCTCACTTTTCTGATATCCCACCGTTTGCCCCAATGAAGGACGCACTCTGCAGTAAGCATAATGTGGACGATGAAGGAGTTATTGATGCAGCACTGTATTGCCTCCGATATCGACCAGCAGTGGCAGATACACGTGGGAGGTGCACGGAGCATGCACACCCTCACCTGCCCCACCCCCCCTTGTGGGGTCGCCCGCATTACCAACTGTGCCGCCTCCACCAGTCAGCCAACACACTATTTGTTCGTTTCTTTAGTCAGTCAACTCAATTGAATCGAGTTATCGAGTAGTTTTACTTTCCTATGTAGCACACACGTCTGCATAATCGTGTTTTATACATTTCTGTCTGGCACACATACCGACGAGAAAAGTTGTGACCTCCCCTCTCCTCCTTTCTCTCTCTTGCTCCATTGTCGTCGCTTTCTTCTTTTCTCCTCGGCTGTCCAAACCCTCTTCCTTCTTCCTTCGTCACACCGTGGCTATATCTCAGGATTTTCGACAAAAGGGAGTGAGAATGGGGCACATATGTGGTTGATCACAATGACGTAGTGCTCTCTCTCTGTGTGTGTGTGTGTGTGTGTGTGTGTGTGTGTGTGTGAAGATTGATGACTAAAGCCGACTATAATGTTTATTGATCTACTAAATTGAAGGAACATGACACCATTTATAAAGTTCCAACTTTGGATGAAGTTTATTGATCCAAAGAGCTGAAACGAAACTCATCCGTTCCAAATGTCATTCACAACGAGAGTAGTTAGTTTTCTGGTGTGTGTGTGTGTGTGTGTGTGTGTGTGTGTGTGTAGTGGTCACCAATGATTGAAACGATCATTCCAGTAATTCCTTTACAATCTGTTTATTGGTTGCTAACCAACACATCAATCAATCAATCAACTATTCCGCGATTAATATATGTCGCATTCAAAAAGTAAATTAAACCCCATTTACTGTAAGCACCAAGAACGATTACTATAACCTCCAAAAATTCTTTAATAATTATTACCAAGTAAATATCAAGATATTACGGAGAGTATCAATTAACCCTTCATGCGACTACAACGTGCGATAGCCTGCCGCGTATCTCAAACTTCGCACCGCTATTTCAAAGTCCGTGCGCGATCTGTTTATAACAAAGATTGGCCGTGGCTCTCTAGAATGTTTTCCGAATCAACTCCAGATGATGGATTATCAGTTTTAGGTCAATTCTCTAAAACTAAAGAAAACCCGCACCTGGTTACAACTTGTCCGTGCACTTGAGCAACTCTTAAGTTATTATCTTTTTCGAAGAAAAAAAATCATGCATAATGCAGCATTGTTATCTGCTATGTAAAAAAAACTCCTTACCTATTGATTCTTATAGTGTCAATCGCTCAGCAAAGATTGCACTACAAAATCTCGACTTGAGATGACGTCACACGTTACTACCTGTTTTGACTCTCCTACTCTCACGTGACACAAAGTATATCTGACTTTATGGACATTCGGACAGGATTATTGCTTAAAGATTTTGTGGGCTATTACCCACATAATGCTACAAAGTGACGGCCATTCTAGTGATCTCAATACGTTATTCTGTATGGTATTTGTTCGAGAAAAGGTGCAAATATTCTACTGTTTTCTTGTACAGAGAACCTTCGATACGTAGCGTTATAAGTATGGACTATTCACCGAATAGGAAGCTAGTTTACATTCAGAAGCAGAAATATTAAGACTGAAGAATGAATAACTAAAAAAGTCTTAGTTGTAGCAAGTACAAGTGTGAAGATTAGTGAAGGGTGGGAGTGATCAGTTGACTGCGATTCTGTTATGCAAGCTTTGCCTATTTGTCCTAGATCTGACTGTCCTACTTTGCACACGCCCTACAAAATATTTGCTTGTCTACCTGCATCTATTGCTACAGTAGAAAGAAGTTTTTCAACATTGCAGCGTACAAAGACATGGCTGTAACATGTGATGGAAGAGTAATGCCATGGCCACGGGAGTATGCATTTATGGTGTCTCTGTGGAGTGTTTGAATGTGTATGTTATTACTGGAAAAAAGGATAGTGCACAAAAGCTAATGTTAATGCTGTTTCCTGTTAAGTGCTCCATGCATTGACAGGCCTAGAATTCATCATATAAGGAAAAGAACCACAACTGTAATTTTTTTATATCATCATTGTTCGAGTGCTTACTAGGCACAACCTTCTATTTCAATAACAGTGTGGTGTACAGTACCGCCATTGCTATCGACCGCTGTATCGACCCTCGTATCGTACAGGCTTTTGTTTGTTTGGTTAGAACAGCTCAGTGTCAATTAGACTGTCATTGAGAGAGTACTTCGATTTCCCGCAGCTAATAAGGCGAGTACACCGTTCGTCTGCTGCATATTTTTACGAGCTTAAAACAAGAGCGACAGCAGTAATGGATAGGAACTGCGATTGTTGTGTACAGATGCAAGCTCAGTTGGCAACCCTTCGCTGACAGCTCCAGGCTGCGTTGGCATCGGCCGGCTGGAGTGGCCAAGCGGTTCTAGGCGCTACAGTCCGGAACCGCCAGACAGCTACGGTCGCAGGATCGAATCCTGCCTCGGGCACGGATTTGTGTGATGTCCTTAGGTTAGTTAGGTTTAAGTAGTTCTAAGTTCTCTGAGACTTATAACCTCAGCAGTTGAGTTCCTTAGTGCTCAGAGCCATTTGAGCCAATTTTTTGCATTGGCTTCTGTCACACAGCTTGAGGCTGCTGCCAAGGGGCGTCAGTGTGGGGGATCGGACGCAGGGATTCGAGGGACGTCGAGCACGTCCCACATGTCCTCCGATCGGTCCACTGCTGTGACCGCCCCGGGTACTGCCTGCACTGAGGTTGACCCCTCACCCGGGAGATCATTCCGAAGTCTGGCAGACGGCGAAAAACTTTCCGAGGGGCCGATCGTAGGGCCTCCCCGGTTCTTTTGATGAACAGGTTTCGGGCGATATCTGTGACTGACGATGTCTCTGAGCCGGATGCAGTCGTCCCCCCCGTTCCAGGTTCCAGAGGAAGCTTCTCGGCCCGCAAGGTCTGGGCATTCACAGAGGGTGGGTTGCTGGTAGTTGGGAGCACCAACGTTAGGTGCGTAATGAGGCTCCTAGGAACAGGGCTGCCGAGAGGGTGAAGGAAGCCAGTGTGCACTCCGTGTGCATTCCAGGGGGAGTCATTACGGAAGTGGAAAGGGTGCTTGTGGATGCCATGAAGAGTACAGGGTGCAGCCAACTGCAGGTGGGGGCTCAGATCGGTACCAATGATGTGTGTCGCTTTGGGATCGGAGCAGATTCTGTTTGGTTTTGGGTGGCTAGTGGAAATGGTAAAGACTGCCAGTCTCGCTTCTGAGATTAAGGCAGAGCTCACCATCTGCAGGATCGTCGATAGAACCGACTGTGGTCCTTTGGTGCAGAGCCGAGTGGAGGGTCTGAATCACAGGCTCAAGTGGTTCAGTGACCGTGTAGGCTGCAGATTCCTCGAGTTCCACCATCGGGTGACGGGTTTCTGGGTTCTGCTTAATAAGTTAGGGGTCCACTACACACACGAGGCGGCTACGTGGGTAGCAGGGGCAGTGTGGAAGGGACTGGGCGGTTTTTTAGGTCAGAAGGTTTCAGGGAACCACAGAAGCAGCGTCTGTCAAAGTGGGCAGGTAAAACACAGTTAGGTAGTTGTAGAAACGATTGGTATTGTAGTTGTAAATTGTCATAGCTTTGTTGGGAAAGAACCAGAGCTCCAAGCCCTAACAGAAAGCTCTGAAGCTCAAAATAATTGTAGATACAGAGAGCTGGCTAAGCCGGAAATAAGTAGATAGTTCGTGTGAAATAGTATGGGTAGAGGTTATACCTGATAATCGGACTAAGCTATTAATTGGATCATTTTAACCACCCCGACTCAGAAGATATAGATGCTGAACAGTTCAAAGAAAACTTGAGTCTCATTTCAAATAAGTACTCTGCTCAAACAATTATAGTCGGTGGCGACTTCAATCTACCCTCGATATGCTGAAAAAATTATACATTTAAAGCTGGCGGCAGGCATAAAATGTCATCCGAAATTGTACTGAATGCTTTCTCAGAAAATTATTTTGAACAATTGGTTCATGAGCCCACTCGAAGCATAAATGGTTGTGAAAGCATACTTGACCTCTTAGCAACAAATAATCCTGGACAAATATTGAGAATTGTGATGAATACACGGATAGCGACCACAAGGCAGTTGCTGCTAGGCTGAATACTGTAACATCTATAACCATCAAAAAGAAATGCAAAGTATATCTACTTAAAGAAGCTGATAAAAATGCTCTTAATGCCTTTTTAAGAGACAGTCTTTACTCCTTCCGATCTGATCATGTAATTGTAGAAAAGTTGTGGAATCTTTTCTAAGAGACAGTATTGACAGCAATTGAGAGGTATATAACACACAAATTAATAAGTGATGGTACTGATCCCCCATGGTACTTAAAATGGGTCAGATCGTTGTTGCAGAAGCAATGAAGAAAGCATGCCAAATTTAAAAGAACGCAAAATCCCCAAGATTGGCAAAGTTATGCAGAAGTTCGAAATATAGTGTGTACTTCAATGCGAGATGCTTTTAATAATTTCCACAACTAAATTCTATCTCGAAATCTGGCAGAAAATTCAAAGAGATTCTGATCATTCATAAAGTACACCAGTAGCAAGACGCAATCAATGCCTTCACTGCGCGATGACAACGGTGAAGTCACTGATGACAGTGCCACTTAAGAAGAGTTATTAAACACGGTTTTCAGAAACTCCACCGAAGAAGACGAAGTAAATATTCCTGAATTCCAATCAAGAACAACTGCCAAGATGAGAAACACAGAAGTAGATATCCTTGGTTTAACAAAGCAGCTTAAATCACTTAATAAAGGCAAGGCCTCCGGTCCAAGTTGTATACTAGACAGATTCCTCTCAGAGTATGCTGATAAAATAGCTAAATATTTAGCAACTATATACAACCACTAACTCACAGGAAGATCCGTACCTAAAGACTCGAAAATTGCTCAAGTCATACCAATACCCAAAAAGGGAAATAGAAGTAATCCGCTGAATTACAGGCCTACATCACTAACGTCGATTTGCAGTAGGGGTTTTGAACATATACTGTATTGTAACATTATGAAGTACCTCGAATAAAACGATTTATTGACACATAGTCAGCACGGATTCAGAAAATATTGCTCTTGTGAAACACAACTAACTCTTTATACTCATGAAGTAATGAGTGTTATCGACAGGGGATGTCAGATTGATTCCATATTTTTAGATTTCCAGATGGCTTTCAACACCATTCCTCACAAGCGTCTTCTAACCAAACTGCGTGCCTACGTGCCTACGGAGTATTGCCTCAGTTGTGCGACTGGATTTGTGATTTCCTGTCAGAAAGGTCACAGTTCGTAGTAATAGACAAAATCATCAAGTAAAACAGAAGTAATATCCGGTGTTCCCCAAGGAACTGTCATAGGCCCATGTATATTAACGACACAGGAGACAATCTGTGTAGCCGTCTTAGATTGTTTGCAGATTCTTCTGTCATTTACCGCCTTGTAAAGTCATCAGATAATCAGAACTACTTGCAAAACGATACAGATAAGCTATCTGTATGGTGCGAAAAGTGGCAATTGATCCTGAATAAAGAAAAGTGTGAAGTTATTCGCCTGACTACTAAAAGAAATCAGCTAAATTTCGATCACGTGATAGGTCACACAAATCTGAAAGCTGTAAATTCAGCTAAATACTTAGGAATTACAATTACAAATAACCTAAATTGGAACAATCACATAGATAATATTGTGGGTAGAGCAAACCAAAGGCTATGATTCATTGACAGAACACTTAGAAGGTGCAACAGGTCTACTAAAGAGACTGCTTACACCACGCTTGTCCGCCCTATTCTTGAGTATTGCTGTGCGGTGTGGGATCCATATCACGTGGGACTGACAGGTGACATCGAAAAAGTACAAAGGAGGGCAGCTCGTTTTGTACTATCATGAAATAGGGAAGATAGTGTCACAAACATGATATGTGAATTGGAGTGGCAATCAATAAAACAAAGGCGTTTTTCGTAGCGATGGGATATTATAAAATTTCAATCACTAGTTTTCTCCTCTGATTGCAAAAACATTCTGTTGCCTCCCACCTACATAGGAAGAAGTAATCATCACAATTAAATAAGAGAAATCAGGGCTGACACAGAAAAATTTAAGTGCCCATTTTTTCCCGTGTGCCATTCGAGAGAAAGCTTGAAGGTGGTTCATTGACCCCTCTGCCAGGCACTTTATTGTGAATAGCAGAGTAATCACGTAGATGTAGATGTGTCGGCATAGTCTTGTAATGTGTATAATCAGTTTAAATAAAACTTTACATGTGACAAATATTTTTTATTACAGTAAAAGTAAAGGTAGCTCAAGATGTCTTTAGCGACCCCTCCTTGAGGTTTTTCTGTATCCACCACTGTCAATCAGTGGAGGGAGACTGTGCAGGTGAACCAGCCTTCCCAGTATAGTGGCACAAGGCCATCACACTGAACAGAAATTATGTTGGAAAATAGGGTTTTGTAGGTGAAAGTGTGGGGAATAATACGGTGTACTAGTATCCCAAATGGAACCAACCTGCTTTCAGGAAAAACGTTTTGCTTTACTTATTGAATGCCCCTCATATTTGTAACAACTGCAGTGCAATAGACATGTTTATTTGTACTGTGATAAAGGTGCAAATGAACACGTTATTGGTGAAACATGAAAAAGCTACATCGGCAGAAGTATTTATTTGTCAGATTACCCATTTTTTGAGAATGTTAAAACATTAAGAAAGAACAACAAATATTTTATAAAGATAGGGTTTGTCCAGTCCTCCTCAGACATGCCCGGAACAGTGCAACATCTCATTTAGCATTGTGGCACAGCAGTTTTTGATAAGCACAACTTTCTGAGTTTGGCAAAATCTTGACGTCACTGCTCTTTACCTTTCGCTATTAGTTCGTGGCATGAAGGACACACACACACGTCTAGTGGCTATTTGCACAAAAAGGGGCCATCTAGTAATCCATCGTCACAATCATTTAAAAAGAACAGGAATGACAAAAGAGAGGGATGAGAATTCTCAATTCACATAAGCAACGGATACTGCTTATTTGCTATGAAAGGACATTACAGTACCAAGTAGAGAGAATTTAAAAATTTAGATGACAATGGAAGAAAAAAAAAAATTACAATGTCGATAGATGGAAGAGTATGGCGGCTTCTTATTAGTGCAAATTAAGATGGTTAAGTCAAGGATACACCTGGAATAAGTTTTCAATTTAAAATTAGAACATCCGGAATGTATTGCAGACTTCTCATTTTAAATGGACTTGACTGCGCACTGCCCACAGTAAAGCACTGCAAGGTGACTTCTTTCTGATTTGGTAGAGATGCACTTAAAAAAATCACATTCTAGAAGGGACATTCCGGCAAAGGCAGTCCAGACCCTTAAGCTCACTAGTCAAAGAAAGTGCAAGGTTTTAAGAATTTGTTGTGGCCTTGCAAGAATTTAAAGGAAAGTTTGATAAAGGTTTTGAGGACACTGTCAGTCTTATACATCTCTTTTCGAGACTGTTTGATGTTTCAATTGAAAGTGACCTGTGCATATGCAAACTTAACTGATTGAGCTGCACGGTAATTCTGTTTCGATGACAAATCTTTTTTACATTAAAACTGTCCAGGATGTCTGCATTGCTTTCCTCATGTAGATTTTCCAAGTCTCCATAATGAAGTTGTAAAAGTGCTACAATATTTCCATTGACTTATTTGCGTGAAAGACCTTTTTTCAATTATGAAACCGAATAAGTCATGATTACGTGGCAACTTGAGTGTGAAACTCTGTGAAATTGTATGCACCTCTGCTTTTGCCAATAATTTGTACCAGATAAAAATTATAGTATGTCCCCAGCATGTAAAAAGTAATTAATTGATACCAAAAACCTGTTTTGTTAGTGATCTATGTTGTTCAGAAATGAGAAATATGAAACAAAGTCACATCCACTGCAACTGCACTACCATTTAAATGAAGCGCATTCACTGTTTTCCCCTCTTCCCGCACCTCACACTCAGACAGCTAAGTGTGACGGTGGGGGAAATGTGAAGCGATATTCAGCAGGCACGGCCTGTGAGCCGAAATCTTGGCCACCCCTGTTCTAGGTATGGTAAAGCTTTTTTTAAACAAAAGAAGCAAGGGAGAAAAGTATATACAAGTATAAAGAATATCGAGGACTATGAATAAAAAAATAATACATTTCTGAATTTTAAAAATACAGCAAGGGCTAAATAAAAAGGACATCGGCCATTAGTATTTTAGTAACAATGTCAACAGTTATCCTACAATGTGAACAGTTATCCTACATCACCTTATCAATTGTCACATTCTCTGGATACTTACTAATAGAACATTTTCCTCCCTAGAGAGACTTTATCAAAAATACAAATTAAAATTCATTCCACTGACCTGTGAGTGGAAGAATTGACGAACCCATTCTGGGTTCCTAGCTTCTCTTTAAACTTGTCAAGAGATATACCACTAAATGTGACAGATCACTCAAAAATTTCTATGTTTGCAGATGGGCTGTAATACAGGAAACTCCCCTCCCACCCCAACCAATGAAACACAATCATCAGGGTAGAAACATTTAAGTACCTGGGTGACGCCATTATGAAAAATAAAATGGACAAGGAAGTTCTTAACCCTCGAGGGGGCTTGCAAGTTTTTTTATAATTGAGCAGGCACACAGTGTACTTTGTACACATGTAAAGAATAGATGTCTTTATGTTACCATGGTAAAAATATACAACAATCACAGCTTAATCATAGTTCAATCAAACAATGAAAAAATAAACTTACATTACATGGGGTAAATCACTGTTTAATTAACCAATAATAAAATGAACTTTCATTTTATCACTCTGTTGCCACATACAAGTGGTACAACACACTAACGACCCGCTCAAAGCATTAAACAGCACAGTTTCTTCTGATCCCACTCAAATTGCATCAGAGAGCAGTTCAACGGATTTTGTGCAGTTTTCGTGGATTCAAATAAATTTACCAGTGATAAATGTTTAGGACAAGATGGGGTGCTTCTAAACAAGCCAGGATTGGCAACATTCGGCAATATGTATCGTGATATTTGTAAGATCATACTTAGTAAGGGAAACTAGTCTGCAGAGATCAGGGTGTAAAAACTGATGATAAAGTTGAAACAAAAATACACAAACAGCATTTCAAAACAGATGCCATTAGGAATATTCAATACACTCATAATGCAGTTTAACATAAATGGGTTAATTTCAAACTATACAAATGGCAGAGAAACAAAACTTAACAACTTGCAAGTCATTTTGTCAGAAATAAATATCAAGAATGTATGCTTGAATGAATACTAGCTTACAAAGAATAGTATCAACATCTTAAATAACCTTTATAATTTTTATGTTGCCAGCAGCTTTTGTAGGAGTAATTTAAACACGAGGGGGTCATACATAGTTGTGAGCAGATCAATAGAATATAGAGCAAGATTTGATTTCAATTCCGTTAATAAAGAATGTATATTTGACAGCTGCTGCATAGAGTTAGGGCAAAATATTGTAATTTTATCTATGTATATAATTCCACTTTTTGTCAAAATCCCAGTGATTATTGCAAAAACTTCAAAACAAAACCAAGAAAAGGGTCACAACAAGTGCCGATTTCAACATAGATCTAGCCAGTGAAGCCAAAAACTCAACAATATTCATTGATATGATTCAAATATCGGGTTTCTTTGCTAATTTCACTGATCTTACTTGAGTGAACAAAATGTCTGTAACATTTATAGATAATATTTCAACCAATTATACTTATAATGAGGCAAATAAGTTTTGTTTATGTTTAGGACTTTCTGATCATTGGGCTCCGTTTATGGAGTTACCGAAAACTATAGAACTGTGCTTTTTTTTAAAAAACCTACAGCAACTCCGATTTATTTGTAGCAAATCATTTTCAACATGATTACAACACCAGAAATCAAAATAACTTTATGCTTCCCACATTTGGTTTAAATATTATGCTCAAACTCCACATTATACGAATATGAAAATTTATAACAAAGTGAAAGGAAGAGAATTACTCAGCATAAATTTAGGAACACTGAAAAAATCTTATATGAGAAACTAGTACTCAAATGTTGTTATTCAGTAGAAGAATTCATGAATAACAACCTGAAAATTTGAGCAGGAGAGAGCAAGTACTTATTTTTTACTTATTTACACATCAAGTGCCATAGCACCAAACTGAGAAGCAAATTTCCAAGGTCATGGAACGTGTCAGTAAATGAAATTACAACATCAAAGTAGTAACAGACAAACATAAAAGTCCAACCCTAAGTTTAAGTAAACACAATCAACAATATAACAATAATCAGCTTAATTTTTCAAGGAACTCCTCAACAGAATAGGAGTGACCCATGAGGAAATTCTTCAGTTTTGATTCGAAAGAGCATGGATTACTGCTAAGATTTTTGAATTCTTGTTGCAGCTTATAGGATGCAGCAGTATACTGCACACGTTTCTGCAAAATCGTTAAGGAAGTTCGATCCTAATGCAGTTTTGATTTCTGCCAAGTATTAACTGAGTGAAAGCAGCTTATTCTTGGGAATAAGCTAATATTGTTAACAAGAAATGGCAGTAAGGGAGATTATATATACACTGAGAGGCCAATGTCAAAATACTCAGACTCATGAACAGGGGTCGACAAGAGGTTTGTGAACTTACATCACTTATTGCCCAAACCGCCTGTTTCTGAGCCAAAAATATCCTTTTAGAATGGGAAGAGTTACCCCGAAATATAATGCCATATGACATAAGCGAATGAAAATAAGAAAAAGTAGACTAATATTCATGTCGAATGATCACTCACTCCAAATACTGTCCGAACAGTAAAACTTGCAGCATGAAGTATTTGAATGAGATTCTGAATGTGAACTTTTCAGGACAGTTTACTACCTATCTGAACACCTAGAAATTTGAACTGTTCAGTTTCACTAATCATATGCCCATTCAGTGAAATTAAAATGTCGGGTTTCATTGAATTGTCTGTTAGAGACTGTAAAAACTGAGTCTTATTGTGATTTAGCATTAGTTTATCTTCTCCAACCCACAAACTTATGTCATGAACTGCACAATTTGAAACCGAACCAATTTTACACACAACGTCCTTTACCACCAAGCTAGTGTACCCATAATACTACATGGCATATCATTTAGATAATAACAAATAGGAGTGACCCCAACACTGATCCCTGGGGACACCCCCCATTTGAGCGTACATCACAACAGTTTCTCAACACTGTGAATAATGAGCTTTTGCTGTCTGTTGCTAAAGAGGTGAACCAATTGTGAGCTACTCCCCGTATTCCGTAATGGTCCAACTTCTGGAGCAATATTTTGTGATCAACACAATCAAAAAATATGCCTAGTGTTCGAAATCTTTTGTTTAACCCATCCGCTACCTCACAGAGAAAAGAGAATTTAGCATTTTCAGTTGTTCAAACACTTCTAAAGCCTAACTGTACATTTGATAGCAAATTATGTGATATAAAATGATCAATTATTCTTACGTACAGTGCCCTTTCAATAACTTTAGCAAACACTGATGACATAGAAACAAGTCTAAAATTGTCTACATTATCCTTTTCTCCATTTTTATCAAGTGACTTTACTACTGAGTACTGTAATCGTTCAGGAAACTGACCATTCCTATAGGAAAAATTACAAATATGGCTAAATACAGGGCTAACATGTGCAGCACAATACTTTAATATTCTGCTAGGCACTCCATCATATCCATGACAGTTCTTAGTCTCCAGTGATTTAATTATTGAGTGTCACTCAGTTTTATTTGCAGATGAAACATCTGTAATCTCTGAATGTAACAGTACTGACCAAATTCCCCAAACTGTAATAAATACTTTAGAAAAACTAGATACCTGGTTTGAATTAAACACGGACTGTCCATTTTTAAACGTTTGTTACTTTTGAAGAAAAGTTATTATTAATTGCTTCACTAATTAACTGTTCAGTACAATATATTATATTAATGATATTATAAGGAAAATTGTGAACAAGTTTTTGTTTTTTGATGAGTCTCTGGTAAATTAAGGGAATAGCTTGAAATTGTATGTTACAAGACAAGAAACTTCTATTCTATTCTCATGCTTATTCGGTTGCTATTTTTCTTGTAGACAACTGCGTCACTGTGGAGTGTGCCACTAGCTCAGAACCGGGTTCACTTTCTTGAACGGACTGTAAATTTTTCCTCACCTAGTTTGCTGTTTATTGCTCAGCACTGTGGCTCACTTGGTATATGACAGCACAACTTAGCACTGTGTTAGCTGAAGCAACAATGAAGGAACAGGTATTGGCTCTCAGTTGTAAAACAATGAGGGAACGGTAGAAGACACCGTTATTTGTGGATGGCGCACTTTATACTTAGGCGTGCCCACTCGAGGGATAAGGAACAAATACATATGCAGCTGAATGCCTATCCCTAACTGTAAATAAAGGCCTCCTTGAAGAACTGGAGAAATGAGGGTGCAGAATTATTACGGGATCCAATTACAAGAACAGCATCAACCAAAGTAGTTCCCGAAAGCAAGTCTCTGTCAAAACAGAGAAAATTAGAGAGAGAGTTGCCAAAGACACGTACAATTTTATGGTCACCTCAAACAAATGGATGGAAACAAGATGACAAGAAGGTCTTTCACTTTTTTTTATTCAAACCTCAAAATCACAATGCCCCAGTTCAGAAATACCAAAGACGATCTCCAACACCTACAAATCAAACCCAAAAATGCCTGTGACAGAGATATTTCCCCCACAGCAAGATAGTGACAAATAGGTGTTACAGAGAACAGCAACTAAAAGGAAGATGTGGGGCCCTTGGACAGAGGAGGGTAAGAAAGCCCATTTACAAAGAATGAAGGAAATATGGGCTTCAAATAAAGCAAAGTTCACTGCCAAATGTAAAAAGTCCTAGATGGCCAAACAAAATAAAATTTTTTCCCCTGCTACCGAGTTCTGAGATAGTAATATTGGGTATTCAATCTGTATGCAGAGCACATTATGAGGAATGCAGGGTTACATGAAGAAAAAATCTGAATTAAAATAGCTCAGATAAATATAAATACCATACTGATGGCAGACAGTGAAGTTAAAGTAAAGATCATCTTAACGAAGATGAAAGAAGGTAGTGCATAGGCTGGTCTAGCGCTGAATGTCAAGAAAATTAAAATTATGCCAACTATACCTATCACTTCGTGGCATACAGGAGGAGAAATAAGGGAGGTTGTTTTTATGTTCAATTATCTAGGCTCTCAGATTTCTGCTGATGGTGACTGTAGCCAAAAAATCAAGAGACACTAGCTACTTGGCAAAGGGAAATGTCCAACCTTAATTTTAAGGAGTTCATAAAGTAGTGACTATGCGCTTTCCAGTTGTGATGTACGGATGTGAGACATAGCCCATAAGAACGACTGACCAGCACAGAATAGATACCTCGAAACTGCGGTGTTGGAGGGAACTCCTCAGAGTTCCACGGGCTAGAAATAGAACGAATGGTCAATATTCTTCATCATCATCAGCCAGTTCTATCACTTAATGTAGCCTCTTTGAGTCAGCGGGTAACAAAGCATCCCAATAAGATCTTCCATTTCTTCCAATCCTGAGCTTTCTGTTGCCAATTGAATCCCACTGTCTTCCTTATATCTCTGTCCAATCTGTCTGGTGGTCTTCCCCTAGGTCTTTTTTGGTAAATTGGGCTCCAGTCTAGGACTTGTTTAGACCACCTACCACCATTTGTTTGAGTTACGTGACCAGCCCACTGCCATTTCAAGGTATTCACTCGTTCCATTATGTCGGTGACCTTCGTTGTTTGTCTTATTTCAACTGCTCACTTCCTGTCTTTTTCATGTAACCCAACACTGACCTTTCCATTCCTATTTGGGCTACTGTTAGCTTTCTAACAATGAACTCATTTAATGTCCAAGTAGCTTGCCAGCCCAATTTAATTCATCATAATATTCCTGGTTTTAAACTTCCTTTTATGTTTATCAACTGATCCAGATAGAGATATTTTGTGACTCTTTGGAGTTGTGTACTTCCAACTGATATACTTTTCTCAGGTGTCCATCCACTTATTACCTTGGTTTTATCAATGTTCATTTTTAGTCCAACTTCAGAACATGCTAATGCGAGTTCACTAACCAATACTTGACGTTCTTCCATGCCATTTGCAAATAGGACAATATCTTGTTCTTTTCCAACCCTGATGCTATTAGGTCAATGTTACAACTAACAAAACCAGACTGCTACTTGGCAGGTCTGACAATGAAACAAAAAGTGACCTACTTTGAGCATGTTACAAGAGGACACGACTTGCTGCGAAACAAGTTAATGAGGGGGAAGAGATAAGGCATACAGGGAAGAGGAGGGCAAAGGACGAGATGAATCAATAGTGTTGCATAAGTAACGGATCCCCTCCTGGAAAGCCTTTGGGAGAAGGTACAGGACAGAAGAAACTGACGTGCTCCAGTTCATGGGCCACGGAAAGCCAGAATTGACTAGACACACACACACACACACACACACACACACACACACACACACACACAGACAGAGAGAGAGAGAGAGAGAGAGAGAGAGAGAGAGAGAGAGAGAGAGAGAGAGAGAGAGAGGGGGGGGGGGGGAGGAGATAATAGTGGAGCATCCAAATGGCCCACATGATGTGCTAGTAGCAGACACCCAGACACCATCTGTTATGCTGTAGAGCACGTTAGGCAACTGAGTACTGGGTATTCCCAGGGTGACCAGTTCTTCTACGCTGCACGAATGGCCACCACAAAACTGGCAGAGTGCACAAATAGGCACAGAAGAACTATCTGCCTTAGGGACACTCAGCAGCCAGCAGCATAATCGATGGGACCCGAGTGCCTATTACTGCTGCATTACACAGGCAGTCTAGATCCTCTCAATTCACAGTAGTGTCCCTGGTCTCTGGAGATTGGAACTAGCTCTACGACACATCCCAACACCCTCCTGGACTTAATCTCTGCTAACACATCCTCCTCTCTTTCCAATATACAGGGTGTTTCAAAAATCATACATGTATGGCAAAGTATTATGTTGTCAAAACTATGTGCCGCCTCTTTTCTTAAGTGAACGAGTTTTTACATAGTTTTCATGTTTTGTTTGTTATGTATAAGTAATCATAATGTACCAGCACTCTTGTTAAGATTATGTATGAGTAAGGAAAAGTTAAATCATAGAGAGACAATACAAGCTACATCGTAACATGAAGAGAATGTTTTTTCACAACCAGTATATCAGTTACGAAAAAACATAGCGCCTTTCATTAGCATTCACATTCTCATTCGCATCATTTCCCTTTGCTGGTTTCACTCTGATTCTAATTGCTGAATTAATGTAAGTTTTATATCAAAAATATACACTGTGTGATCAAAAGTATCCAGACACCTGGCTGAAAATGACTTACAAGTTCATGGCGCCCTCCATTGGTAACAATGGAATTCAGTACGGTGTTGGCCCACCCTTAGCCTTGATGACAGCTTCCTCTCTTGCAGGCATACATTCAATCAGGTGCTGGAAGGTTTCTTGGGGAATGACAGCCCATTCTTCACCGAGTGCTGCACGGAGGAGAGTTATCTACATCAGTCGGTGAGGCCTGGCATGAAGTCAGCGTTCCAAAACACCCGAAAGGTGTTCTGTAGGATTCAGGTCAGGACTCTGTGCAGGCCAGTCCTTTACAGGAATGTTATTGTCGTGCAACCACTCCAACACTGGCTGTGCAATATGAACAGGTGCGTGGCTGTGTTGAAAGATGCAATCGCTATCCCCGCATTGCTTGCTAACAGTGGGAAGCAAGAATGTGCTTAAAAACAACAATGTAGGCTGGTGCTGTGATAGTGCCATGCAAAACAAAAATGGGTGCAAGCCCCCTCTGTTGTTGTTGTTGTTGTTGTTGTTGTTGTTGTTGTCTTCAGTCCTGAGACTGGTTTGATGCAGCTCTCCATGCTACTCTATCCTGTGCAAGCTGCTTCATCTCCCAGTACCTACTGCAACCTACATCCTTCTGAATCTGCTTAGTGTACTCATCTCTCGGTCTCCCTCTACGATTTTTACCCTCCACACTGCCCTCCAATGCTAAATTTGTGATCCCTTGATGCCTCAAAACATGTACTACCAACCGATCCCTTCTTCTAGTCAAGTTGTGCCACAAACTTCTCTTCTCCCCAATCCTATTCAATACCTCCTCATTAGTTACGTGATCTATCCACCTTATCTTCAGTATTCTTCTGTAGCACCACATTTCGAAAGCTTCTATTCTCTTCTTGTCCAAACTAGTTATCGTCCATGTTTCACTTCCATACATGGCTACACTCCAAACAAATACTTTCAGAAACGACTTCCTGATACATAAATCTATATTCGATGTTAACAAATTTCTCTTCTTCAGAAACGCTTTCCTTGCCATTGCCAGTCTACATTTTACATCCTCTCTACTTCGACCATCATCAGTTATTTTACTTCCTAAATAGCAAAACTCCTTTACTACTTTAAGTGTCTCATTTCCTAATCTAATTCCCTCAGCATCACCCGATTTAATTTCACTACATTCCATTATCCTCGTTTTGCTTTTGTTAATGTTCATCTTATATCCTCCTTTCAAGACACTGTCCATTCCGTTCAACTGCTCTTCCAAGTCCTTTGCCGTCTCTGACAGAATTACAATGTCATCGGCGAACCTCAAAGTTTTTACTTCATCTCCATGAATTTTAATACCTACTCCAAATGTTTCTTTTGTTTCCTTTACTGCTTGCTCAATATACAGATTGAATAACATCGGGGAGAGGCTACAACCCTGTCTCACTCCTTTCCCAACCACTGCTTCCCTTTCATGCCCCTCGACTCTTATAACTGCCATCTGGTTTCTGTACAAATTGTACATAGCCTTTCGCTCCCTGTATTTTACCCCTGCCACCTTTAGAATTTGAAAAAGAGTATTCCAGTCAACATTGTCAAAAGCTTTCTCTAAGTCTACAAATGCTAGAAACGTAGGTTTGCCTTTTCTTAATCTTTCTTCTAAGATAAGTCGTAAGGTCAGTATTGCCTCACGTGTTCCAACATTTCGATGGAATCCAAACTGATCCTCCCCGAGGTCTGCATCTACCAGTTTTTCCATTCGTCTGTAAAGAATTCGCGTTAGTATTTTGCAGCCGTGGCTTATTAAACTGATAGTTCGGTAATTTTCACATCTGTCAGCACCTGCTTTCTTTGGGATTGGAATTATTATATTCTTCTTGAAGTGTGAGGGTATTTCGCCTGTCTCATACATCTTGCTCACCAGATGGTAGAGTTTTGTCAGGACTGGCTCTCCCAAGGCCGTCAGTAGTTCTAATGGAATGTTGTCTACTCCGGGGGCCTTGTTTCGACTCAGCTCTTTCAGTGCTCTGTCAAACTCTTCACGCAGTATCGTATCTCCCATTTCGTCTTCATCTACATCCTCTTCCATTTCGATAATATTGTCCTCAAGTACATCGCCCTTGCATAAACCTTCTATATACTCCTTCCACCTTTCTGCCTTCCCTTCTTTGCTTAGAACTGGGTTGCCATCTGAGCTCTTGATATTCATGCAAGTGGTTCTCTTCTCTCCAAAGGTCTCTTTAATTTTCCTGTAGGCAGTATCTATCTTACCCCTAGTGAGATAAGCTTCTACATCCTTACATTTGTCCTCTAGCCATCCCTGTTTAGCCATTTTGCACTTCCTGTCGATCTCATTTTTGAGACGTTTGTATTCCTTTTTGCCTGCTTCATTTACTGCATTTTTATATTTTCTCCTTTCATCAATTAAATTCAATATTTCTTCTGTTACCCAAGGATTTCTAGCAGCCCTCGTCTTTGTACCTACTTTATCCTCTGCTGCCTTCACTACTACATCCCTCAGAGCTACCCATTCTTCTTCTAATGTATTTCTTTCCCCTATTCCTGTCAATTGTTCCCTTATGCTCTCTCTGAAACTCTGTACAACCTCTGGTTCTTTCAGTTTATCCAGGTCCCATCTCCTTAATTTCCCACATTTTTGCAGTTTCTTCAGTTTTACTCTACAGGTCATAACCAATAGATTGTGGTCAGAGTCCACATCTGCCCTGGAAATGTCTTACAACTTAAAACCTGGTTCCTAAATCTCTGTCTTACCATTATATAATCTATCTGATACCTTTTAGTATCTCCAGGGTTCTTCCACGTATACAACCTTCTTTCATGATTCTTAAACCAAGTGTTAGCTATGATTAAGTTGTGCTCTGTGCAAAATTCTACTAGGCGGCTTCCTCTTTCATTTCTTAGCCCCAATCCATATTCACCTACTATGTTTCCTTCTCTCCCTTTTCCTACACTCGAATTCCAGTCACCCATTACTATTAAATTTTCATCTCCCTTCACTATCTGAATGATTTCTTTTATTTCATCGTACATTTCTTCAATTTCTTCATCATCTGCAGAGCTAGTTGGCATATAAACTTGTACTACTGTAGTAGGTGTGGGCTTCGTATCTATCTTGACCACAATAATGCGTTCACTATGCTGTTTGTAGTAGCTTACCCGCATTCCTATTTTCCTATTCATTATTAAACCTACTCCTGCATTACCCCTATTTGATTTTGTGTTTATAACCCTGTAGTCACCTGACCAGAAGTCTTGTTCCTCCTGCCACCGAACTTCACCAATTCCCACTATACCTGCCCGATTAAGGAATCGGGCATTCCACACTCCGATCCGTAGAATGCCAGTTTTCTTTCTCCTGATAACGACATCCTCCTGAGTAGTCCCAGCCCGGAGATCCGAATGGGGGACTATTTTACCTCCGGAATATTTTACCCAAGAGGATGCCATCATCATTTAATCATACAGTAAAGCTGCATGTCCTCGGGAAAAATTACGGCTGTAGTTTCCCCTTGCTTTCAGCCGTTCGCAGTACCAGCACAGCAAGGCCGTTTTGGTTAATGTTGCAAGGCCAGATCAGTCAATCATCCAGACTGTTGCCCCTGCAACTACTGAAAAGGCTGCTGCCCCTCTTCAGGAACCACACGTTTGTCTGGCCTCTCAACAGATACCCCTCCGTTGTGGTTGCACCTACGGTACGGCCATCTGTATCGCTGAGGCACGCAAGCCTCCCCACCAACGGCAAGGTCCATGGTTCATGGGGGGAGGAAAGCCCCCTCTATGAAAAACATAACCACACCATACCACCACCACCACCACCACCACCACCTCCAAATTCTACTGTTGCCACTACACACACTGGCAAATTACGTTCATCGGGCATTCACCATACCCACACCATGCCATCGGACCGCCACATTGTGTACCGTGATTCGTCACTCCACACAACGTTTTTTCCACTGTTCAATCGTCCAATGTTTATGCTCCTTACACCAATCGTGGCGTCGTTTGCATTTACCGGCATGATGTATGGCTAATGAGCAGCCGCTCAACCATGAAATCCAAGTTTTCTTACCTCCCGCCTAACTGTCATAGCACTTGCAGTGGAATGTGATGCAGTTTGGAATTCCTGTGTGATGGTCTGGATATATATCTGCCTATTACACATTACAATCCTCTTCAACTGTCGGCAGTCTGTCAGTCGACAAAGTCAGCCTGTACGCTTTTGTGCCGTATACGTCCCTTCTCGTTTCCACTTCACTATCACATTGGAAACAGTGAACCCAGGGATGTTTAGGAGTGTGGAAAGACCATTCTGCTCTCTCGAGATGTGTACGGACTACTGAGGTTGGTGATATGGAGTACCTGGCAGTAGTTGGCAGCACAATCCACCTAATATGAAAAAGTATGTTTTTGGGGGTGTCTGGATACTTTTGATCACAGTGTAATTTGAAAGCAAAGCGCTATTCAAAATCATGTGTAATTTTTTATGCAATCCTAGTCACAACATTATTTAAAATATACTGAGAGACAAGTAGCATATGTTAAAGATGAGGTTTTTGTGAAAGAGTTCCAAGTTGGCTTCACCGACATTTAATCATAGTGCGTACCTGGCACAGCAATCTGCAATTTTCTACATCATGTTAAAAAATGCTTGATCATTTTTGTGATAGGCGACACCATCAAATATTTTATGTGATCTTATTCAAATTCCACAAGCCAAAATTACAGATAACTTTGTCTTGGAGTAGACCTATCTTATGAAAACATTTACTAACATAAACTGTGAAACTTTACAATATTTTATCTCATTAGCATTTCATACAAGTGAAAATTTTCTTTATAACAATTTACAAACCAAAGATGTAGCAAAATCACATTCCAGCTTTGTGTAGTAATTCACTGTTATATCTAGAAGAAAAGTAATCGTAATCTCCCACCATATACAATTTTTAAGCAAGACTAATAAAATTTAAAAAAATACTTTTTTTTGGTTAGATATGATATGGCTCATTATTGGAGGAATGAATACACTGTATAGTTTATACCCATTGCCAGTAGAAGTTTGCTGTCTTTTATTTGTTCAGTTACTGTCACATGTTGCAAAATAACTACTCCACGCCAGGAACCATTTTGTGCACACAAGCTTGTAAAATGCAATTACATGAGTATAGTGTAAATACATTTCAGGTTGTGGTACCAAACTGATTCTCCAAGAGGATGGAACATTCGTGGACCGTATCAACAGTTTGTAGACGCACAATGTGTACGTAAAGGAGAGAGTCCTTGTCACCCTCGTGTTTCTGACAAAAGTATCACACAAATTCAAACTGATTTTCAACATGGTCCTACAAAACTGACTCATATTCCAGTTGGGAGTTACAACTGCTTATAACAACAACCTGGTGTGTTTCAAAATGTCAGGTGGTTATGAACCGTAAATGCTACAGCTGTTACAGGTTTTACACCATGATGACACATGAAAACAAGTGACACTTTCTGACAAGCTTCAGAATGCTATTGACAACAATAACACTTTCATACAACACATCGTGTTAAGTCATGAAGCAACTTTCCACATTAGTGAGAAGTAGAGAAATACTATTTGACACAAGGTACATAGACTGCATCAGAGCAAGGAAATATGGTATAAACCATCTTAAACAGGAATACCACACAGCAAGCACCACTGAAAAAGATATGAACATCAAAAGAATTAGTAAAGACAGACACCTTCTCATTTTTCAAGAAAACTCCGTTATTAAAAAAACCACTAACATCAAATAAACTGTTGCTCAATGACCTAATAAATATTGGAAACAATACACTATATAAAATGATAAAAATAAAATAAAACAGAAGGACCTTTTCCATTATTCTTCACATTCTTTCACCTCGCCTCCCCTCCCCCAAATTTCATTTCACTTCTTGCACCTCACTTTTTTCCTTTAACTCACTCTCCAGCACAATACTTTGTACTTGTGTCCACTCATCTTTGCTCCCCCCACCACCAACAGCTCACCACACAAAATTTAAACTGCATCAATACTCCATTTCTCTTACACAGTATATGGATACACAGCAACTCAATTAAACAGAATAACGCACATATAACAAACTACAGAGAGAAAAAAATACATATCAAAGAAAAACTAGTAGCAATTTTGGCAAAACAGCAAAACATGGTATCCACTTAGAAGTATACAAATAAACAATCAACACAACTGTGCAAAATTGAGCTGTGTTGAACATAAAAAATACAGAGTTCCACAAAGCAGTATACAATTGAACCACAGTTATCATCGAATATCAAGAGCTCAGATGAAAACCCAGTTCTAAGCAAAGAACAGAAAGCAGAAAGGTGGAAGGAGTATATAGAGGGTCTATACAAGGGTGATGTTCTCGAGGACAATATTATGGAAATGGAGGATGAAGATGAAATGGGAGATATGATACTGCGTGAAGAGTTTGACAGAGCACTGAAAGATCTGAGTCAAAACAAGGCCCCGGGAGTAGACAACATTCCATTAGAACTACTGACGGCCTTGGGAGCACTCACCATCTGGTGAGCAAGATGTATGAAACAGACGAAATACCCTAAGACTTCAAGAAGAATATAATAATTCCAATCCCAAAGAAAGCAGGTGTCGACAGGTGTGAAGATTACTGAACTACCAGTTTAATAAGTCACAGCTGCAAAATACTAACGCGAATTCTTTACAGACGAATGGAAAAACTGGTAGAAGCCGACCTCAGGGAAGATCAGCTTGGACTCTGTAGAAATATTGGAACACTTGAGGCAATACTGACCCTACGAGTTATCTTCGAAGCTAGATTAAGGAAAGGCAAACCTACGTTTCTAGCATTTGTAGACTTAGAGAAAGCTTTTGACGATGTTGATTGGAATACTCCCTTTCAAATTCTGAAGGTGGCAGGGGTAAAATACAGGGAGCAAAAGGCTATTTATAATTTGTACAGAAACCAGACAGCAGTTATAAGAGTCGAGGGGTATGAAAGGGAAGCAGTGGTTGCGAAGGGAGTGAGACAGGGTTGTAGCCTCTCCCCAATGTTATTCGATCTGCATATTGAGCAAGCAGTAAAGGAAACTAAAGAAAAGTTTGGAGTTGGAATTAAAATCCATGGAGGAGAAATAAAAACTTTGAGGTTCATCGATGACATTGTAATTCTGTCAGAGACAGCAAAGGACTTGGATGAGCAGTTGATCTGATTGGACAGTGACAATGTCTTGAAAGGAGGATATAAGATGAATATCAACAAAAGAAAAATGAGGACGATGGAATGTAGTCACAAAATAATTAAGGTGATGCTGAGGGAATTAATTTACGAAATGCGACACTTAAAGTATTAAAGGAGTTTTGCATTTGCGGAGCAAAATAACTGATGATGGTCGAAGTAGAGAGGATATAAAATGTAGACTGGCAATGGCAAGGAAAGCGTTTTTGGAGAAGAGAAATTTGTTAACATCGAGTATAGATTTAAGTGTCAGGAAGTCATTTCTGAAAGTATTTGTATGGAACGTAGCCATATATGGAAGTGAAACGTGGATGATAAATAGTTTAGACAAAAAGAGAATAGAAGCTTTCAAAATGTGGTGCTACAGAAGAATGCTGAATATTAGATGGGTAGATCACATAACTAATGAGGAAGTATTGAATAGGATTGGGGAGAAGAGGAGTTTGTGGCACAACTTGACGAGAAGAAGGGATCAGTTGGTAGGACATGTTCCGAGGCATTGAGGGATCACCCATTTAGTACTGTAGGGCATCATGGAGGGTAAAAATCGTAGAGGGCGACCAAGAGATGAATACACTAAGCAGATTCAGAAGGATGTAGGCCACAGTAGGTACTGGGAGATGATGAGCATGGAGAGCTACATCAAACTAGTCTCAGGACTGAAGACCATAACAACAACATTACTGTCTAATGAAGAAAGGAACCAAAAATGTGCTAGCAGACAGCTTTTCATGATGTAGGTGTAAAATCAAGCAGTAATTAAAAACCAACAATTGTTAATGGCCCATTTTTTGATCTAGAAAAGAAAACAAATTTTAAATATATTCAATTAAAGGCCAGTGATGATGCTTTGCTTCAATAAAGCAAAATGCCGGCGGTGAGAAAAACACACACATTCTAGTTATAACCTCTCATCGATCAAATTTGGAGACTACAGAACCCACATGCACACACTGAACAAGCAGGAGCTTCAGCTGAAGTCAATGGGTCTTTTGTGATGTCCCACTCTTCTTTGATGCAAACACAGCTGATGGTCAGCAGTATCTGGGTACATCACAAAACTAATCATTTCCGATGCTGAATGAAGACAACTTCATTTTCCCCCTCACTGGAGTTGCCAAGTGCACATATATCTCAATGAAACTCCACTGGGCAGTCGTAATGGTCATAATACGGCCGGTGACTTAGCACATCTTGTCTGGCCTCCATGGTTACCAGATTTGATTCTCTGCGACTTCTTCCTGTCAGGTTCAGCACTGCACAGAAACTACAAGAGTTGAGGAACTGGATCCATACTGCCACGACATCAGTGACGATGGACACACTGTCTCAAATACAGGAGGAAATTCGAGTGTCGATGAGATACTGCTTGTGGCACTAGTGGAGGACATACTGAACTTCTGTAATCAAAACTAGAGGTTCGTAAATTTGTGTCCCAAGTTTCGTAATTTAATGAATGTGTGTCTCTGAAATACATATATTCTTTTTGAAGCACCCTGACAAAGTCCCTATCAATTACGGCAGGCTACGAAAAAATCTTACCTACATAGGCAGGCTACGAATAAATCTTACCTACATAGTCTCAGATGTTATTGAATTTAGTATATGTTAAAATGAAGGACTAAGTAAGAAACACTTTTTTTTCCCCTCTCTCCAAAAAGTTTCTGATCAGTGATACAGCCCTCCAAAGATGACACTGTGCATACCATTTTAAATATGCGAATTTTGAAAAAACTTTTAAAATGCTGTATCTCTGGAACAGTTCTAGATATTTTCTTGGATTTTTTGTATTTGAAAGACGAAGTCCATTTGGACTTATCTGTCAAAGTTCTTTTACTATAGCATTCTGAACTTCTTCATAATTTATAGTGAAAGTTTTTTTTCCTCAAAAACACCAATCAATAAAATTTAAATTTTTTTCTGTAGATTAGTGCCAAACAGTTCTACATTCCCTGAAAAGGAGAGCTCCACTTTTAGGTTGAACAGGTTTTATAAACAATTGAAATTTTTGCCATACATAAAACCCAGTTTATTACCACATTATCACATAACAGGCTCATAAAAATCAAAATTTAGCCTTATTTAACATAATTTTAGTTTTGAAAGGTGAGTAAGGGACACATTTTTCAAACTTTTTAAATGGTTCCAAAATGTATGTGAAAGGTTTCAATTTGTACAACTTCTGTGCACTCTATTTTGTACTGAAATTAGACAGTCAATGAACTAAAAATGTGTTACACTGCTTCGGTATCTCCTTTTGATATAGAGTGATGCCTTCCTGTTGAACCAATAGGAACAGGAGCACTTACAATCTTCAAAACATTGTGAACAGGAAGTGGGCACCGATGACGTCGTCGCTGCCCGTCAGCTGGAACCCTATATCCAGCAGCTGGTCCATGTGGTAGCGTAAAGTTCACTAGAATTTCATTTGACTCTTAACTGGAGTCAACAAACTCTGCAATCCATCAATAAAAGTCATACACACATGCCACAAACATCACACTTCTCAGGCTGTGAATCTGAATATTATCCTGCTGTTTCCGATGCATTGGCCATACAAACAAAATTTTTTCTTTCTTGCTCTTTACAGTGCGTGGAATACGAGTTCGTCATCACTTCGAGTCCAAAAATGCGTCTTCTGAATTCCTTTCACAGCATCAATTTGTTTGGACTATTCTTTTTTCGTCTAACAGAATTCTTCGATTTCCTCTTTGAACAAAAGACGTGTCAGATTTCACGATTCTCGTAAAATCCTCAACATTCTGAATTGCAGCTGTATTTGGTCTGGAAAGATTATGTTTTGTAGCATGGTGCTTCAACAGGCCTCCTACACATCTCAAGGCCCCTTCCCGGGACCAACAGCACTGTATACCTACTCAGTTGGCACAAGCGACTTACTCAATTTGAACAGCTGGAAACGATTTTTAAAATGACTAGGAGCACCATCAGAAATAATAATGATCTTCTCCACCTCTGCTTATACTTGAAGAATTTTGTGCATTGCTAGCAAAGCATGAGCTGAGTCATGTCACTTGTAAAAACTGAAACCTGGTCATTACTCCAATGATACCCTTCTACTTCTTGTGCAGAATTACAGGCTAGGTTATCAGCAAAATCACAGTGAAGCACTAAACATAGTTCTTCAGCCAGTAAACACCCTTTCACTTCTGCTCAATGGTGTTGTTGCTATTCCTTCAGATGCTGGTGTGTTACTGCTTCACTCTCCTGTTGTCCCAGTCGGAAGACATTTCAAACAGTCCTTTTCACAAAACACACAGCAACTGTGTCAACTGGAAAATTCCTCACAAAAACACAGAACTCACTGGATGGTCTCAGAGTTTTTAGAAGCCTCTTCAGTAAACAAATTAGCACTTGACAAATACAATACAGAAACCTGCAATGAACAGCCACGACAAAGAAACTGACAAGAAACCACAACAAAGTGTAAGAAATATCTTCAACAATGAAAGTGATAAGAAATAACTGCAACAAACAAAGTGATAAGAAATAACTGCAATAAAGACAATAAAAAGAAACATTGTAACAAAGAAATTAGTAAGAAACAACAACATTGAAGATGTACATTACTCTTAAAAGTTAAAAATATGATTTTTTTAAATAAAACATGTCCAACTTAAAAGTGGAAGCTCTCCTTTACACAGAACGTAGTACTACATGGTAGTAATCAACAGAAAGAAAATCTAACTTTTCTCGATTGGCATTTTTGAAAGAAAAACCAAGGAAATTCTGCAAATCATAAAAAAATCAAAAGGTGACACTAAAAGAATGTTGACAGATATGTCCAAATGGAGGGTACCATTGTAATCATAGGGCAATTACCTTTCAAATAAAAAACTAACAAAATATCTAGTACTGTTACAGAGATACAGCATCTTAAAAATATTTCCAAAATTCACATCTTCAAAATGGTGCTCGCAGTGTCATCTTTGGACACCTGTATCTCAGGACCCGATTTTTTTTTTTTTTTTTTTTTCCTTGAGGGGGAGGGGGGGGGGGGGGGTCCGAACCTTGTTTCTTACTTACTCATGAGTTTTAACTTATGTTAAATTCAATAAGATCCGAGACTATGAAGGTAACCCACTTGCCTGAAGTGATACGGATTATGCCCCATGTACTTTCTTTCAAGTATGTATGTATATTTTTTATCATGACCTCTTTCCGTCCTAATTCTCAACTCTACTATTCAACTTCCAGCCTCCTAATCTATATTAACTTCTCACTTGGAACTTATTATCTCTGGACGAAAGCTGGCACGTGCTTACCAATGTACCACCCCGCTTTGACACAACCCCTAAACCTCTGTCTACTTTTGTTCTTCCTCTTCACTAAAGGTGGATCTTTCTCCGACTCATCATGGTGTATGACCGAGTCACCCTGTTTTAACACCCACCAATCATCCCCTCCTCCATAATAAAGAAGTTATTAATTCTGAATGATAGATAGTGTGCCATTTTTACGTGTACGAGTTATGATCAAAATGTAAAGGTGACTCTTTTAATTTCATAGTCTTTATACATACAGTTTTCAATTTTATTTATCTTCTTGGTACACATGTTCCTAATGTACATTATCATTTTCAGCTGTTTTGAATATTCAGTTTGTTGTTCACAGTTGAAAAGGTTATACATTTTCACCAGTACTCGGTGCATTTTAACTTTCCAAGAAGATCAATCAAAGAATTTGCATTAAATTTTGCTTGAAAAATAGAATAAACTTCAGCACCACATTCAAAATGTTGAGTGTGACTTTTGGCAAATCTGCTATGAGTAAGGCAACAGTTTACGAATAGTGTAAACGTTTCAAAGAGGGTCTAGAAGACATTGAAAACGATTACCATCCTAGATGCCCTCGCACATCAACTACTGACAACAATGTAGAAAAAGTACAGAAACTGATTCTGGAAAACCAATGAAGTATAATTAGAGAGGTTGCCGATGATCCTTCAGCTCGTGCCAAGCAATTTTTTTTAAGGTTTGGGCATGAAATGTGTAGCAGCAATATTTGTTCCAGAATTGTTGAATTTCAACCAAAAACATCATCACATACATATCACCCAGTAATTGTTTAATGAAGTCAACAATGATCCAGAAATTCTAAAGAGGGTTACAACAGGTGAAGGAACACGGGTATACGGGTGTGACATCGAAACTGAGGCCCGAATATCCCAATGGAAACTGCCTGAAGAGCCATGACCGAAAAAAATTCGGCAAGTCTGATCGTACTTGAAGATTCTTCACACTGTTTCCTTAGATTCCAATGGAACAGTAGGTCATGAGTGCCTGCCTTATGGTCACAAGGTCAATAAGGAATACTGCCTTTAAGTTACACACCATTTGAATGAAGAAATCTGAAGAAAACAACGAGGAATTGTGGCAAAACCACCTGCAGAAGTTGCTTCACGATGATGTTCCAACTCATACCTCGAGTCTTGTTTCTGGTTTTTTGGAAAGGGGGGAGGGGGTAGGGGGGGGACACTATGATGCTCCAGGAACCACATACACCGATCACGGCCCTCTACGACTTCTTTCTAGTCCTGAGGACGAAGAGAACAATGAAGGGACACAAGTTTGCCACCACTTGTGAGATAAAAAACAGGATTGCTGAACACCATAATGAAAGGCAAGTTCCAGAAGTGCTTCCGGGATTGGACAAAGCACTGGCACTGGTGTATTGTATCTGTACAGAATTACTTTCAATGGGCCAAAGTAATAGTTGGTAGTGAATAAATAAAGTTAATTTAAGAAAAACAAAAATTCCCGTTACTTTCTAATCAGACCTTGTATGTGCGTGTGCAAATTTCTTCTCCTGTAGTTGAAGCAACTGGTCACATTGGACGACACATCACCCAATTATGTTCAATGAACAGAATCTGTAGTGAAAATTGAAGCACTTTAAGCTGTGTCTGAGGTTCTCAGTACACTACCACAACTCCACGTACCGAGCACGGGCAAGTGGTCCCTGTAGTAGGAACCTCCCGATGCCTCCTGCACACACTTCAGGTCCACCTTGCCGCGGTGCCCGACACGGTACACGTTGGTCGAGCCCGACGTCCACGTCACGTTCGCCACCGACCGTCCCGATTCGTTGTCCCAGCCGTGGATGTCGATCACTCTACCGGTCTTCCCTGTAACGTGCGTAAAAGTGAATACCTTGCCCTCGCAATTTCAAACAGTTATGTGCCAGCAATCGGACAAGGTTATAGGTAGTCATCTTCCATTTTGCAGTTGCAGGAAGAAACAGAAATTCGTACGGCAGACTGAATAAACTTAATACTACACTTACACAACTTAAATTTTTTACTTTTCAGTTTTGAGACCACCTCCAGGTTAGCAAAGTATTAATTATCTGAATGTCATACATACAGTTGACATAGCACATACATCTCATACAGCACATTTCAAAAGAAATATACCGACTATAAATTATTTAATGCATAGCTACACACAAGTATGAATCACAGAGAATGTAAAAGAATACTCAAAATTTTGATCATTGTGAAAGCACCCCCTTGGGGTACAGAGGTACACACATTTTTAAACTGACTTAGTGCAAGCTGACAGATTGGTTGTACTAAAAATGACAAAGTTATGTTCTGCTCCTAGCCACCTTGATCTCCAAACCAAATGTGGATTTATTTTTATGAGATTCATTTGGAAGACTTTGTGCATATGCCTCCTTCGTTGAAAACAAATCCAAAACAACGTTCGCGTTCGTAATGCACTCACATCAGTGTCTCCACATTTGCTTCAGAATGTATGGTGCGAAGCTGATCATCTCTTAGATATCCAGGGGAGTCATTCTGAACTTCTCTAATGTATGTAAGAAAAAATTGAACTTTTTTCATTCTAACTGTTGTACAACTATGCATAATTTTGTTATAGCCATTTCTAATTAGTATGGTATATTCCTTTTGAATTGCACTGTATAAATAAAATTATCTTCAATTTTCACAGGAATCACTGTACACATCAAAAGACACGAAATGGATGCATCAGTTGAGAAGGGAGTGAGACAGGGTTGTAGCCTCTTCCCAACATTATCCAGTCTGTACATTGAACATGCAGTAAAGCAAACCAAGAAGAAATCTGGAGAGTGAATTAAAGTTCTGGGAGAAGAAATAAAAATCATACTGCTCGCCAATGACATTGTATTTCTGTCAGTGATGGCAAAGGAATTTCATTGAACAGAATGGATAATGTCTTGAAAAGAGGTTACACGTTAATCATCAACAAACAATAGTAATGGGGAGTAATTGAGTTACATCGGGTGATAAAGAAATTAGATTAGGCACTCAGTTATTAAAAGTAGCAGTTGATTTCTGCTATTAAAACAACTCACAGTCCCAGTAGTAAAGAGGATATAAAATGCAGACTGGCAATAATAAGTAAAACTTCCCTGAAAAAGAGAAACGTTTTAGCAATGAGTACAAATTTAAGTATAAGGAATATTTGTCTGGAGTGTAGTGTCACAATGAAGATAAACGTACCTAATAAAAAGGGATAAGAAAAGAAGCCCTTTCAAAGTGGTGCACTACAGGAGAATACTGATCTATGCCTACTCAGTGTTTCTGAATGAACTGAAAAATGCAATAAACAACTACAATAAACAATAATATAAATCGTAATGTTTTATAAAGTTGTTAGGTTGACTCTTGTGGCATACTGTATTAGAATAGGTCACTTTTGTATAATCATGTCCATTACTAAATTAATACCTGAAATGAATGCCTCCATCTAACATAATTATAACTTAATTAGAATACCGTAACGTTGTAATTATAGATGCATAAAAGCTTTATATAATTACACCATTTGCACATTAACACGTTTAAAAGTGAGCAAATGCTTCTGTCTATTTCTTTGGATGGGTAATTAGAAGGTACTGATTGAACTGGGAAGAAAAGGTCTTTATTGTACAACTTGAGTAAAAGAAGGGATCATTTGATAGGACACTTCTCGAGGCTTCAAATAATAGTCAATTTGATAATGGAAAAAAGATTGGAGGGGTAAATATTGTAGAAAGAAACCCAGGTTTGACTATAGCAAGCAGGTTCGAATGCACGTAGTTATGCAGACACGAAAAGGCTTGCACATGATGGACTAGCATGGAAAGCTGGATCAAACTAGTTTTAAAGCAGGGGACCACCACCACAACAACAACTAGTTGCACACTAATAGTTCCACAGAGAACGGTTTCATTTCATGTGTGTAGAGGTGGTTGGATGACAACAATATTGAAACACATGATTAGGCTAGGCCATCTGAAAATATTTGGACGTATGAGTATTATAACAATTTTTTCCTCTTACAGAATGAGAACCTCCCTAATTTAACATAAACAGAAATCCTGGCAGAACAACATGTATGATCCACAAATCTAAATTCTACTCATATCATCTTTATTATTCTGTACCAGTTCTCAGAAATCTATATACACTATGTAATCAAAAGTATCCAGACACCTAGCTGAAGATGACGTACAAGTTCGTAGCGCCCTCCATCGGTTATGCTGGAATTCGATATGGTGTTCGTCCACCCTTAGCCTTGATGACAGCTTCCACTCTCGCAAGCATATGTTCAGTCTGGTGCTGGGAGGTTTCTTGGAGAATGGCAGCCCATTCTTCACACAGTGTTGCACAGAGGAGAGTTATCTACATCCTGGAACGAAGTCAGTGCTCCGAAACATCCCAAAGGTGTTCTATAGGATTCAGGTCAGGACTCTGTGCAGGCCAGTCCATTACAGGGATGTTATTGTCATATAACCATCCAGCCACAGGCCGTTCATTATGAACAGGTGCTCAACTGTGTTGAAAGATGTGATCGCCATCCCCGAATTGCTCTTCAACAGTGGGAAGCAATAAGGTGCTTAAAACATCAATGTAGGCCCTATACTGTGATAGAGCCATGCAAAACAACAAGTGGTGCAACCTTCCTTGATGAAAAATACGACCACACCATGACACCCCGCCTCTGGCATCACACATGCTGGTAGATGATGTTTACCGGGAATTCATCATACCTATACCCTGCCATTACATCATCACATTGTGTATTGTGATTTGTCACTCCACACAATGTTTTTCCAGTGTTTACGCTCCTTACAGAAAGTGAGGTGTCATTTGGCATTTACCGGCACGATGTGTGGTTTACGAGCAGCCACTCGACCGTGAAATCCAAGTTTCATCACCTCCCGCCTAACTGTCATAGTACTTGCAGTGGATCCTGATGCAGTTTGAAATTCCTGTGTGACGGTCTGTATAGATGTGTGCCTATTACACGTTACGACTCTCTTCAACTGTCGGTGGCCTCTGTCAGTCAGCAGATGAGGTCGCCCTGTACGCTATTGTGCTGTACGTGTCCTTTCTCGTTTCCACTTCACTACCACATCGGAAACATTGGACCTAGGGATGTTTAGAAGTGTGGAAATCTCGTGTACAAGCATATGACACAAACGACACCCAATCGTCTGACCACGTTTTAAGTCCGTGAGTTCTGCGGAGCGCCCCATTCTGCTCTCTCACGATGTCTAATGACTACTGAGGTCGCTGATTTGGAGTACCTGGCAGTAGGTAGTAGCACAATGCACCCAATATGAAAAAATTATGTTTTCAGGGTGTCCAGATACTTTTGATCACGTAGTGTATCAGTAGTTTTGTGTGTGAATTGAGGTTTCACGTTAATAAAAAGTGCCACCTGACATCACAGACTCTGGCTGAATGTCAACATACAAGGGATGCAACACGGACCACCGATCAGATCACTGCGTGAGTATTGAGACACTCGGGCCAGAATTTCTGTAAACAGCGTGCACTGTCTCCGACATTACATGACCTACCAATGAAATGTAACCATTCCTGCTTTCACAATTTGTAACTGCACATTTCGATTCATTTGTCTTCCGATTGGTTTGATGCCGCCTGCCACGAATCCTTCTCCTGTAGCAATCTGTTTATCTCAGACTAGCACTTGCACTCTGTGTCCTCAGTTATTTGCTGGATGTACTCCAATCTTTGCTTTTCCCTACAGTTTCTACCCCCTACACCTCCCTCAAGTCCCACATAGGTGATTCCCTGGTGTCATAAACCTTGACCTTATTTCTCATCTTATTACGAGGCTGGTTTGAAAAGTTCTCGGTATCACCACGAGAGGTCAGCACTACCGCGATGTTCATCCGGATGTTGCCTGGAAACACAAGAAACACAATGTTGCCTGTATACATGTGCTCTCAGAAGAGAGATGTGGCGGTGACACGGCACTGTTGTTCCCGCACGGTGATTTGCGAAGATTGGGGGGAGGGGGGGGGAAATAAATTTAAAAAAAAATAAATAAATAAAATAAAATAAAATAATAAAAAATCGAGATTCGAGCAGTGATTAAGTACTTCGTAAACCAAATGTATGAAAGTAAAGGATATTCGTGCCAATTTACAGAATACACTGGGGGACTCTGTTCCTTGATATTCAACTGTTGTCAAGTTGACAAGCGAATTTAAATTTGGTCGGGAGAGCTCAGATGACGATCCGCGCATTGGTCGGCCGAGATGTGTCACAACTCCAGAAATCATTGCAGAAGTGCACGAAACGGTCACGGAGGATCACCGATTAAAAGTGCGTGAAATTGCTCGCACTTGCCAGATGTCACCTGAAAGCATGTAACTCATTTTAACTGAAGAATTAGAAATGAAAACATTATCTGCAAGATTGATGACACGACCCTTGACGTGTGCCAGCACACACGTGCTGTCACCGTGGCAATATTATGCAAACTGAGATATGAATTGTTGCCCCCACTCATCTTGTTTACCTGATATGGTTCCGTCACACTTCCACCTCCTTCCAAAACTGAAAATTTTTCTTGGTGGGTGAATATTCACTTCAAACAAAATATTGATAGCCGGAGTTGACAATTATTTTGCAGGCCTAGAGCAAACTCATTTTCGAGGTGGGATCGAGGCACTGGAACATCACTGGACCAAGTGCATTAATCTACAAGATTAATCTACAAGAAGACTACATTGAAAAATAAAAAAAAGTTCAGTGATGTAAGTGCTGTTTTTCTATTCCATTCTGAGAACTTTTCAAACCACCCTTGTATTCCACCTGATTTTCAATGTTCTTGCATAGCACCGCATCTCAAATGCTTCAATTCTCCTCTGCTGCGGTTTTCCCACTGCCCACAATTCATTACTATATAACGCTGTGCTCCAAATGTACATTCTCAGAAATTTCTTCATCAAATTACAACCTATGTTTGATAGCATTTGAAGTGTTAAAGCTCTGGTTGTGAGTTGTAACTGAACCAACAACTTCACTAATGATCTGTCATCTCACTGTTGTGGTTTCTTTACACAGTGGACTTGCCACACTATACCACTAATTGTGCTGTAGGACTTTGTCTGTACCATCACAATTTGTACATTATACAAAGTTCAGGCACACGATACAACTATAACTGCTATTGGAATTATGGAGAAATTAACAATTAAAATTTCGATATTTGTAGTCATCAAAAGACAGCTATTTTTATGTTTTCAAACTAAAACAGAAATTGTATCCATAATAGTAATATGACATGATAATTTTTCAGTCAGGATAAAGCATACTAATGTTTCAATTGGTATTAGCTAATCGAATTGTAATTACAACTATACAAAAACGTAAAGTTTTTACTTGTACAAAATTTAATTAATTGAATCTTAGCCTTTCATTGAATAAAACTAATCCCTCTGTTCACCTGAAAATGATGGGATTATTATCTTTTAAGTAAGTAAAATAATATATGCAAATTAACCAAATATATTGCTGTAATGATAAAACATGAAATTTATAGTCTTCATAGAAACAGATTCTTTCCTGTCTTTGAATGAAATTATTCAATGTTATTTCACGTAAATTGCTCTGTAATTTGGGAAGACATTTGTAAAAGTTTTAATTGTTACACCTAAAAATTTAATCTGTAACAATGTCAGTACTTGTTTAAATTCACATATAGGCGATTTGTAAGCTGCAATATCTCAGTTGGACTTCATTTTGACAGCAGCCACGAGACAGTGTTAAGTCAATTTTACATGTAGTTTGTCCCCGAACATCTAGTGTGTGAAATGAAACTTGTTGTGAACACGAATTCCTGGAGCTTATTTCTTCCACTGCACGATTCCTTAGTGGTTATGCAGTAACATCAAGATGAACATATGGCAGCATTAAGAAGCAGCACCCCGGATTACACAGGATATGTATCATTTATTTAGTGGAGGATATCCGTAATATGATGTGGTATTCTGTTTTCTTGTGTTAAGCAACGATACACATCGCAAACCTGACCATACAAAATCATTTTTTGCCACTTTATATTACAGACGGCTGTAAGAGAGCTCACATTTACGCCAACTCACTACAAAATCATGTAATGTCTTTTTTTAAGAACTCTTCTGTATCCAATTGTTCTCATATTGAACATTTACAACATTACGTGACAAATCTCTCATTACCCAGAACAACAAGTTTAAAGTGAACCTCAGACCAGCACATAAGAGAATGACATTTCTCCCCAGCTTCTATCAGCTGTTTCTGCCATTGTTTACATTATTAGCAGAGTTGCTTCCTATCTGCCTTCCAAAACACTGCCAAGCCACAACACCGAAGTACGAACGCCACTACCACAGCAGGTAGAGACTTGACAGCAGCACACATTCCAATGTCCTGTGCCGGCACTTCAATCGCGGTCCGTGCACGAACCAAAATCAAAGTGCGCACAGTGGAAATTCTCTAGAAGCTAGCTACCTAGACAATGTTTTTACGCTCTCAAGAATATCTTTCACTGAGCTAGAAGTGTGACAGCAGAAAATGCTACTCTGAAGCAGCTCATGTTACACTACACAGTAGTTTTCTGTTGGCCAGGAATGCCTTCTTTCTCTGTGCTAATCCGCTTTTTGTATCCTCCTTGCTTCATCTGACACGGGTTTTACCTTCACGACCACAAATTTTTACTAGTTCCTCACTATTCTCATTTCTGCTATTACTATACTGTTGCCCTTTTCAGGTTTACTCAATATATATTCCATATTCATTACACTGTTCATTCCATTCAACAGCTCGTGTTATTCTTCTTCACTTGCACTGAGGATAGCAATGTAATCGGCAAATGTTATCACTGATGTCATGTCCCCTTGAATTTTAATCCCACTCTTAAACCTTTCCTTTAGTTCTGTCACTGCTTCTTTAATGTACAGTCTGAACAGTAGCGGTGAAAGACCGCATTCCTGTCTTATACCTGTTTTAATCCGAGTAGTTCATTCTCGGTCTTCCAGTTTTATTGCTCCCTCTTGGTTCTTGTGCATAGTGTATATTACCCATCTTTCCTTGTAGCTTATTCCTATTATTATCAGAGTTTCAAACACCTTGTACTATTTTACACAGTCAAATGCTTTTTCTCGGTTGACAAATCCTATGAGTGTGTCTTTACTTCTCTTGAGTCTTGCTTCCATTGTAAAGTGCAATGTCAGAACTTCCTCTCTGGTGCCTTTTCCTTTCCTACAGGCAAACTGGTCATGATATAACATATCTTCAATTTCTTTCCCATTTCTCTGTATCTTATTCTTGTCAGCAGCTCGGATACGTGACCTGGTAAGCCGGCTGAGATAATTTCTACACATATCTTCCCTCGCTATCTTTGGAACAGAGTGGATGATACTTTTTCCGAAAGTCTGACAGTATGTCACCAGTCTCAGATTTTACACTCCGACCTCAACAGTTGTTCTATCCCTTCGACCTTATCTGATATCGAGTCGTCCAGATGTCTTAAATTCTGACTAATACTGGATGCTTTATGTCTTCCTCACTGATACCAATTTCTTCTCCTGTCTTATCAGTAGACTAGCCCTTCCCCACATAGAGGCCTTCTATGCACTCTTTCTACCTATCCACTCTTTCTTCTGCCTTTAAAAGTAGAATTTACAGTGCACTCTCAATGTCACAACCATCGTTTTTAATTTCACTGAAGCCTGTTAATTTTCTTGCAGCTATTTCACCTTGGCTTCCCTGCACTATCCATTCATTTTATTCTTAAATGATTTATATTGGTGTATTCCTGTCCTTCCCTGAACATTTTTGTAATTCCTTCTTTCATCAATCAACTGAAGTATTTTTTTTTTTTTTAATACTTAAAGTTTCTTCACAGTTGACTGCCCAACATCTACAATTGTCCTTTTTAGGGATATACACTCGTCTTCTACTGAGCTCCCGAGTGTGGTATACCTTTACATCTTTAGTGGACTTCAAATGAATCTTATTTTTCCTCAAACATTGGAAAATCCAGGATGGATTGTAACAATATTATGAAAAGAATAGTTGCTACTCAACATGCTGCGGCACGAGGATTATGGGAACGTAGGCTATATTGCAGTGAGAGTTACCACCTGCACAATTCAGAAAAGGTGGTGGTGGTGGGAAGGTTCCACATGGCACAGGCTGTGATGTAGTCATTGAAATGAAGAACGCCTTGTCAGACAGCGTTCTCAGCAACAGGGCAGTCCAGTTATCACTTGGCCACAGTTTGTCTGTGGCCATTCAGGAGGCCAGACAGCTTGTCGGTTGTCGTGCTCGTGCAGAATGCAGCAATGAGGTTGCAGCTTCACTTGCATATCCCATGACAGGTCTCACAGGTATCCCTGCCTTTGATGGAATAGGTGATCCTTGTTACCATACAGGAGGATGTATGGGAAAGGTTTTGCATCCAGGTCTATTACAGGGATACGGGCCACGAGGCAATGGGTTGGGAACAGGCATTGTGTAGGGGTGGATGAGGATATTGTGTAGGTTCGGCAAGCGGTGGGAAGGATAGTGGTTAGGTTGTTCCTCATTTCAGGACCGTCTGTGAAGGTCTCAGTCAAGACCCTCAGTATATTTCGAGAGGATTTGCTCGCCACCACAGACGCGGTGGCCACGTACAGGAGGGACTTCTTGGTATGTATGGATGGCAGCTGTCGAAGTGGTGGTATTGGTGGTGGTTGCTAGGTTTGATATGGATGGAGGTACTGATATAGCCATCTTTGAGGTGGAGGTCAACATCGAGGAAGGTGGCTTGTTTGGTTGGTTAGGACCAGGTGAAGCGAATGTGGGAAAAGGTGTCAAGGTTCTAGAGCAACGTGGATAGGGTGTCCTCAACCTAGATCCCGATCATGAGGATTTCATCAATCAGAACCAGGGGACAGGTTTGAGATCGTGAGCGTTTAGGAAGGATTCCTCTAGATGGCTTATGAATAGATTGCACTCCAGATTTGTTTGTAGGTAATGCCTTTAAAGAGGAAACTGAGGGTTAAGATGTAGTTGGCCATGGCGACTAAGAAGGATACTGTCAGTTTGGAATTTGTCTGGCAACATTAAAGGTAGTGTTCAACGACGGTACGGCTATGGGCATTAGTGGTATCAGTGACATTCGTGTAAAGGGAGGGGCATCGACAGCTACGAGCAGGGCATCGTGTCATAAAGGAACAAGAAATGTGGAGGACTTAAGGAAGCACGTTGAAAATAGTGCGGGCAGTGGCAGGGGTGACGAGAGAGAGATGGACTACAGGGAGATGTTGTGGCAAGAGCCTATGGATTTGAGGAGAGACTGGAGATCCTGCTGGATTTTTCCAATGGGGTCACCAGGGCACGGTTTGTAGGTGGATGAATCTGAGAGCTGGCAGAGTCCTTCTGGCAGATAATCCTTGCGGTTCAAAACAACAGTGGTGGAGCTTTTGTCAGCAGGTTGTGATCAGTTTTTAGGTGGTGGATTGCAGTTCTTTCTGCAGTTGTAGGGTTGGTTAGCATGTTGAGGAATTTGGCAAATGATGATGAGGCAAGGTTAGAGGATCATGACAGTCTTTTTGTTGTGCCTATCTGCAACTCAGCATGTCCGTTATATGGTACGTAGCAACTATCCTTTTCACAATGTTATTTTTCCTCAGTACTTCAGTATCCCATTTCCTTCCACACTGATTCTTTCAGATGATTCTCTTACATTTATGATCATTATTCATCAATATTATATTGTGTTCAGAGTCTACATGTGCTCCTGGGTTTGCATTATTATCCAGTAATATGATTTGAGATTTTATGTCAGACTATGATGTAATCCTGTCATAATCTTCCTGTGTCTCTGGGTCTTTTCGAAGTATACACCATCCTCCTGAGATTCTCAAACAGATTATTCGCTTCTACCAACTGAAATTTATTCCAGAACTGAATTAGACTTTCTGCTTCCCATTTTACTACCAAGCCCACATTCTCCCATAATCCTTCCTTCTATTCCTTTCCCTACAACCACATACCAAACGCCAATGATTATTAGAATATACACTACTGGCCATTAAAATTGCTACACCAATAAGAAATGCAGATGATAAACGTGTTTTCATTGGGCAAATATATTATACTAGAACTGACATGTGTTCATGCAATTTGGGTGCATAGAGCCTGAGAAATCAGTACCCAGAACAACCACTTCTGGCCGTAATAACGCCTTCATACGACTAGGCATTGAGTCAAACACAGGTTGGATGGTGTGTACAGGTACAGCTGCCCATGCAGCTTCAACACGATACCACAGTTCATCAAGAGTAGTGACTGGCGTATTGTGACGAGCCAGTTGCTCGGCCACCATTGACCGGACATTTTCAATTGATGAGAGATGGAGAATGTGCTGGCCAGGGCAGCAGTCGAACATTTTCTGTATCCAGAAAGGCCCGTACAGGACCTGCAACATGCGGTCGTGCATTATCCTGCTGAAATGTAGGGTTTTGCAGGGATCGAATGAAGGGTGGAGCCACGGGTCGGAACACATCTGAAATGTAATGTCCACTGTTCAAAGTGCCGTCAATGCGAACAAGAAGTGACCGAGACGTGTAACCAATGGCATGGCACCACATACCATCATGCTGGGTGATACGCCAGTATGGCGTTGACGAATACACGCTTCCAATGTGCATTCACCGCGATGCCGCCAAACACGGATTTGACCATAATGATGCTGTAAACAGAACCTGGATTCATCCAAAAAAATAACGTTTTGCAATTCATGCACCCAGGTTCATCGTCGAGTACACCATCGCAGGCACTCCTGTCTGTGATGAAGCGTCAAGAGTAACCACAGCCACCGTCTCCAAGCTGATAGTCCGTGCTGCTGCAAATGTCGTCGAACTGTTCGTGCAGGTGGTTGTTGTCTTGCAAACGCCCCCATCTATTGACTCAGGGATCGAGACATGGCTGCACGATCCATTACAACTGTGCGGATAAGATGCCTGTCATCTTGACTACTAGTGGTACGAGGCCGTCAGGATCCAGCAAGGCGTTCCGTATTACCCTCCTGAACCTACCAATTCCATATTCTGCTAACATTCATTGGATCTCAACCGATGTGAGCAGCAATGTCGCGATATGATAAACTGCAATCGCAATAGGCTACAATCCAACGTTTATCAAAGTCGGAAATGTGATGGTGCGCATTTCTCCTCCTTACACGTGGCATCACAACGTCTCACCAGGCAACACCAGTCAACTGCTGGTTTTCGTATGAGAAATCGGTTGCAAACTTTCCTCATGTCAGCACGTTGTAAGTGTCACCACTGGCACCAACCTTGTATGAATGCTCTGGAAAGCTAATCATTTGCATATCACAGCATCTTCTTCCTGTCGGTTAAATTTCGCGTCCGTAGCATGTCATCTTAGTGGTGTAGCAATTTTAATGGCCAGGAGTGCATAATCTCCCTTTGCATATGGAATTACCGTTTCAATATGCTCATATCCTTTCTGCATTTCTCCTTTTGACATCAGCATGTATACCGGAATGATCATTATTGGCGATGTTTTGCTATCGAATCTTATTAAAATGACTTTATCACTGTTCACAGTAGCTCATTCTCTTCCCTAATTTCATAATCATAACTAATCCCACTCCCATTATACCATTTTCTGCTGCTGTTAATATTACCCTACATTTGTCTGGATAGAAATCCTTATCTTCTCTCAATTTCATTTCACTGACCTCTATAATATCTAGACTGAGTCTTTCAATTTCTCCTTTCAAATATTCTAACTTTCTTATCACATTCAAACTTCTGACATACCATGCTCATACTGGTGGTATGTTACTTTTCTCTGGTTAGTCTGTCTTTTTTCCGTATTAAAATCCCTCTTGGCTGTTCCCTCCCAGAGACCTGAATAGGAGACTAAGATGTAAGCTTTTACCAATGGAGAGATGATCGACACTTTTTCCGATTACAGGTCATATGTCATGTGGATACACATTACGTGCCTTTAATTCAGTGGCTTCCATTGCCTTCCGCATCCTCATGCCAAAGATCATTGGTGATTCTTCCACCATTAAGCAGCAGTTCACCACCACAAGGGCAAGAGAATGCCCTGAACCACTGTCTGCTCCTTCACCCTCTTTGCAAGGCGGTTGGCAGATCGTGGGTGATTTCTTACTGATTATTTTTATTCAGAATTTAAGCAGTGGTTCGGTTCGAACACAGGACCGGGGCATTTCGATTACTAGTCAAAGACACTACCCACATACCACAGGTATTGTGATCCATGCAGCCACAGAAATTATTTACAAGTTTGGTACTATATAAGACAAGTGCCCATAACATTAAACTTTCAATGGTGTAAAAATGTAAACAAACAGCAATATGCTGAAGACACATGACAATTCTGGACCAACTTTGGTGGTACACACAGAATGCTGTGCTCCCTCCACATATATTCCTGCTGTACGATGGAGACTACTGCTTGCCGTGACAGTACAGAACTTTGTTGAATTATAAAAATTCTAATATTTTATGATATACATTAGAGTTGCAAAACCATATGTGCCGTTGTTGCCCATAAGTGCACAAGTGTGTATACAAATATGTTTCTTATCGTTCTAATAACAATAAAATGAGATCAGAGAAGTATCAAAAGATGTTACACATATGTAGATCATATCCTGGATAAGTTCAAATATTTGTTTTGTACTTTATTATTTGTTTGGGGTGCTCCATGGGCAGCACGAGGCAGCCGGGATTCACCACCTGATATCCATGTCTACATATACATCTACATGACTACTCTGCAATTCACATTTAAGTGCTTGGCAGAGGGTTCATCCAACCACAATCATAGTATCTCCCTACCATTCCACTGCCTAACAGCGCGCGGGAAAAACCAACACCTAAACCTTTCTGTTCGAGCTCTGATTTCTCTTATTTTATTTTGATGACAATTCCTACCTATGTAGGTTGGGCTCAACAAAATATTTTCGCATTCAGAAGAGAAAGTTGACGACTGAAATTTCGTAAGAAGATCTCGTCGTGACGAAAAACGTCTTTGTAATGACTTCCATCCCAATTCGCGTATCATATCTGCCACACTCTCTCCCCTATTACGTGATAATACAAAATGAGCTACCCTTTTTTGCACCCTTCCGAGAATTTGAATGACTATTCCAGTCAACATTGTTAAAAGCTTTCTCTAAGTTTACAAATGCTAGAAATGTAGGTTTGTCTTTCCTTAATCTATCTTCTAAGATAAGTTGTGTTAGTATTGCCTCGCGTGTTCCAACATTTATACGGAATCCAAACTGATATTCCCCGAGGTCGGCTTCTACCAGTTTTTCCATTTGTCTGTAAAGAATCCGTGTCTGTATTTTGCAGCAGTGATTTATTAAACTGATAGTTTGGTAATTTTCACATCTGCCTTTCTTTGGGATTGGAATTATTATGTTCTTCTTAAAGTCTGAGCGTATTTTGCCTGTCTCATACGTCTTGCTCACTATATGGTAGATTCTTGTCATGATTGGCTCTCCCAAGGCTATCAGTAGTTCTAATGGAATGTTGTCTACTTTCGGGGCCTTGTTTTGAGTTAGGTCTTTCAGTGCTCTGTCAAATTCTTCATGCAGTATCTTATCTCCCATTTCATCTACATCCTCTTCTGTTTCCATAATATTACCCTCAAGTACATCAACCTTGAATAGATTCTCTATATACTTTTTCCACCTTTCTGCTTTCTTTTCTTTGCTTAGAACTGGTTTTCCATCTGAGATCTTGATATTCATACAGGTAGTTGTCTTTTCTCCAAAGGTCTCTTTAATTTTCCTGAAGGCTGCATCTATCTTACCCCTAGTAACATATGCCTCTACATCCTTACTTTAGTCCTCTAGCCATCCCCACTTAGCCATCTTGCACTTCCTGTCAATCTCATTTTTGACATGTTTGTATTCCTTTGCACCTGCTTCATTTACTGCTTTTTTATATTTTCTCCTTTCATCAATTAAATTCAATATCTCCTCTGCTACCCAAGGATTTCTACTAGCCCTCATCTTTTTACCAACTTGATCCTTTGCTGTCTTCACTATTTCATCTCTGAAAGCTACCCACTCTTCTTCTACTGTATTTCTTTCTTCCATTCTTGTCAATCATTGCCTAATGCTCTCTCTGAAATTCTCTTCGACCTCTGGTTCTTTCAGGTTATCCACATCCCATCTCCTTAAAACGCCACTTTTTTGCAGTTTCTGAAGTTTTAATCTAGGGTTCATAACCAATAAATTGTGGTCGAATTCCACATCTGCCCCTGGTTATGTCTTGCAATTTAAAACCTGGTTCCTAAATCTCTGTTTTACCATTATATAATCTATCTGAAACCTGTCAGTATCTCCAGGCTTCTTCCATGTATACAGCCTTCTTTTATGATTCTTGAACCAAGTGTTAGCTATGATTAAATTATGCTCTGTGAAAAATTCTACCAGGCGACATCCTTTTTCATTCCTTGCCCACATTCCATATTTACCTACTTGTACTCCTCTTCCCTTTCCTACTATTGAATTCCAATCCCCCATGACTATTAAATTTTTGTCTCGCTTCACTATCTGAATAATTTCTTTAATCGCATCATAGATTTCTTCAATCTCTTCATCATCTGCAGAGCTAGATGGCATATAAACTTGTACTACCATGGTAGGAGTTGGCTTCGTATCTATCTTGGCTGCAATATGGCATTCACTATGCTGTTCATAATAGATTACCCATGCTCCTACTTTATTCATTATTAAACCTACTCCTGCATTACCCTTATTTTATTTTGTATTTATAACCCCGTATTCACCTGAGCAGAAGTCTTGTTCCTCCTGCCACCAGACCAAGCGAGATGGTGCAGTAGCTAGTGCACTGGTCTCGCATTTAGGAGGACGGCCATCCTGATTCAGGTTTTCCATGATTTCCCTAAATCGCTCCAGGCAAATGCCGGGATGGTTCCTTTTGAAAGGGCAAGACTGAATTCCTTCACCACCCTTCCCTAATCCAATGAGACCGATGACCTCGCTGTCTGGTCTCCTCCCCCAAAACAACCCAAACCCTGCCACCAAACTTCATTAATTCCCACTATAACTTTAACCTATCCATTTCCCTTTTTAAATTTTCTAACCTACCTGCCCGATTAAGGGATCTGACATTCCACGCTCCGATCCGTAGAACGCCAGTTTTCATTCTCCTGATAACGACATCCTCCTGAGTAGTCCCAGCCCAGAGATCCGAATGGGGGACTATTTTACCTCCGGAATATTTTACCCAAGAGGATGCCATCATCATTTAATCATACAGTAAAGCTGCATGTCCTCGGGAAAAATTACGGCTGTAGTTTCCCCTTGCTTTCAGCCGTTCGCAGTACCAGCACAGCAAGGCCGTTTTGGTTAATGTTGCAAGGCCAGATCAGTCAATCATCCAGACTGTTGCCCCTGCAACTACTGAAAAGGCTGCTGCCCCTCTTCAGGAACCACACGTTTGTCTGGCCTCTCAACAGATACCCCTCCGTTGTGGTTGCACCTACTGTACGGCTATCTGTATCGCTGAGGCATGCACACCATCTCACCAACGCAAGGTCCATGGTCTATGGGGAAAGGAGGGGGGGGGGGGGGGGGGGGGGAGGGAGGGATTTAAAAGGTAATTTATGCAAACCTTTCAGTTTTAGTAAGGACTTAGTCACTGCTCAAATCAGATACTCACAATGTACACGCATTTACTATTATTTGAGGAAAAGAACTGGAAATCGTTTAACTGGAACAACACCAGAAGATAAAATGAAACAAATTTTTTACAGTCACATGATATCTGATCTTCAAAGCATTTTTGGTTATAAACTGTGTTCCATTACGCGTTTATTACTTGTGCTGTGTCATCATTATGGTGGAGAATGTCCACTGTGATGACAAAAGTCAGGGCGTACCTCCAAATATTGTGTTGGACCTCCTCTTGCCAAGGGTAGTACAGCAGCTCGAAGTGGCACGGACTCAACAAGTTGTCAGAAGTCTGCATCTACATACATACTCCGCAATCCACCATACGGTGCGTGACGAAGGGTACCTCGTACCACAACTAGCATCTTCTCTCCCTGTTCCACTCCCAAAAAGAACGAGGAAAAAATGACTGCCTATATGCATCTGAACGAGCCCTAATCTCTCTTATCTTATCTTATCTATGTGGTCTTTCTGCAAAATGTAAGTTGGCAGCAGTAAAATTGTACTGCAGTCAGCCTCAAATGCTGGTTCTCTAAATTTCCTCAGTAGCGATTCACGAAAAGAGTGCCTCCTTTCCTCCAGAGACTCCCACCCGAGTTCCTGAAGCATTTCCATAACACTCGCGTGATGATCATACTTACCAGTAACAAATCTAGCAGCCCGCCTCTGAATTGCTTCTATGTCCTCTCTCAATCTGACCTGATAGGTATCCCAAACACTCGAGCAGTACTCTAGAATAGGTCGTATTAGTGTTTTATAAGTGGTCTCCTTTACAGATGAACTACATCTTCCTAAAATTCTACCAACAAACCAAAGACGACTATCCGCCTTTCCCCCAACTGCTATTACATGCTTGTCCCACTTCATATCGCTCTGCAATGTTACGCCCAAATATTTAACCGACGTGACTGTGGCAAGTGCTACACTACTAATGGAGTATTCAAACATTACAGGATTCTGTTTCTTACTCATCTGCATTAATTTACATTTATCTATATTTAGCGTTAGTTGCCATTCTTTACACCAATCACAAATGCTGTCCAAGTCATCTTGTATCCTCCTACAGTCACTGAACAATGACACCACAGCATCATCAGCAAACAGTCGCACACTGCTATCTACCCTATCCAAAAGATCATTTATGCAGATAGAAAACAACAGCAGACCCACCACACTTCCCTGGGGCACTTCAGATGATACCCTCACCTACGGTGAACACTCACCATCGAGGACAATGTATTGGGTTCTATTACTTAAGAAGTCTTCAAGTCACTCACATATTTGGGAACCAATCCCATATTCTCGTACCTTAGTTAGGAGTCTGCAGTGGGGCACCGAGTTAAACACTTTCCAGGAGCCAAAGAATATGGCATCTGTCTGATATCCTTCATCCACGGTTCGCAAGAGTCCCCTCCAGAAATATTGAGCAACGCTGGAAATATAGCCATCCTTAATTGCAGTTGCCAGTGCACAATTTTGTGCACGTTTCACTTCCATACGTATAGCCTTGTATGGAAGTGAAACATGGACGATAAATAGTTTAGACAAGATGAGAACAGAAACTTTTGGAATTTGTGCTACAGAAGAATCCTGAAGATTAGACGGGTAGCTCACGTAACAAATGAGGAAGTACTGAATAGAACTGGGGAGAAGAGGAATTTGTGGCATAACTTGACTAGAAGATGGGATGAGCTGGTAAGAGCATTAATTTAGTATTGGAAGGAAGCATGGAGTTACAATTGTGGAGGAAGACCAAAAGATGAATACACTAAGCAGATTCAGAAGGATGTATGGTGCAGTAGTTATTCAGGATGAAGAGGCTTGCACAGGATAGAGTAGAACAGAGAGCTGCATCAAACCAGTCTTTGGACTGAAGACCGCAACAATGAACAGCATAACTGACCTCTCAATTAAGTTCCATAAATGTTCAATGGGATTCATGTCAGGCACCCTAGGTGGCCAAATCACTCACTCAAATTGTCAAATTGTTCAAATCAATCGCTAAAAATTGTGCTTGCTACAAATGGTGTCCAAGTAACAAAACATATTCACTTCCGTTCAATGGTCAGTTCAGTTGGAACAGGGGACTCAGTACATTCCATGTAAACACAGCCCACATCATCATGGAACAACAATCAGCTTGTACAGTACCTTGTTGAGAACATGGGCCCATAGCTTTGTGGGGTCTGCCCTACACTGGAACCCAAATGTCAGCTCTTATCAAATGAAATCTAGACTCATCCAACAAGCCACAGTTTTCCAATCATCAAGTGCCCGACCGATACGGTCACGAGCCCACGAGAGGCAGTACAGGTAATGTCGTGCTGTTAGCAAAGGCGTTTACCTCGGTTACTTATTGCCATAGCCCATTAATGACAAATTTTGCTACACCCTCCTAATAGATACATTCATCGTATGTATGTCCCACATTGATTTCTGCAATTTATTTTATGCAGTGTTGCTTGTCTATTGGCACTGAGAATTCTATGCAAATGCTGCTGCTGTTGGCCATCAAGCGAAGGCCACTGGTCACTACATTGCCCTTGGTGGGAGATAATGGCTGAAACGTGGTATTCTCGGCACACTCTCGACACTGTTTATTTGGTTTGTGGGGTGCTCAACTGAGTGGTAATCAGCGCCCGTACAAAGTCACAATTTTTTCACAGTCCAATTGAGACAATGTCACAAATGGTGATGATGATGATGAAATGATGAGAACATAACGAACAAATAGTCCCCTGGCAGAGAAAATCCCCAACACGGCCGGGAATCGAACACTGGACCCTGTGATCCAGAAGCAGCAACACTAGCCACTAGACCACGAGCTGCAGACTCTCTTGACACTGTAGATTCTGGAATATCGAGTTTCCTATCAGCTTCTGAAACCCAATGTCCCACTCTTGTAGCTCCAACTAGCATTCCACGTTCCAAACCTGTGTGTGATGTGCTGTACACTCTCCACCATAATGACAACATGGCACGAGTGATGAACTCATAACAGAACACTATTTATAAACAAATATTTTTTGAAGATCAGATGACAACAGTTTCAACTCTCAAAATTGTCATCAATAATAAATAAAATTAATGTGATCTTGGGTATGAACTGTTTTTTTCAAGTTACATATACAGGGTGTTACAAAAAGATACGGCCAAACTTTCAGGGAACATTCCTCACACACAAAGAAAGAAAATATTTTATGTGGACATGTGTCCGGAAACGCTTACTTTTCAAGTTAGAGCTCATTTTATTACTTCTCTTCAAATCACATTAATAGTGGGCACAGCAACAGAACATACAAGCGCGACTTCAAACACTTTGTTACAGGAAATGTTCAAAATGTCCTCCGTTAGCGAGGATGCGTGCATCCACCCTCCGTCGCACGGAATCCCTGATGCGCTGATGCAGCCCTGGAGAATGGCGTATTGTATCACAGCCGTCCACAATACGACCATGAAGAGTCTCTACATTTGGTACCGGGATTACGTAGACGAGAGCTTTCAAATGCCCCCATAAATGAAAGTCAAGAGGGTTGAGGTCAGGGGAGAGTGGAGGCCACGGAATTGGTCCGCCTCTACCAATCCGTCGGTCACCGAATCTGTTGTTGAGAAGCTTACGAACACTCCGACCGAAGTGTGCAGGAGCTCCATCGTGCATGAACCACATGTTGTGTCGTACTTGCAAAGGCACATGTTCTAGCAGCACAGGTAGAATATCCCGTATGAAATCAGGATAACGTGCTCCATTGAGCGTAGGTGGAAGAACATGGGGCCCAATCTAGACATCACCAACAATTCCTGTCCAAACGTTCACAGAAAATGTGTGTTGATGACGTGATTGCACAATTGCATGCGGTTTCTCGTCAGCCCAGTGGCGGTGAATCGAGGAAGTACAGTACAAACTGATGAAACTAAAATGAGCTCTAACATGGAAATTAAGCGTTTCCGGACACATGTCCACATAACATTTTCTTTATTTGTGTGTGTGGAATGTTTCCTGAAAGTTTGGCCGTACCTTTTTGTAACACCCTGTAGATCACTCCTTCCATTTTCTCAATACGAGAAACTTGAATCAAATAGCAGAAGGTAATTACTTGTGGCTTTGGACTCACCTTCTCCTCCGTCCTGATTTCCCCAGTCCCAGCTCGGCCCCCTCACCACTTTGGCTCCGATGAATATACCCTTCAGCTGAAGCTTCACACCTCCCTTGCGAGGAGGCATGTCCACCCTGCAAACATGCCGTTGTTACAGTAGACAGTAGGCAAATGAAAAGGTTTCCAGCAAATAGCTGGACTTTTTAGTTAATATGTGTCAATTGTGAGGACATCTAAGGGATGTACCTTAAGGAATGATACTTTAAAGTGTATAATAATACACAAATTTACTGATGAAAATAAGTCAGTTGCATATTATTGCAGCGTATGCTGTGATTATGTATAAAATACACTAACGGAAAAAATTGCAATACAAAAAAATAATGAAATTTTGGGAACACATCTGTCTAGGTAACATATTCAAGTACACACACCTGCACATACACACTCATGCAAGCGCTACTTGCACACACATCTGCAGTCTCAGAGAGCTGAAACTACACTGCGAGCACCAGCACCATTGCATGATGGGAGTGGTGACTGGGTGGGGGTAAGGAGGAAGCTGGGGCAGGGAGGAGGGGGGACCTTTTATATATATATATAGTTTTAGGGTGCAAAAACTGCTATGATCATTAGCGCCCAGTCTGTGACTTAGGAAAAGGCAGAAAGGGGAACGAAACTAAATAAAAAATTGGAGAAACTAAAAATAGAAGGAAAGCTTAAAAAACCACTATAGAAGGGGGTTGGTTGTCCCCAAAAAGAGCTTCAAATGACTGACGTCATCTGACTGGCATTAATAAACTCGAGAACGTGATTGGCTGAGCCCCCGCCATCTGCTAAAATGAAAGATTATCAGGCGACAGCTGTAGACGGGCGCGTAATGGAGTAAAATAGGGGCACTCAAGTTAAAGGTGTCTTACCGTCCACAGCTGAGAGCAGTGGGGACAGAGTGGGGGAGGATCGCCGCTTAAAAGATGTCGATGGCTAAAAAGACAGTCCCCTATCCGGAGTCTAGTTAAAATTACCTCCTCCCGATGACAAGTTCGGGAGGAAGAGGTCCAAGCACAGGGAAGAGCTTTCACGTCCCGCAATTTATTGTCGGGAAGTGTCGACCAATGTGCATGCCATAACAGAGCAACACAACGACGTAAAACACTCCGTAGATCGGCGAAGGGAATTGTGCGAATAGCTGGCCGAAGAAGAGAGACTGCAGCCTTGGCCGCTATATCGGTCGCCTCATTTCCACAGATACCAACGTGTCCTGGGATCCGGAGGAACGCCACAGAGACGCCCCCCAAGTGGAGGCAGTCCTGAATCCAGTGGACCAGAGGGTGGACAGGGTAGAGAGCTTGGAGACTGAGGGGAGAGCTTAGAGAATCTAAACAGATAACATACTGTATTCACTGAGGGCAGTGGATGTATTGGACAGCCTGGAGAACAGCATAAAGCTCCACACTATATACCGAACACTGGTCGGGAAGCCGAAATCGATCTGGGGTGTCGCCAACAATATAGGCACTCCCTACACCTAACGATGTTTTAGAGCCATCAGTGTAAATAAATGTGGCTTTTTGCATGTGTGGACATAGAGCAGCAAATGCCCGACGATAAACAAGTGAAGGGGTACCATCCTTGGGAAATTGACAAAGGTCACGAAGCAGGCAGGTCCGGGGACGGAGCCAAGGGGGTGCTGTACCCCAAGTTGTCAAGCAGGTTTTAGGAAAGCGGAGGGCGAGGGATAGTATGGTGGGAGTGGCGAACAGTGAAGTGTTGCAGTTTAGACGGAGAGTAGGAGAGAAGGTGCAGAGGGGGGAGAGGGGTAAGTAGTGGAAATGAGAGAAATAAAAATAAAAATGAATTACAAGACTGGGTGAGGTGCTGAAATGACGGCTGTGTAGTGCTGGAATGTTTTGAGTGCGAAAATTTATCAAATATATTTATCAATTAGAGCTCAAAATCTTCATTTATAATCATAGTTCCTGACCCAGATGAGTAAAAAGAGAATAGAAACATTTCTTTCAGTGGGCTGGACAAGAATGTGCAGACTGGAAACTATGGTATGTATGCCCTCTATTGCTTTCTGGCTCACCACAGAAATAGTTCCATATTTTAATATTTCCTTTTACTGATTAATATTATTATTAAGCAGGCAAAAACGAATACAAACGTCTCAAAAATGAAATCAACAGGAAGTGCAAAACGGCTAAGCAGGGATGGCTAGAGGACAAATGTAAAGAGGTACAGGCTTATCTCAATAGGGGTAAGATAGATACTGTCTACGGGAAAATTAAAGAGACCTTTGGAGAAAAGAGATGGAAAACCCAGTTCTAAGCAAAGAAGGGAAAGCAGAAAGGTGGAAAGAGTATATAGAGGATTTATACAAGGGTGATGTACTAGAGGGTAATATTATGGAAACGGAAGAGGATGTAAATGAAGATGAAATGGGAGATATGATACTGCATGAAGAATTTGACAGAGCACTGAAAGACCTGAGTCGAAACAAGGCCCCGGAAGTAGACAACATTCCATTAGAACTACTGATAGCCTTGGGAGAACCAATCATGATAAAACTCTACCATCTGGTGAGCAAGATGTATGAGGCAGGCGAAATACCCTTAGACTTCAAGAAGAACATAGTAATTCCAATCCCAAAGAAAGCAAGTGTTCACAGATGTGGAAATTGCAAAATACCAGTTTAATAAGTCACTGCTGTAAAATACTGACACGGATTATGTACAGACAAATGGAAAAACTGGTAGAAGCCAGCCTCAGGAGAAGATAAGTTTGGATTCCATATAAATGTTGGAACACACGAGGCAATACTGACCCTACGACTTATCTTAGAAAATAGATTAAGGAAAGGCAAACCTACATTTCTAGCATTTGTAGACTTAGAGAAAGCTTTTGACAATGTTGACTGGAATACTCTCTTTCAAATTCTGAAGGTGGCAGGGGTAAAATACAGGGAGCGAAAGGCTATTTACAATTTGTACAGAAATCAGATGGCAGTCATAAGAGTTGAGGGGCATGAAAGGGAAGCAGTGGTTGGGAAGGGAGTGAGACAGGGTTGTAGCCTCTCCCCGATGTTATTCAATCTGTATATTGAGCAAGCAGTAAAGGAAACAAAAGAAAAATTCAGAGAAGGTATTAAAATCCATGGAGAAGAAATAAAAACTTTGAGGTTCGCCGATGACATTGTAATTCTGTCAAACAGCAACGGACTTGGAAGAGCAGTCGAACGGAATGGATAATGTCTTGAAATGAGGATATAAGATGAACATCAACGAAAGCAAATGAGGATAATGGAATGTAGTCAAATTAAGTCGGGTGATGCTGATGGAATTAGATTAGGAAATGGGACTCTTAAAGTAGAAAAGGAGTTTTGCTATTTAGGAAGTAAAATAACTGATGATGGCTGAAGTAGAGAGGATATAAAATGTAGACTGGCAATGGCAAGGAAAGCGTTCCTGAAGAAGAGAAATTTGTTAACATCGAATATAGATTTATGTATCAGGAAGTCGTTTCTGAAAGTATTTGTATGGAATGTAGCCATGTATGGAAGTGAAACGTGGACGATAAATAGTTTAGACTAGAAGAGAATAGAAGCTTTTGAAATGTGGTGATACAGAAGAATGCTGAAGATTAGATGGGTAGATCCCATAACTAATGAGGAGGTACTGAATGGAATTGGGGAGAAGAGGAGTTTGTGGCACAACTTGACAAGAAGGGAGTGGTTGGTAGGACATGTTTTGAAGCATCAAGGGATCACAAATTTAGTACTGGAGGGCAGCGTGGAGGGTAAAAATCGTGGAGGGGACCAAGAGACGAATATACTTAGCAGATTCAGAAGGATGTAGGTTGCAGTAGGTACTGGGAGATGAAGAAGCTTGCACAGTATAGAGTAGCATGGAGAGCTGCATCAAACCAGTGTCATGGCTGAAGACAACAACAACATTATTATTAAACCATTGCCCCAAAAAATGGCAGGCACAAATGCGAAGGGATTACACTCTGTGCACAACGCGGCAGTCCTTCCTCGTGGAAATCAAATGCAGTCGATCTGAACCTTCATGTCGAGTAAGACTTCACTTACACTCCTGTGCAGTCCGACGGAGTTATTGTCACGTCTGAGTGCTCTGCAGATTTGGATGCAGCACAATTTGACCAGCTGCCTAAATCATCATCAGTTATCTGCTATATCAGCAGGTCCTTTGCCTCTCCATTTTCTGCAATCCATCGCTTCCTTGTAAAGGCTGCTGTACATTGTACCGTCCATCATGTCATCCAGTATCTGGAATCTCTTCCTTCCTCGCTTCCTTTTCCCTTCTACTGAAAGTCCAAAAAACTGTTTATCAGTCCGTCATTCTTCCTTAATATATGCCCAATCCAATTTCTTTTTCTTCTCTTTATTACATCTAGTAACTGTCTTTTCTCTCCCACTCTTCTCAGCACTTCAGTACCTAAATAAAAACCCACAATGAGACTGCTTTCAAAACCTGTCAGTTTCTGGTACTGGTGCGTCATACGAGTACAAGTCATCTTCACGTCCTTCGCAGTGATCACATTGTTAGTACAAGCGTTCCTGATTTATGATTCCATTTTCAGTTATTTTCAATATTTAGTTAATTGTTGAAGGTCAGAAAGGTTATACATGCTTTACAGTACTCGATAAATTTATTATTTCGAAAAAGATGGAGCAAAAAATTTGCATTAAATTTTGCTCAAAAAATAGAATAAAGTGCACTCTAAATGCCGACTATGGCTTTTGGCGAATCTATTGCAAGTCAGACGACGACTGCCCTGGGTGCCCAAACACATCAATTACTGACGACGATGTGGAAAAGATAAAGCAATCGGTTAATCACCGTCACAGAAGTTGCCGATGGTGCCGGCAAATCCTTTGGCTCGTGCCAAGCAAGGTTTTTGGCCGTTTTACGCATGATGTGTGTACTACCAACGTTTATTCCAAAATTACTGAACTTCAGCCAAATATGATGGTGCACAAACATCACTCAGAAATTGCTGAATGAATCCAACAACAATCCACAACTTCTAAAGGAGGTTATAAGAGGTGACAAAACAAGGGTACAATGGAAACTAAAAGTATTTGACAAGTTTGATCACACTTGAATCTTGTTCTCACTGTTTTCTGCAATCAAAAACGGACATTACATCACGACTTCCTGCCTTACGATTATACAGTCAGTAAGGGATACTACCTGGAACTTATATACCATTTGCGAGTAGCAATCCGAAGTAATGTGCCAGATTTGGGCAAAACCAGTCGTGGAAATTACATCACAATAATGCTCCTGTTCACACCTCAATGCTCATTCACGATTTTTTGACGAAAAATAAAACTGTTATGCTGTCTCAGTCACTATAGTCATCAGATACCGTCCTCTGTGACTTCTTTCTATTCCCGAGGCTGGAGAGAATTGCGAAAGGGCGTCGTTTTGCCGCTACTAATGACACAAAAACAGAACCACTGAATGAGCTGAACGTTACAAAAAGTAGGTTCCAGAAATGCTTCTGAAATTGGAAACAGCACTGGCACAAGTGTACGAGGGTTGAGTGAAAAGTAATGCCTCCACCTTCGAAACTCTTTAACAGTTGGCATCATTAGTATGTGGCATCTACATCTGCATCTACATCCATACACCGCAAGCCACCTGACGGTGTGTGGCCGAGGGTACCCTGAGTACCTCTATCGGTTCTCCCTTCTATTCCAGTCTCTTATTGTTCATGGAAAGGATTGTCTGTATGCTTCTGTGTGGGCTCTAATCTCTCCGATTTTACCCTCACGGTCTCTTCGCAAGATATACGTAAGAGGGAGCAATATACTGCTCGACTCTTCGGTGAAGGTATGTTCTCGAAACTTCAACAAAAGCCCGTGCCAAGCTACTGAGCATCTCTCCTGCAGAGTCTTCCACTGGAGTTTATCTATCATCTCCGTGACACTTTCGCAATTACTAAATGATCCTGTAATGAAGCGCGCTGCTCTCCGTTGGATCTTCTCTATCTCTTCTATCAACCCTATCTGGTATGGATCCCACACTGCTGAGCAGTATTCGAGCAGTGGGCAAACAAGCGTACTGTAACCTCCTTCCTTTGTTTTCGGATTGCATTTCCTTAGGATTCTTCCAATGAATCTCAGTCTGGCATTTGCTTTACCGACGATCAACTTTATATGATCATTCCGTTTCAAATCACTCCTAATGCGTACTCCCGGATAATTTATGGAATTAACTGCTTCCAGTTGCTGACCTGCTATATTGTAGCTAAATGATATGGGATCTTTCTTTCAATGTATTCGCAGCACATTACACTTGTCTACATTGAGATTCAATTGCCATTTCCTGCACTGTGCGTCAATTTGCTGCAGATCCTCCTGCATTTCAGTACAATTTTCCATTGTTACAACCTCTCGATATACCACAGCATCATCCGCATAAAGCCTCAGTGAGCTTCCGATGTTATCCACCAGGTCATTTATGTATATTGTGAATAGCAACAGTCCTACGACACTCCCCTGCAGCTCACCTGAAATCACTCTTACTTCGGAAGACTTCTCTCCATTGAGAATGACATGCTGCGTTCTGTTATCTATGAACTCCTCAATCCAATCACACAATTGGTCTGATAGTCCATATGGTCTTTGTTCATTTAACGACTGTGGGGAACTGTATCGAACGCCTTGCGGAACTCAAGAAACACGGCATCTACCAGTGAACCCTTCTCTACGGCCCTCCGAGTCTCGTGGACAAATAGCGCAAGCTGGGTTTTACACGACCGTCTTTTTCGAAACCTCTGTAGCCTCGAATTCTTGACAGCAGACGGTGTCGCTCCAAAGGGGATTCATCAGAGAATGAAAGCAGTTTACAGCGAGTGTGTCGATGTAAGTACTGTGCACAGTTGGGCGTGTAAGTTTAAAGATGTTGAGGCAGGAACATCTGACCTCTGTGAGAAAGAAAGAGTTGGGCATCCTGTGGCCCCGTGACAGGAACCCCCGAGCTTCACAAGCAAAATGGCAGATTAAATCAGGACGATCACTGTATCACTCTGAGAGAAACTACAAGCACAATTGGCATTTCTCAAGAACATGTGGGTCACATTTTTGCTTTGCTCGGCTATCAGAGGGTCTGTGCATGATGGGCACCCTGGATGCTGACTCCTGAAATGAAAGCACACAGACCTGAGATTTGCCAGGAACTTGTCTCGCATTACGAGAATGAAGGTGACGCCTTTCTCCATTCAACTGTGACAGGAGACGAAATATCAGTCTACAGAATACAGACACAAAGACGCGTCACAAAAAAAAGGAATTCAAGACGCTGCTCTCAGCTGGAAAAATCGTGGCCACAGTGTTCCGGGACACAAACGGTGTTATCCTTGTCGATTTCCTCCGTCGTGGAGCAATAATAAATTCATAGCATTACATCACGATGCTTCAAACTCTGGAACGACAGCTAACATGGGTCAGAAAGGAAAAGGGAAATGTTTTCCAGCGGCACGGCAATGCCAAACCACACACTTCATGTGCCACCAAAGCAGCACTTCAGAGATTTAATCGAACCATCCTCCGTTCAGTCAAGATTTAGCACCTCAATTTCCGTCTGTTCCTGATAATCAAAGACGATCCGAGGGTACACCATTATGCTTGCAATGAAGATGTTGAGAGAACTGCGAGTCTGTGGTTGCGAAAACAGAGTGTCGACTTCTTCCGTGACGGCTTCAGAAAACTTGTTGATGATTGGCAGAAATGTGTCCAATTGGCTGGTGATTATGTGGAAAAGTGAATATTGGTAATTAAAGATCACATTCTAAGGATTACTTCTGCATTTGATTTATTAAAATATTCCCATCCAAACCCAATTAACAAAGGTGGAGGTATTAGTTTTCATTCAACCCTCATATTATATCCGAGAGGAATTATGCCGACGGAGAAAGCTGACGAATAAATAAAGATTCTTTAAGAAAAACAAAAATTCCTATTTCCTTTTGGTCACAACTCGTATAGCCCACAGAGCCTAGTACAAACATTAACCAGGAAGATCACTAATGTCTTCGGGTGGCCATTTTACCTGTCGCAGAGAACTGCAGCTCTAATCAATTGCACCACCTGCAGTTGGAAGTGTACAAAGTTATGTTGGTATCTGATTATGCTGTCTGCGTGGTTCGGTATATGACATACAATGGTGCGCTTACAATGTAGTGTGAGGAGGGCTATGCGAGAGGCGTTCAATGAATTCGAAAGTAAAGTTCTATGTACTGACTTGGCAGAAACTCCTAAGAAATTTTGGCCTATGTCAAAGCGGTAGGTGGATCAAAACAAAATGTCCAGACGCTCTGTGACCAAAATGGTACTGAAACAGAGGATGACAGACTAAAGGACGAAATACTAAATGTCTTTTTCCAAAGCTGTTTCACAGAGGAAGACTGCACTGTAGTCCCTTCTCTAGACTGTCGCACAGATGACAAAATGGTAGATATCGAAATAGACGACATAGGGACAGAGAAACAATTAAAATAGCTCAAAAGAGGAAAGGCCCCTGGACCTGATGGGATACCATTTCGATTTTACACAGAGTATGCGAAGGAACTTGCCCCCCTTCTTGCAGCGGTGTACCGTAGGTCTCTAGAAGAGCGTAGCGTTCCAAAGGATTGGAAAAGGGATCAGGTCATCCCCGTTTTCAAGAAGGGATGTCGAACAGATGTGTAGAACTATAGACCTATATCTCTAACGTCGATCAGTTGTAGAATTTTGGAACACGTATTATGTTCGAGTATAATGACTTTTCTGGAGACTAGAAATCTACTCTGTAGAAATCAGCACTGGCTTCGAAAAAGACAGTCCTGTGAAACTCAGCTCGCACTATTCGTCCACGAGACTCAGAGGGCCATAGACACGGGTTCACAGGTAGATGCCGTCTTTCTTGACTTCTACAAGGCGTTCGATACAGTTCCCCACAGTCGTTTGATGAACAATGTAAGAGCGTATGGACTATCAGACCAATTGTGTGATTGGTTTGAAAAGTTCCTAGATAACAGAATGCAGCATGTCATTCTCAATGGAGAGAAGTCTTCCGAAGTAAGAGTGATTTCAGGTGTGCCGCAGAGGAGTGTCATAGGACCGTTGCTATTCACAATATACATAAATGACCTTGTGGATGACATCAGAAGTTCACGACGCTTTTCCAGATGATGCTGTGGTGTATCGAGAGGTTGTAACAATGGAAAGTTGTACTGAAATGCAGGAGGATCTGCAGCAAATTGACACACGGTGCAGGGAATGGCAACTGAATCTCAATGTAGACAAGCGTAATATGCTGTGAATATATAGAAAGAAATATCCCTTATCATTTAGCCACAATATAGCAGGTCGGCTACTGGAAGCAGTTAATTCCATAAATTATATTAGAGTGGGCATTAGGAGTGATTGAAAATGGAATGATCATATAAAGTTAATCGTCGGTAAAGCAGATGCCAGACTGAGATTCATTGGAAGAATCCTAAGGAAATGCAATCTGAAAACAAAGGAAGTAGGTTACAGTACGCTTGTTCGCCCACTGCTCAAATAGTGCTCAACAGTGTGGGATCCGTACCAGATAGGGTTGATAGAAGAGATAGAGAAGATCCAACGGAGAGCAGCGCGCTTCGTTACAGTATCATTTAGTAATTGCGAATGCGTTACAGAGGTGATAGATAAACTCCAGTGGAAGACTCTGCAGGAGAGACGCTCAGTAGCTCGGCACGGGCTTTTGTTAATGTTTCCGAGAACATACCTTCACCAAAGAGTCGAGCAGTATATTGCTCCTTCCTACGTATATCTCGCGAAGAGACCATGAGGATAAAATCAGAGAGATTAGAGCCCACAGAGAAGCATACCGACAATCCTCCTTTCCACAAACAATACGAGACTGGAATAGAAGGGAAAACCGATAGAGGTACTCAGGGTACCCTCCGCCACACACCTTCAGGTGGCTGGCAGAGTATGGATGTAGATGTCGATCTCTTGTGGCACACCAGATATTACTTCAGTGTCTGTACATTAATCTCCACTCAGAGCAACGTGCTATGCCCTGATTGTCAGTCCCACAGAAATGTATTTTCTTCACAAGATGTCAATATTGCTATGTGGATTTGGAACAGGAAAGTTGCTTAACTCAACATCATATGTTCCACGTCAGTGTTCAATGGAATCCCCTTTTCAATGGCATCCGGTACTGGTAAACTCGCAAGTGCGTCTCCGAAATATTAGGAGAGCAAATAGGCTCTGCGACGCAGAATACTCACCCGACAGACCTGTTGGTCTCGAACCTCTCGAAGGCGTGGTCCGTGTCGTGCTTGTCGGCCATATAGCACTGGGTGCAGATGTCAAAGTCGTAGCACTGGACGCACTTCCACCGCATCCCACGGATGCCGTGCTTGAAGCACGCGTCGCACTTTATGTTCGGGTGCCTCACACCTGTGCAGGGCAGAAGAAAAGGAACAGTTCATTTCGTCATAGGAGGAGATTTGCCAACACACGAAAAAAATATTTCTGAAAACTAGGAAACCAGAAGGAACATTATGTTACTTTAGTTATATATATAAATAAAATAGAAAGAAACTTCCACATGGGAAAAATATATTAAAAACAAAGATTCCAAGACTTACCAAGCGGGAAAGCGCCAGCAGACAGGCATTACTCTTTGCCTTTAAATATGTCTGCTTGTGTGTGTGTGTGTGTGTGTGTGTGTGTGTGTGTGGGCGCGCGCGTGTACACCTGTCTATTTTTTCCCCTAAGGGAAGTCTTTCCGCTCCCGGGATTGGAATGACTCCTTACCCTCTCCCCTAAAACCCACATCCTTTCGTCTTTCCCTCTCCTTCCTGAAGAAGCAACCATCGGTTGCGAAAGCTAGTAATTCTGTGTGTGTGTGTTTTGTTCATGTGCCTGTCTGCCGGCGCTTTCCTGCTTGTTAAGTCTTGGAATCTTTGTTTTTAATATATATATATATATATATATATATATATATATATATATATATATATATATATATATATATATATATATATATATATATTGCATACATTACCTTCACATCGCCTCACTATTACGTGCAACAAGATAGATAGATCTTCCCTCCAACTCTCCCCTCCTCCCCCCCCCCCTCCCTCACCCACACGTTTAAAGAATCAAACTCCCACATACAACACAGTGCGACATGTCCTTTAGTATTGCGGTGCAGCATGCTTAGATCGACACAACTTTCCTCAGTTCAGCGGAATCGTGGTGTCAGTGCCATTTACAGTTCGCTATTTAGCACTACTAACAGCCTTGGCAGAACCAGCCCTGACAAAACTCTATCATCTGGTGAGCAAGATGTATAAGACAGGCGAAGTACCCTCAGACTTCAAGAAGAAAATAATAATTCCAATCCCAAAGAAAGCAGGTGTTGATAGATGTGAAAATTACCGAATTTTTAAATTTGTGTGTCTACTGTTGTCTATCCACCATGTTGTTTCGTTTATCGATGTCTCCACTTGTAATAAATGTACATCTGTGGCTGAAGAGTGGCGTAGTATCGTCGCTGCCAGCCTACCTTTGTATAAGGTGTCAAAATAACAATGAAGGAAGAAAAAACTATAACTGACATAGTAGGTATCATGGCAAAGTGGGTGAAACATCAAGACTTTGTTGTAAATGTGCAAGATGACCGGAAGAAGAATGGTGTACTCCTTTCTAACAACATATGTGCAGTAATTGTAGGTCCATCCAACTATGGCAAGACAAATGTTCTCATGTCGCTGCTAACAAATCCAAATGGAGTCTGCTTTGAGTAATGTGTGTATCTTCCAAAACACTGTTCCAGCCAAAATACCAACTACTAGTATTACAGGAGAATAATACGTTATAGCGAAAGGCTATAAACTATAATGATGAATTCCTAAAAGGAGCGTGGCACAGGACCCGCTTTCAGATCAGGTTTGAAACACAGCTTCAAACATTCCATTACTTTACAAATGAGTTAATATGTTACGTATCTGAAATTAAGCATGTAAAACTGTTACGGTTGAAGGTGCAAAGCCCTAATCACATTGGTTTTATTACGAGGGAATACAGCAAAAGTAGTGCCTCCAAACTTTTTATGTGAAAACTCAGAGTGTTTAAATAAAAGTAAACCTCATCCGAACAGGCCTCGGAAGGACCAACGGTACCGACCAGCCGCCGTGTCATCCTCAGCCCACAGGCATCACCGCATACAGATACGGAGGGGTGCGCAGTCAGCACACCGCTCTCTCGGCCGTATGTCAGTTTACGAGACCGGAGCCGCTACTTCTCAACCGAGTAGCTCCTCCGGTTGCCTCACAAGGGCCGAGTGCACCCCGCTCGCCAACAGCGCTCGGTAGTCCGGACGGTCACCCGCCCGAGTGCCAGCCCAGCCCGACAGCGCGTTGTTGTCTTCAGTCCTGAGACTGGTTTGATGCAGCTCTCGTTGCTACTCTATCCTGTGCAAGCTTCTTCATCTCCCAGTACCTACTGCAACCTACATCCTTCTGAATCTGCTTAGTGTACTCATCTCTCGGTCTCCGTCTACAATTTTTACCCTCCACGCTGCCCTCCAATACTAAATTGGTGATCCCTTGATGCCCCAGAACGTGTCCTACCAACCGATCCCTTATTCTAGTCAAGTTGTGCCACAAACGTCTCTTCTCCCCAATCCTGTTCAATACCTCCTCATTAGTTACGTGATCTACCCATCTAATCTTCAGCATTCTTCTGTAGCTCCACATTTCAAAAGCTTCTATTCTCTTCTTGTCCAAACTACTTATCGTCCATGTTTCACTTCCATACATGGCCACACTCCAAACAAATACTTTCAGAAGCAACTTCCTGGTACTTCAATCTATACTCGATGTTAACAAATTTCTCTTCAGAAACGCTTTCCTTGTCATTGCCAGTCTACATTTGATATCCTCTCTACTTCGACCATCGTCAGTTATTTTGCTCCCCAAATAGCGAAACTCCTTTATTACTTTAAGTGTCTCGTTTCCTAATCTATTTCCCTCAGCATCACTTCATTTAAGCCGACTACACTCCATTATCCTCGTTTTGCTTTTGTTGATGTTCATCTTATATCCTCCCACGTGAAATAAACTTTATCATCATTCTGCATCTTTATTCTCCAAGTCTTCGTATTTATATCTCAACAGTTTCCCTGGTGCCAAACAAATTTCTTCCGACGACAGGCCAGTTTTTTGATACCGTCGCTGTAGATTGTTTGACTACCGACAGAGCCGCTACTTGTACCACTTCATCACTATCAAAGTAAAGTCTTCGAAGATGTTATTTACGTTCTTTTATGTGGTCTGCCACAGTCATTCTAAAGTAGAGGGTGCTCCCTGCATGTACAAACTCTTCCAATTACTAGGTTGGTTGGTTGTTTTAAAAGTGGGGGGAAGGGACGAAACTACGAGCTCATCAGTCCCTTGTTCCTAATAAAGAAAAGCCACAAGTGTGAGAATAAAACAGAAGAGACATTTAACACAAAACGATAAGAAAGGAAAAACCACATATAAGAAGGAAAGGCAACATACACTAAAAGGAACAAAAGAGGACAAGAAAACAACAGAGATGCTAGAAACAGAAGAGAGCAAAAATAAAAAGCATACTACGTCAGCTGGCCGACCACGAAAATGGAAAGGAAAACCCAGCCACTATGCGACACATTAAAACCTTTAACCTAAAAGCACTAGACGTCGTCAGGTAAAATGAGCGTCAATGAGTCCGGGAACCCGAGATTTCGTGGCCGGACAGTCAAAGTGGGGCAGTGCACCAGAATACGGGCCACTGTCGACCGGGTGCCGCACCGACACCGAGGCGACGTGGGAGGTAGCCGCGTGTCACCCCGGTGTGGCCAAAGCGGAGCTGGCCAAAGACGTCCGATTCCCTGCGAGAGGTCCACACGGAAGACTTCCGCACGTCCGCCGTCTCCTCAATGACGTGCAGTTTGTCGTGTGTACTGTTATGTCATTCTGTCTCCCAAAGCCGAAAAACCCTGCAGTGTAAATCAGAACTAGAGTCCTTCGTGACCGAGTACGCGAGCACAAAATACGAGATGGGGCGAGCACACCCTAACTGGATAGGCTGCCCGCACTAGTTCTAGTGACGGAACAAAGAAGCCGTGACTGAATACGTAGCACGTAACTTCAGACACATTAGACGTCTCATTATCCGAGTGAGACTGCAGCCAGTATGGGCTTCTTATTTATGGTGCGTCTCTCTCTGTAATCGTGCAGCGCGAGGAAGCCAGTGCAGTAAGACCTAATATGACCAAGCCAAGACTGGTTCCGGTTGAGGATTCCGTTGCCCACCACACACTAGTTACACAGTATGTCACGAATCTCCAAGTATAATTCCTTGGTTATTCTTCTGTGACAGTCACAAGCAGCATGCTAAATCCCCAACCGGCACATTGGCACGGCAGGGTTTATGCCCGCATTTCTACCGTCTAGGGCACCATTGGAGTCAAACGCTCACAGGTTCACACCGACTTACAAGACAACGATGCTGGTGCGCATCACAGTAAAAACAATACTGCCCATATTCATCCTCGAAATCACGCAATATACCAAACTCTTGCAGTTCTCTGACGCGTGCCTGCAAGCACTGGTATGAACATCTCACGAACTGGTTGCGGCCGCTATGGAGCGTATCACGACTTCTCAGAACGTTTCTGAGAGCACGTTCTTTTATGCGCCCATTTGTGCGACATCTCCTCACTCGTCATTATCCCTCAACATGGACACCAGACAGGAAAGGACAAAAACATTGCTCACGGAAAGGTAGTGTCTCCTACTCCATCGACATTGGACGTCGCGAACATAAACAAAAAAGGATAGCAGCAGTAAATTCTTATGAGGGACAACGCAGCGTGTTAATACTTTAACAATCTTAATCTATTAATGCAATGATTAGTGTTCCCCGAAGAAAGGTTCATATATTTGCCTATTCTACTATGTACACCACTTAAACCACTATTATTCCACGAACTTCTTTGTGTGAGAGATGTGGTGGAGTCCTATGGACTAGCGCCAATCCCTTCTCAGACTCCCCCTCCTCTGATGTGCATTAGGATTTGCAGGTCTAATTTCAATCTCCTGGTTCTCCTGTTGTCCTCGGTTTCACTCTCTCCACTTACGGTCGCTTTGCCGTTCGTTATTCCTCCTGTCCCAGATTCCTCGTCTAGATTGACCCTGTTCCCTGACGTTCTGGTTTCCGTATCTCTGGTTTCCATAACCTCGAATAGCGTAACCTCGGTTTCCGTAACCCTGGTTTCCTAACTGACCAGTGTGATTATGCGATCTGTTGTCATCTTCCCTTGCTGGCCCGTGGTATTTGTGCCTTCTTCCTGCCATTTGCGTCTTGTTTATCAGAGGCTACTTTGAGTTCGCGCAATAGACTCTTCAATGCTTCTATGTCAGATCCACAAGATTGAAACCAATGTTTACTCATTGAAGGAACGGGAAGGTCTAAAAAGCCAAGTACGGAGTACATTTCTGTTTGTTGTAAACAAAAACAGTGCGTCTACTGGGTACGTATTGTGCATAAACTGCTCCACGTTATTGTGTATCCAGTCGGGAACACCTCAGTTAAAGAAATGCAGTTGCAGGAAACCTCACAAAAATACAGCTCCTTCAGGGATACCGGCAGTAATGAAAAATATTGTTACAGCAAAATGTGTTGCAATGTGCGCTAAAGATATAAGACCTTTTAATGCTGTTTCCGGTACAGGTTTGAGAGAACTAGGCCGAGAATTAATACATCTAGGTGCGCATTATGGAGAAGTTAATGTGGCAGATGTCGTGCCACATCCATCTACTATAAGCAGACATGTCAAAGAACAAGCTGATGCAATGCGATGCAGCATAATGCCTTCTGTTATTACGGAAATTATTAATAAAACAAGTGATGCCACAGTTGATATGTGGACTCATTCGCGTGATCAGGTGCGCTGTTTGACACTTACAGTACATTACATTAACACAGATTGGTCTCCTGTGAACAATGTTTTATTTACAACAAAATTCCCTAACGTTAAAAGAAGGGAGTAAATATTATGAAAGAAATTGAAGAGAGGATGGCCGATTGGGACATTTCGCTGCACACGTTGCACAGTTTTGTTTTTGTCTCCGACCAGGTTGCTAATGTACTAAAGGCTTTGGAAAATCACGAAAGGATTCCTTGTGCTGCTCATTGTATAAACACGGCACTTAGCCGTACTTTATATGAAGATAACTTCTTGATAAATCGTGCCCGAACATTGCATCGACAATAAATACTGCAAAATGCATTGTAAGGTTCATTAAGAAAAGTGGTCTCTGCTCGTCTTTGAAATCATCGTCGAAACAAGAGGTCTTCACACGCTGGAACAGCTTGTACACTACGCTGGAATCCTTACACATTCAGTATAATGAAGTTGCTGCTTTTCTGATGGAAAAGGACTTCACTTACAGATTGCAAGGATATGATAATGAGATTTCAGGAAAAATTGGGCATTTTCTGAGACCTTTTAAAGAGGCCACAGATGAATTAGAAGGCGAAAAAGAACCAACAATCCAGGTAGTTGTTCTTTGGTTTCACAAACTGCAACAAATCTGCAGTGTCAGTGACACTGACTGTCAGGTGAGTAGTTATTGCAGTTAAAAGCACTGTTTCATTACGATACACGATAGATTTATAATTAACTAGTGTAATTGATGTGTACTAACAGATATGTATTTTTTAAGAGAAGGTAAGAAGGATTAAAAATCGAACCTTGACTTTTGTTTGTGAGAAGATTGTGGTCACTTCTAGACATAAAACTGCTACGACTCCTATCCGCGATTGTATTGAAATATCATTTTACTTTCCAAGTGCTTTATGAATTTAGCTGTGTCACATACTCGTTCTTGGAAACGTTACTTTTCTATTAAAAGAGAGAGACAGAGATAAGTACAGTGTGTGTGTGTGTGTGTGTGAGAGAGAGAGAGAGAGAGAGAGAGAGAGAGAGAGAGAGAGAGAGAGAGAGAGGCGTTGGATTTACACAGTACAGTGCAGCGAGCCGGGGCGAGGCGAGACGAGACGTCAGCAGTGACCAGTCATGCTCGGTTATCCGCGTGTCCAGAATCCGGACATCAGACATGGGGCGCATACGTGACCGAGCCGAGTCGTATGGGGCCGGACACGAGCGGCTCCGTCTCCCCATCAACAGACGATCCGTGACCGGTCAAACATTGCACGCTGCAGCACTCTAGTCAGAAAACAGGTCAAGTTCAGAGATGCCCATCTCTAGAAGCAGTTTCCGCGTAGCCTGTTTGGCCAACCTGTCTGCAAGTTTGTTGCCTGGGATGCCGACTTGTCCTGTGGTCTGTACAAACACCACTGCATTTGTGTCAGCAGACCAGGGAAGTTGATCAAGTAATACACACAACGTGCAGTATCTCAAATGACACTGAGAACAGAATAAAAAATTCTGAGGCATTAATTTTCAGCTTGTCCTTGCACTTTCAGATTATTCACCCGCACCCTGTGAATTGTATCGTACGATGATACAATTCTGAAGCTTCATGTAGTAGAATAGGTGGAAACTTTCTGAATGTGTTGCAATTAGAGTTAGTGCAACATAGTAGAAAACTAAAATGTCATGCCCGATCCTGAATTTTTAGCACACAACAGTGCACATGTAGTAAGCGATAAACTTTTTTCCTTCGTTAGTTTGTGGGTGTGTCAGCAAGTAAAAGTTTGAAAAAGGTTTGAAATTATAAGCAAAGTTTTTTGGAGGAGTATAATCTGGATAATTTGTGAGATATACTGCCTCAAGGTATATACACACAGTTTCTAACTTTAATACCTGAATTGTTGGGTTAACTCTTTGACATACTAGTGCACCTCTTAATGAGTATATTGTAACAGCATATTAATGCCTTTAAAATTCACTCAGTCATTGTGTGAAATACTAAAAAATCAAATTTTTGTTGCCATTAGGGAGGCACTTTGCCGTTGGGAGTGGGTGACAACCTTACCCATTTAGTAATACGCAGGGTAGTCAGAAAATATGTGAAATGCTTGTAGGGATGTTACAGGGCAGATTGTACTGAGACATAAATGTTAAGAAAGAAATTCGATACGTTGCTCCGTTTCAGAGTTATTTAGCATAGAATATAGCCAATTGGGGCATCGCGCGCTCGCATTCGAGCGGCCTGCCAGGGGCAGTGTTGCCCAACGAGTGCCGTGTCTTGTTAGCTGAAACTTGAATTTACGCGCCCAACGATCTGACTGGCTAACTTCAATGCTAAATAACTCTGAAACGGTGCAATGTATCAAATTTCTTTCTTAACATTGATGTCTCAGTACAACCTGCCCTGTAACATTCCTACAAGCATTTCACACATTTTCTGACCACCCTGTAGATTGTAATACAACTCAAGTAGGGCAATGTGTGGGCTCCTTAGAACACTTTATTCAAATCAGTCTTTTAAAAAAAAAGTTTTCTGTCCACATTTATGGCAACCGACAAACTGTGACCGAGAAACAAGTGGACCACCCTGTCGGTGAACACACTGGCAGACACGATACCCCTCATCTCGATAACTGCTTCACAGCCTGTCCCATATGCATCTTCCTACAGACACCAGCTTTTCTGAATTGTGCAGGTGGGAACTTTCCCTGCAATACATCCTGTGTTCCCGTAACCCTCCCGGCCTCAACCTTCATAAGTCACTGTCCTCACCCATACAGTCCCCTACCTGTTCCCATTCCAGCACTACACAGCCGTCATTTCACCGCCACACTCAGTCTCTTAACTTCTCTTTATTTCCTCCTTTCCACTACTTACCAACCCTCCACCCCCCCCCCCTTCTCCTGCCCTCCATTTAAACAGCAGCACTTAACTGTCTGCTGCCCCTACCATATTATCCCTCCTCCTCCCCACCCCAGCCTCCTCCTTACCCCCCAACCAGTCACCACTCCCATCATGCCCTGGTGCTGCTGCTCACAGTGTGGTTTCAGTTGTCCAAGACCACAGATGTGTGTGCAAATTTTGTGTGTGTGTGTGTGTGTGTGTGTGTGTGTGTGTGTGTGTGTGTGTAAACAAAGGTGATGTAATTTACCAAACAAAAGTGTTGGTATGTTGATAGACACACAAACAAACACAGACACACACCCACACACAAAATTCAAGCTTTCGCAACCCACGGTTGCTTCATCAGGAAAGAGGGAAGGATGTGGGTTTTAAGGGAGAGGGTAAGGAGTCATTCCAATCCCGGGACTGGAAAGACTTACCTTAGGGGGAAAAAAGGACAGATATACACTCGTGAGCCCACACACACACACACACACACACACACACACACACACACACACACACACAAGCAGACAAATGTGAAGGCAAAGAGTTTCCCTCTATTTTATGGTCCCTTCCCTACAGCCTAGGTCTTCGTGGTAAACGAATCTGCACCAGCCCTTAATCCCTGAACCATTACACCAACAACCTGAAAACAGCTTTCGCATCCCGCAACTACCCTCCCGACCTGGTACAGAAGCAAATAACCAAAGCCACTTCCTCATCCCCTCAAACTCTGAAGCTCCCACAGAAGAATCCCAAAAGTGCGCCACTTGTGACAGGATACTTTCCGGGACTGGATCAGACTCTGAATGTGGCTCTCCAACAGGGATACTACTTCCTCAAATCCTGCCCTGAAATGAGATCAATCCTTCACGAAATCCTCCCCACTCCACCAAGAGTGTCTTTCCGCCGTCACCTAACCTCTGTAACCTCTCGGTACATCCCTATGAAACCTCCAAACCACCTTCCCTACCCTCTGGCTCCTACCCTTGTAACTGCCCCCAGTGTAAAACCTGTCCCGTTCACCCTCCCACCACCACCTACTCCAGTCCTGTAACCCGGAAGGTGTACACGATCAACGGCAGAGACACATGTGAAAGCACCCACGTGATTTACCAACTGACCTGCCTACACTGTGAAGCTTTCTATGTGGGAATGACCAGCAACAAACTGTCCATTCGCATGAACAGGCACAGACAGACAGTGTTTGTTGGTAATGAGGATCACCCTGTGGCTAAACATGACTCGGTGCACGGCCAGCAGATCTCGGCACAGGGTTACACCGTCTGGGTTATCTGGATACTTCCCACTAACACCAACCTGTCAGAACTCCGGAGATGGGAACTTGCCCTTCAAAATATCCACTCTTCCCGTTACCCACCAGGCCTCAACCTCCACTAATTTCAAGTAGCCGCCACTCATACCACACCTGTCATTCGACAACATCTTTGCCTCTGTACTTCCGCCTTGACTGACATCTCTGCCCAAACTCTTTGCCTTCACATATGTCTGCTTGTGTCTGTATATAACTGTGTGTGTGTGTGTGTGTGTGTGTGTGTGTGTGTGTGTGTGTGTGTGTCTCTCTATCAACATACCAACACTTTCGTTTGGTAAGTTATATACACTCCTGGAAATTGAAATAAGAACATCGTGAATTCATTGTCCCAGGAAAGGGAAACTTTATTGATACATTCCTGGGGTCAGATACATCACATGATCACACTGACAGAACCACAGGCACATAGACACAGGCAACAGAGCATGCCCAATGTCAGCTCTAGTACAGCGTATATCCATCTTTCGCAGCAATGCAGGCTGCTATTCTCCCATGGAGACGATCATAGAGGTGCTGGATGTAGTCCTGTGGAACGGCTTGCCATGCCATTTCCACCTGGCGCCTCAGTTGGACCAGCGTTAGTGCTGGACGTGCAGACCGCGTGAGACGACGCTTCATCCAGTCCCAAACATGCTCAATGGCGGACAGATCCGGAGATCTTGCTGGCCAGGGTAGTTGACTTACACCTTCTAGAGCACGTTGGGGGGCACGGGATACATGCGGACGTGCATTGTCCTGTTGGAACAGCAAGTTCCCTTGCCGGTCTAGGAATGGTAGAACGATGGGTTCGATGACAGTTTGGATGTACCGTGCACTATTCAGTGTCCCCTCGACGATCACCAGAGGTGTACGGCCAGCGTAGGAAATCACTCCCCACATCACGATGCCAGGTGTTGGCCGGTGTGCCTCGGTCGTATGCAGTCCTGATTGTGGCGCTCACCTGCACGGCGCCAAACACGCATACGACCATCATTGGCACCAAGGCAGAAGCAACTCTCATCGCTGAAGACGACACGTCTCCATTCGTCCCTCCATTCACGCCTGTATCGACACCACTGGAGACGGGCTGCACGATGTTGGGGTGTGAGCGGAAGACTGCCTAACGGTGTGCGGGACCGTAGCCCAGCTTCATGGAGACTGTTGCGAATGGTCCTCGCCGATACCCCAGGAGCAACAGTGTCCCTAAGTTACTGGGAAGTGGCGGTGCGGTCCCCTACGGCACTGCGTAGGATCCTACGGTCTTGGCGTGCATCCGTGCGTCGCTGCGGTCCGGTCTCAGGTCGACGGGCACGTGCACCTTCCGCCGACCACTGGCGACAACATCGATGTACTGTGGAGACCTCACGCCCCACGTGTTGAGCAATTCGGCGGTACGTCCACCCGGCCTCCCGCATGCCCACTATACGCCCTTTGCTCAGAGTCCGTCAACTGCACATACGGTTCACGTCCACGCTGTCGCGGCATGCTACCAGTGTTAAAGACCGCGATGGAGCTCCGTATGCCACGGCAAACTGGCTGACACTGACGGCGGCGGTGCACAAATGCTGTGCAGCTAGCGACATTCGACGGCTAACACCGTGGTTCCTGGTGTGTCCGCTGTGCCGTGCGTGTGATCATTGCTTGTACAGCCCTCTCGCAGTGTCCGGAGCAAGTATGGTGGGTCTGACACACCGGTGTCAATGTGTTCTTTTTTCCATTTCCAGGAGTGTATATATATATTGATTGCTGACGAAGGCCTTAATGGTCAAAATAATTGTGTGAATCTTTTTGCTGTTCCTATTGTGACTCAGCATCTCCACTATACGGTAAGTAGCAACTTTCCTTCTCTAATATTGTTAAGTTACTTTTCATTTTTTTAAATATACAGGGCGTAACTAAGTTTCCTGTATGGACACGGAGGACTTCTTGCAGGGACCAAGATTGTTCAGTTCAGCACGAGAACTCACAATCAGAAATGTACTGTTCTCTGGCTACACACAAAACACCATGACAGATTTGAATCTCCTACATTTTCACAGACACCGACTAGGGTATTACGGGAAGTCATTCGGCGATCACCTGGTTCCCCGTGCCCACCACGGGTTTGTTTACGTGCCATTCAGTTGAGTTTGTGACCTGCCCAGAGAGGTTTGTGCCTGATGTGCTTGTGGTCTTTGTTCGTACTGTACAGTGGTAATCACTCGCACCAGTACAGAATGCAAGCTGTATATTCATTTCATTTTGAGTGTGTCACTGTCGATCGTGGTGAACTGTACATTTGTGAAATACGCCAAAACGAACTTATTGTTTGGGGCAGCTAGGTGGGAGGGCTGCTCGTCAGTTGCATGCCAACCATTTTTCAGACCGCCTGACACCTTCACATTCTCTCTTTGCTACGGTTTACCGGCAGGCCTCTGAGACGGGTGCTTTTGCGACCGGCAGAGCAGACTTTGGTGCTCCACAGCAGTACAGCGCATCCGAGTTTGAAGTGGTTGTACTCCGTGCAGTGGAAGAGTGAAATGTACCGTACCAATTCATGAAAGTGATAATTTACTACCCTGATCTGTTACCGACGAATGCCTATTGTCATTTGCGTGTAGGGATTGTGCTAAGTGTGTGATAAATGCAAATCTGTGCATTGTCTACAAACTCGTTTATATGTGCACAAAGTCGGGAGACCAGACCCTGCATTTTTACGAGACAGTTCAGCTCTAACAGCCGTTTACCGCCATTCGTGGTTTGCCGGGTTAGCAGTCACTCCGTGGAGGTGCTCCCCTTCTCAGTGAAGTGTAGCGCTCTGGAGAATCCTGAATCTCTCGACTATAAGACGGATGATGTCACGAGACAGGTGGCAGTTTCTTTCTGCCTCTATCCTACAAAGTGGAAAGTCTGTTCAATTAATATAGTGGCTGTTGTTGTGTACATAGTTCCGCGTAGTCAGCGCATACACAACTTCCCCACTAGAGCGCGCCCCACTAAGCACAACAGCACAGGCGCGGTGCTTGTCCGTCTCCGCACTACGAGATGGCGCTGTCTTAGAGACGGACCAAATTCAGCTTTCGTCGATCCACGTATTAATATGTAACTCAGCCAATGAGATTTCTGCTATCGTAGAACATTTTCTCCTCGCACACCAAACTCGCACAGTGATACCTGAATGCTCGAGGTATTATAACGAGTGTACGTCTGCACCAGTCTATAGTCAAGTTTCAGTCTGCGCCTAATAAGATTACCATGTTCCTGTACATAGCCATGAAGATAAATGAATAGACACTTCGTCAAGTATCAGGGATATGCGAGAATAAGATTAACGCACCGAGACCAAAGGAACTTCAGATTGTCAATTGTAAATAGCATCCAGAACCAAGTTGGTTTCATATAGGTGTCAGATAAGCTGCATAAGAAAACACAGACATGCCAACTTTCAAAAGTGAAAAATCAGGAGAATTTTAGTGCTGTACTATTGTGAATTACAACACATCCCCGATAAAGTAGCAATAATTCAGTACCTGTACCTGGCACACCCATATTGTTTCGCAATTCCAGAATCGTGAAACATTTTGCGAAGCAAAGGCCCAGTGTGGTCGGCACAGTTTATAGTCAAGTTATGCTCTACAATAAATGAGGTAAATAAAGCCTCGGCATTTGTCACATAATCTACATTTTGGGGTTTACACGAGAAGTTAAGTTTCTGGTTCCGTTCTACACAATGGACACTCTCCTTGTGTTTTTTAGTTTGCACATGTTTAAGAATGCTGCATTTCCCATCCATGAGCCACTGAAAAGTCACATCTACATACACTACAAAATGAGCAAGTTTGTCCCTTCCTCGATTCACTTAAACATGGAAACTCTTCCTTATATATGTTTCTGAACACTGCGTCGCATTTCTTCGCCATCCTTCACAAAAAATAATCAGCACCTCCACGATACGCAGCCAACAACTACTACAGAGTACACAAATCAGGCAGCAGAACCGAGAACACAATGGTCCTACGTTGTAGACAATGGTCATGTAACAATGATGCCTATATTGCACTTCAAATTCCCCTAAATTATTTGTCACACTGTCAGGTAAACGAGCGGGGGGTGTAAAAGGGAGTCAACAATGAAATTGTTGAGTGGACAGGTGGGGAGGGGAGGGTAGTAACCCTAAATATTTTCCCCCCTGAAACATTTATCTCTCTAATTTCCCCCAGGTAGCTTAATTCCCCCTATATTTAGAAGGAAATCCCCAACTTGGCAACACTTCCTTTTAGAAAGAACAACGCTAATCACTTCGCTTGGAACGACTATCGACTACTCCTTGTCCACAATATCTTTACGATTGCACTGATGCTACCAGAAGTGGAGGAAATTGGCACTGGTTGAAAGATATTCATTTGTCTCCGAACACTGCCAATGATAAGTCCCTCACTTCCTCGTAGATACTAAGTGCGAGCTACGCCCACTGCCGCTTCCGACAGCCACCGCACGAATCTTCCAAGTTAACATAGACAAGTAGCACCCATACATTGTCATCCACCAATATACCGAAGACACAGGATTTTCAAATAGCAAGAAAGTATTGAAACTGCTCTGAAAATCGGGAGATCGGTCTTTACGATCAGGAGGAAGAAGGAAAAATCGGGAGTATCCTGCTTAAAATCAGGAGAGTTGGCATGTCTGAACACACCATAGCTGTTTACAATAAATAGTGTTAACTTTTTTTTAGACATATCTTATGATGTGTTACACCAGCATAACAGTTTCTATATCAGAACAGTGCAAAATCCGTGAAGAATAATTACAATATTAAGAAAAGGATACATTGCTACACAACATACAGCAGAGATTTTGAGTAACAGACAGGCAAAACAATACAACTATGAAGCAAGTAAGCTTTTCGTCAAAAAGGCCTCCGCCTGACTCTGACAACATAAACACTTATGCTCACGCAAATGCAACTCGCACACACGAGGACAATCTCCATGTCGAGTCCAGACAGACAGGCAGTCTTGCCTCGGCAAAAAATTTCTCACAGGGCCTCGCCTAAGGAAAAGAGAGAGAGAGAGAGAGAGAGAGAGAGAGAGAGAGAGAGAGAGAGACAGACACAGAGAGAAAGGGGGGGTGGGAGGAGGAGGAGGAGGAGGAGGAGGAGGAGGAGGAGGAGGAGAAGAAGAAGAAAGAACAGAGGTAGTCTCATATTTAAGGTGACCTCATTGTCAGATTAAATACAATATATCTCGAGTGCTACGTTCCACACAAACCGAGATGAGAATGTGGAGAGGCGAGTGACTCAGCGGCTCCGATAGTGCGTACCTGCGGGCGCGTTGTCGACGACGCGCAGGTCATAGGCGCCCTGGTAGCCGGTGCGGTAGTTGGTGCGCATGCCCGCGTCCCACTGGACGACGACAGTGCCCTCCGGGGAGGTGCCGGAGCCAGTGCGGCCCACCTCGACGACGGTGCCCGCGTGGCCCTCGCCGCCGTCCTGCTCCCCCCAGCACCAGTCCGGGCCGCGCACCACGCGCACGCCGAGCTCCACCATGCTGCGCTCAAGTCATGGCCGGCGGCCGCCCCCACCTGCAGACGCCACAGAGGTCTAATGTCGTGGTGCCGCACTGCGCGCGAAAACTCGCGGTAATACGCGATACGGGATGTCCCGAAAGAAATGTTCATTTTTGCGAACACATTAACGTAGTCAATTCGTCTTTCACGTGTCTCTGATATGCTCTATGTCACAGAAAGAGAGCCACTATATCCTGAATTCTGAAGGTGGCAGCAGGGGTAAAATACAGGGAGCAAAAGGGTATTTACAAATTGTACAGAAACCAGATGGCAGTTATAAGAGTCGAGGGACATGAAAGGGAAGCAGTGGTTGGGAAGGGTTGTAGCCTCTTCCCGATGTTATTCAATCTGTATGTTGAGCAAGCAGTAAAGGAAACAAAAGAAAAGTTCGTAGTAGGTATTAAAATCCATGGAGAAGAAAAAACTTTGAGACTCAACGATGACATTGTAATTCTGTCAGAGACCAGCAAAGGACTTAGAAGAGCAATTGAACTGAATGGATAGTGTCTTGGAAGGAGGATATAAGATGAACATCAACAAAAGCAAAATGAGGATAATGGAATGTAGTTAAATTAAGTCGGGTGATGCTGAGGGAATTAGATTAGAAAATGAGACACTTAAAGTAATAAACGAGTTTGCTGTTTGGGGAGCAAAATAAGTGATGATGGTCGAAGTAGAGAGGATATAAAATGTAGAGTGTCAATGGCAAGGAAAGCATTTCTGAAGAAGAGAAATTTGTTAACATCGAGTATAGATTTAAGCAGCAGGAAGTCATTTCTGAAAGTATTTGTATAGAGTGTAGCCATGTATGGAAGTGAAACATGGACGATAACTAGTTTGGACAAGAAGAGAATAGAAGCTTTCGAAATGTGGTGCTACAGAAGAATGCTGAAGATAAGGTGGATAGATCACATAACTAATGAGGAGGTATTGAATAGGATTGGGGAGAAGAGACGTTTGTGGCACAACTTGACTAGAAGAAGGGATCGGTTGGTAGGACATGTTCTGAGGCATCAAGGGATCACCATTTTAGTACTGGAGGGCAGCGTGCAGGGTAAAAATTGTAGAGGGAGACCAAGAGATGAATACACTAAGCAGATTCAGAAGGATGTAGGCTGCAGTAGGTACTGGGAGATGAAGAAGCTTGCACAGGACAGAGTAGCATGGAGAGCTGCATCAAACCAGACTGAAGACCACAACAACGTCTCCCAGAAAATTGGTTGTAAAACATACGAGGAGTTACATGAGCTGTACCGTCGCAGGCGTGGGGAAAACCTGTGAGGACCGATATTGGGCATTTTGTCAACAAATTCAGACAAATATTTATTATGCTTAAAGAAGACTGTCCCAGATAACCTTTGACGTCTGACAACATGTTGCCTGGATTGAAGAGACATCAAAAGGATCCCAGACATTTCCATCTGTCAGATGAACAGCAAGTTTTACATTCCACGATCCACTGTCTGGTGTAGTCTACATTTTACGCTACAGTCAAATGGGATAAATTTTTACCAGTCAGGGTATCTTCGTATCCTGTACCACTTTTGTTTCAAATGGCTGTTGCTCCACCTACTTGCATTATTTTGTACTAAAAGTGACAGTTTTATTACATCTATGATTTCTAGTTAGTATTTCACTTGTCTTTCCAACTTCCTACAAACTCTTACACTTGTGATTATCCTTTAATTGTATCGACTGAAGAGAGTGGCTGGCGACACTGATTTAACTTGAACAGTGCAATGTCAATACATTTATCTCGATTTCAAAGTAAACCAGTAGTACTGAATTACCACCGTTTGTTTTTACTTCCTATTAAGACCTGATTTCCTTCTGGCACTATCTAAATTTACCCAGAGCATTAGATATTGGAAAAATTCTCAATCTAAAGTTATACTGAATGAAACTGTAAGTATGTACCAGCATTAAAACTGAAATTTTACTCTAGTAGTGCACAGTTAGCATACATTTCACTTTCCAAACACTCGGTAACTATAGATGCAAAACATTTCAATGTCTATTCCTTATCCTGTGTCCAGTATTTTTAGAAAGTGGTACAAAGTTATCTCGATTGCCTGTAATGAGTATGGTACGTGATATTCGGGTAACACATCACCTGGAGCAGAAAGATTGCACCACTTGTACGGAAATGAGTGGCGACATTTGGAGGTCGCACAAAGTGAAAACCTGTTAGATAACTCCTCTGCACAGACAAGGCCATGTTTTACAACGTGTTGTTTTGTAAACGACCACAACTGCCGCTTACAGGCTGATAACAGTCCTCATGAGGTGGCAAAATGGGAGAGTAACACCCCCAAAACTGAACATAGCTAGGTATTACGATGATGTTTAGTTTGTGGGGCACTCAACTCTGCGATTATCAGCACTCGTACAATGTCCCAAACTTTGCTCAATCCAATCTTGCCACTTTCACGAATGATGAGGAAAACACACACACCCAGTCATCTCGAGGCAGGGAAAAATTGCCGACCCTGCCGGGAATCGAACCTGGAACCTCGTACTCGGGATGCGAGAACGCGACAGTGAGATCAGAAGTTGGGGACAGGGCTACGCATGACCCAGACTAATATTTAGAAACCATTCTTTTTCCAGAGTCAACAATAACAGATACCAGGTAACTCTATGTGCTCAAGCTTCTCCTGGAAACGCAATTGAAGTCAAATGGAATTCAGAAGTCTGTTGCACACTGGTAGGGCATGGCTGCTCTCAATTTTGCTCTCACTGTTCAGAATTAACTCTGCAAGTTCCCTGGATGGTGGGTCGGTAGGGATTCAGCGTGTATGTGAGCTCCGTGTTCTCGTGACCATACCCCTGTACCATTCTACACACAAGGTTACATCAAGTTTCACTTGTACGGGGTTAAAAATCATTAGCCTGTGTCAGCTGTGTGACTGGATTGTTGAGACATTTAACACACCACACATAATCAATTATCGAGCCCGTTCCAGGGTACAGTGGAAACAGGGTCTGATTTGCATGTTGGGCACAATGAACTTCGATGATTTCTGTTGCCTCATATGTGCTCCTGTTGTCTTAAAAGTGTTTTCCATGTAAATGAATTGTTCCTTTGGGGACATCCTGTACATGTCAAAATAGTTCAAAAATTATGGGACACAATTGCTGGGCACTATTTACGTCAGTAGACATATTTACAGTACTGGTGAAAAGCAGATAACAGAACAAAGATACACAACAATACTCCTGCTTACAGAAGTATTAGTAGTTATTCTGACAGTAACTGCCGGACAGTAATTCTGCAGCATAAATTTACAGTTTTCTCAAGGAAATTTTCATCTTGAGGCAAACTGTTTTAATCTGGATTTTGAAACAAAATTATTTCTGCATTGCATTATTATGTGCAACACGTACTTAATATACTGCTGGTGGAGTGAAGCATTAATAATGGTGGTAAAAAATATCCATCATTCCTGTTTTCTTCAAGTGCTGCCAAACAGATGGAAAAAGTATAAGCTTATACACTATATGATCAAAAGTATCAGGACACCCCCAAAAACATACTTTTACATATTAGGTGCATTGTGCTGCCAACTACTGCCACGTACTCCATATCATCAACCTCAGTAGTCATTAGACATTGTGGGAGAGCAAAATCGGGTGCTCCGCAGAACTCGTGGACTTTGAATGTGGTCAGTTGATTGGGTGTCACTTGTGTCATAAGTCTGTATGCGGGATTTCCACACTCCAAAACATCCCTACGTACACAGTTTTCTGTGTGTTACTGAAGTGAAAAGGTGAAGGGACATGTACAGCACAAAAGCATACAGGCTGATCTTGTCTGCTGACTGACAGAGAGGGCTGACAGTTGAGGAGAGTCTTAATGTGCGATGGGCAGACATCTGTCCGGACCATCACACAGGAATTCCAAACTGCATCAGGATCCACTGCGAGTACTATGACTGTTAGGCGGGAGGTGAGAAAACTTGGATTTCATGTTCGAGCAGCTGCTCATAAGTCACACATCACACCGGTAAATGCCAAACAAAGCCTCGCTTGGCGTAAGGAGCGTAAACGTTGTGGGGAGTGACAAATCATGGTACACAATGTACAAATCTGATGGCAAGGTGCGAGTATTGCGAATTCCCAGTGAACGTCATCTGCCACCGCGCGTTGTGTCAACAATAAAATTCAGAGGAGATGGTGTTACGGTGTGACCGTGTTTTCCATGAAGGGGGCTTGCACCTCTTGTTGTTTCGTGTGGCACTATCACAGCACAGGCCAGAATTGACTTTAAAAGCACCTTCTTGCTTCCCACCTTTGAAGAGCAATTCGGGGATCGCGATTGTATCTTTCAACACAATCGAGCACCTGTTCATAATTCAGGGCCTGTGGCGGAGTGGTTACACGACAGTAGCATTCCTGTAATGGACTGGCCTGCACAGAGTCCTGACCCGAATCCTATAGAACACTTTTGGGATGTTTTGGAATGCCGACTTCGTGCCAGGCTTCACTGACCAAAATCGATACCTCTCCTCAGTGCAGCACTCCACAAAGAATGGGCTGCCATCCCCAAGAAACCTTCCAGTACCTGACTGAAAGTACACCTGCAAGAGTGGAAGCTGTCATCAAGCCTAAGGGTGGGAGGGTGGACCAACACCATACTGAACTATACCATTACCAATTGAGGGTTGCCACGAGCTTGTAAGTCATTTTCAGCCAGGTGTCCAGATAGTTTTGATCACATAGTGTATAATAACAGTTATCGGCATAATGTTAATAGGCGTTGTGACATCACCTTTTGGTCATATATTCACAGTTTTGTTGTTAGTTGGCAAAGACAACAAAAAATCTCTTGGGCAGCATTGACCAAAATCTAGGTTACGTTGGAAGCTGATAGTTTGGTCGAGAGTAAAACTTTTGCCCAAACCTATGAAGGAGGGGTGTGATCTCGTTTCTGTCATTTTATTAGGTGGCGGACCCAGACACAGAACCTTTTAAAGGCATCAAGGTGCTCCATCAATGGATGTCACTTATGGCATTGGAGACCCTGTCTGCAGTCCCTAATGACCACAATAATTTCTTAAGTCCACCCTCCGATTGCTAAGTCTGTTGCCAATAGAATGGTTCAGGTTGTTCTCTAGACAGTAGCATTGATACCTCCATGTGGTGGTGTGTTTAGAGTGATGGCAGAGCAGCACTCTTAAAGAGTTCATCCGGGTGAAAGCCCAGTGAGTGACACTGAGGAAGGAATCAGACGGTCAGAAAATAATCAGTCACACTGGTCATAATAGACTCTCCAATGGATGAAGTGGAGAAGACCAGGGATGCAAATGGAAAGACTAATAGCCAAAAAGTTCCACACTGATGTGTGTGGGGGGTACCGGTATTCAAGAGAAGAAGATCGAGCTCTGCAAGCATAGTTTCGTTAGGTTTGCCGCAACCTGTGCTCGATAGGTTTACCCTGGCCAGTGGTTGTAGTTCCATCCCCCAAAGGGTTGTGGGTATTGAGGTTGCCCAAAATGAGGGAGGGTGGGTGGAGCTGAGAAATCAGTGGCACAACACATTCAAAGACACTTCACCATTGGACGGGAGACGCACATTGCAGAGGGTAAAATCCACTGACTCCTCACACGAATTGCCACAGCCTCCAAAGTCGTCACATGCTCACTCTAGACATAGTCCAGGATGTATGTGCAAACTCTATCTGATGCTCTGTCAGAGTCAGTTCAATTCATAAAATAGCCAAGGTGGCTGTTAAGGGTTGTAGTTGTTGTGGTCTTCAGTCCTGAGACTGTTTTGATGCAGCTCTCCATGCTGCTCTATCCTGTGCAAGCTTCTTCACCTCCCAGTACTTACTGCAACCTACATCCTTCTGAATCTGCTTAGTGTATTCATCTCTTGGTCTCCCTCTACGATTTTTACCCTCCACACTCCCCTCCAATACTAAGTTGGTGATCCCTTGATGCCTCAGAACATGTCCTACCAACCGATCCCTTCTTCTAGCCAAGTTGTGCCACAAACTTCTCTTCTTCCCAATTCTATTCAATACCTCCTCATTAGTTATGTGATCTACCCATCTAATCTTCAGCATTCTTCTGAAGCACCACATTTCGAAAGCTTCTACTATCTTCTTGTGTCAAGGGTAGGAGTTCGCAATGCTGGGAACCAAGTCTGCTATAGGGCAATGCAGAAAGCAAGGCAAATGCATAAGAGGTATTGTAATCAGCGAGAAGGTGGAAAAAAATGCTACAGTTCCACTGAAGGATAGCCCTATTGGTATCTGGTGAGGGGAGGGGGGGGGGGGGGAGCGAAGGAGGCAAGTCACACCTCAGGGTCACCTGCTGCCACCGATTGTGAAGATACAGCATCGATATACTTTGGTTTTGAAGCAGGTTGTGAGGAGGGATCTGATACGACAGGGGGGGGGGGCCTGAGAACTCCGCCACAAGTACAGAGTCGGAACATACGGGGTCCAGTGGCACAGGGACGAATGGAACCTCCTCCATCTCTGAGATATTCTTTTTGTCCCTCTCTCCTCGGGCAATTTTTCAAAATTTCTGCTACTTCCCCAAACCTTTCCTCAAGGTGTTCAACAAAGAATAATGACATTGTGGCCAAAACAGAATCACCATTGGTCCTAAAAGGACTGGGAAGGAAATACTGTGGGGTCATATGACTCCACATAAATGATGACTAACTGACAACCTGAGCTGCCTACAGGTGTTTTTGTTATACCTTGATGTGGACAGCTGAAAATGTGTGCCCCGACAGGGACTCGGGGCACACATTTTCAGCTCTGCACATTGAGGTCATTTATTCCAGAGAAAAGCTGCACGGTCATCAACATAACTGTTCTTTCGAGAACAAGTTACTGTCTTCGTATATATAGTTAAAGGCTACCCAGCCATTGACCTTCGTCTGTGCGAATGCGCACAGGCTGCCCAAACTCTTACGGGAATCGCCAAAGTGTGCACAAGTAATGAGTGGGTGGGCAAATGTCTATAAGGTACAATACATATGTAGCATTGTGGACCGTTGGGAATGTGAGTCTCACGGGAAGCGTGCAAGGGATAAGTCCCTGCAGTCGCGCTATTCGTCTGTGTCCTCGGTGGCTCACATGGATAGAGCATCTGTCAAGTAAGCAGGAGATCCCGGTTAGGGCACACATTTTCAGCTGTCCACATCGAGGTACAACAACAACACCTGTCGGCAGCTGAGGTTGTCAGTTAGTCATCAGTAATTCTTTCTGTCAGAAGAGACAGTTGGGGACAGGTGGCCACCACCTGAGGAAAGTGAGTCACTTCATTTGCACGTCATCTGCCTTGGTGCCACCCACTCTGAAGGAGGCTCTCCCCTTGGGCACCATGCAGTCACGGCAATGGTTACCTTTCTGAGTAAGCATTAACTGTTACCCAGAGTCCCCGTGCCCCAGCCAGGACAGGCATACACTCCTTGGCAAACATAGGGAGTTTTCACCACAGGCAACAGTAGTACAATCTCTATGTGGTCAGGAGGGCTACCACCGTGTGGATACTTGACCAACCACTCCCCCCACCCCCATCCCACAACATAATGGCTATTGTGTTGGGTTCCCGCTCTAGTACCTTTGCCTGAAAGGAAGGGTGCAAAGATAGAAAGGCATAAGATGTGGAATGTACACTACATTGGATAACCTTTCTCACATGATGTGTGCTTCTATAAAATGTAAAATTTTGGATAGGAATGATATATCAAACCCAAGAATGGAGACCATGTTATGAAGGATGAAAAGTTGTATAGAGTACAAAGGGAAGGGGGGGGGGGGGGAAGAGGACAAGGGACAACTATCCAAAATCACAAACCAAATAGAAGCATTGTTGGCACCAATGGAAATGGAAGTATCATTGAAAGGGTGGGTGCCTTGTGTTAGCTAAGCAAATACAAAAGCAATGTGAGCCCTATTAGGGGTTCAAATGGATGTAAGTTACAGTAGTTATTTGGAAATGAAGAGGTTTGCATAGGATAGAGACGTGTGGAGAGCTGCATCAAATTAATCTTTTGACTGAACACAACAACAAAAATGAATAGCAATAAGCAGAATTGATATTTTATTGTTGTTACAGTGTACTGATTAAGTTTTCATGGTCTACTTGTATTTTGTAAGTGTAGGCCTATACAGTACCTTACTCAAGATTTCTGAAATTTTATGGTCTTGATGGCAGTTCACAGAACAGAATGAATGAATGAATCAACATTATATCCTTCACCTAACGTATCATCTGATATCAAGCAAAAGTGTGTGTTCTTGAATCACAAATTCACAAACACTTAGCAAGCCAACTAAGAATTTTTCATTAGAAGTGCAGAACATCAAATATTTAATTTATATTATTACATTTGTAGATTGTGATGTTTACAAAATCATTTCTTTTGTCAGTGTTTTAATTTTTTGCAAAGCAACAGAAGTGACATTGGCGTAGACCACACTGTTTATCTGAAAAAGTCATGTTGCACCTTAGTTCCCAATATACATGAGATCTCCAAGGCTGGTTGGCTCACAGGAAGGTGCAACCACACCACCTTCAATGGGACTGTACCTATTAAGGCCAACACATTTAAAACACATAAATAGGATAATAACACTTTACTTATGAGTGCATTATGTTAGCCCAGAAGAGAAAACATTCTGTCTTGTTTCTGGAATCCAACATAACAATTATATTTCAACTCGTGCAGCATTAGCGTATAGAGCCCCAGTACCATTCAAAAGGAGAGAGTCATATCATCTAAATTCAATGTTAAACTTAACTACAATTTGCACCTCAGTTAATATTAAAGTACATGCAACAGCACACAAAAAATTGTCTTATGCTTTTCTGGGCATGGGAAGGATATACAGTTAAAATTTTATGTTACTGTTTAACAGAAGTGGTAAAATCTTTTAGAATGAAAATTTTACTATCAATGAGTTCGACAAACAATTGCTCCGAATTTCAAAAATGGGATGGTTCGCTAATTTCAGTTAATATAGACAGCTGACAGTACTGTTTTCTCTCTCCGTGTATTCCAGAGTCGTCATGGATGGAAAAGAAAAATGTATGTAGAAAATAACACGGCTTGTTAATGCAATGCCACGTAAGAATGCAGAAAATACAAGCACAATACATCAGGCCTGTTAAAAACAGTAGAAATCGCACTACCGTTCGGGATTTGACATTTATAAAGGGAGTCTAATACTTTCTTCTGTTATATTTGTAGTAGTGCAACTAGTTTGGACTATTTTGGTCTATATATCTTACAACGTATACAAGGTCGTCACGCGTGATTCATTGCGCAGTTAAATCAAATTTACATGAACAGATGACAAATATGTGAAATCAATGTAGTAAACAATACACATGCATCAAAGGACGCCACGCTAAGGTTATGTATCACTGTGGAAAAAGAGCAATGTGTACTTACTACAGTGAACTTGTGCCACAAAACACTTTTAGAATACTAGCAAATGTGAACCGTTCTGACAGAGCCAACTTATCATCTTCTTTATACTGACGTAAATTGATTGACATATTACTCCCCGGGGTTCATCCTCACTTGACAGTACTTCCTTCAATTGTTTCCGCTTTCACAACACTACCACATGATACAAAACTTACGTCAGGCAAGCGGAAAATCCAATCATTCCTCCCGTTGTTTGCAATGCTTTATAAGCAGCATAACACAAAACAAACTTTCAAATTTCTGCTCGTTAAAACAAGCATTCCAAACGGATTCAGAGGGCACTTGCATAATTATCGCTAGAGGTCCTTCCCAGTGAAATCTGCTAGAACTTTCATGTGCTGTGCAATGCTAGCTAGCTTTTCGCATTTTGCTTTTCTGTTTGCAACTGTTCCAACATGGCCACATCTGAGGAAGACCAAATTACAGATAGAAAAATAAGTCTTTATTATAATAACTTAACGTATTCGGACTTTTTTCTTCGTGTATCTTGAGATTGCTAGACATGTGGTTTCCACCTCATCTTCCGCTCCTGTCAGATGTAAGGAGCCACTATTTTGAAACCGTACTGTTGATGCTAGTCATCTCTGTGAGGACTGAGGTGTTTTATTACTTCGTCTTTGAATCTTTGACTGTGTACACGGTAATCAAGGGGTGTGTTAGTGTCAGTTGGAGATTACGGGCCGAGTTTGAAAGAGAGGAAATAACAGGGATTTATAGGTTGCAGGCATGATTTACCGGAAAGAAAGGTGACAAAGGAGTTGACGACGTCTGTAGAATGAGACATAGGATCTGGTAAGTATAATCGATAATCAGTGTAAAGCAAATAGTCCGCAAAAAAAGTGTCACAATCGTAACTGGATAATCTGGTACTTGAGGCAGAACATGTGTTCAATTGTCTATCTGCAGAGCTAACTAGAAAGAATAAGGAAGTAATCGTAGCCGCATAAACAGACACTGCTGACAACACTTGTTTCTACATTTCCAGCATGGCATCTGATTTCTTCTACCCGAACATGGGAGGAGTGGAGGAACACATTTACAACCTGTCACAGTGTCTCATTGCTCGCGGGCACAAAGTGATTGTTCTAACCCACTCTTACGGTAATCGTAAAGGTGTCAGATACATGACAAATGGACTCAAGGTAAGTTCGTCGAGATAAAGCAAGCATTTTTCGTAGATCAAATGTTTCATATTACAATTTTACCTATTAGGCCTACGTTAATACTTGCCCATCTAGAACCATAATGTATTATCCTGTTAGAACTAATTCGTTAGTAAGTGGCCATGTAATTATCTAATCATCACTTGCAACATTTGAGTTCACCTATATACTAAATGCAAATGTTTAAATATAAATATATAGCTGTGAGAATAATAATACATCTTATTCTGGCAAGATGCAGTGGGAAGGAAAAGAAATTGCACTTGTGGTGAATCTTATAGGTAGTAGTACAGTTTCGAAAATTAGGTGTACTGGAAGTTCAAAAAGCTTGGCTTCAAAACTTCATAGATAGCATCTTACTGCATTTCTAGTTTGTTGGTTTTCTTTTTCATTGGTGTGAAATCAGTCCATGTTATTTCCCATTTACATTACAGTAATCAGATATACTGGGTGAAAGAAAAAAAGTCTCATTGTGCAATTCATTACACCAATTCAAGACAAAGGGGTATCTAGCAAAACCTAGTCCTGCAAATAGGTCTAATAGTAATGTGATTAAAAAAAAAAAAAAAACAATGCTCCAGCAATGCTGTAACCATGTGCAGCATGGCCAAAAGGTGGTAGCATGAACTCTGCACTGTGCTGGAGCTGTTATATTAGTTCAGTGGCATAAGGAAATGCTTTGGAGAATGGATATGCAGGTTCTCTTATGTTGGTCATACTCATGCCAAACCTTTTTTCAGTTAATACAGCAAATTGGATACAATTTACACCTCCCCACTGTGGCACCTTGTGTATTTCTTTCTGTTAATGTTACCTGTAATTAAATGTTAAGACAGAACATGAACTTCTTACTGATGTAAATGGCCACTTTGTTTCATCCATGACATAGATAAATCCTATAAAAAATATAGTGGCTAGAGTAACTTCGTCTGTATCCAGTGAGGTACAAAAAACACACTAGTAGGCTAGACTAGATTGCACATTATGCTACAAACACAAATTCCATTCTGTGTATTTGGTGTACAGGCTTACCTTCAGAGTCATTACATACACATGTGAGCACCATTCATTTTAGAGATGATGTTCAAAGTGGCCACTTTGCATTCCATGTCAGTTCAACCAGGGGCTCCAGCTCATAGTCTCAGATTTGACTGAAATTCAGTATACTAATTCTACCGTGTGTGGAGCACTTGCTTACAAAGTGTTTCCCTTGCCAATTAGTTCCAGAATTATGACTTGTGAAAGAAAGTGGCAGTGTGATCCAGAAATTGCAACTCGCATCTGGCAATCTATCTTCGGACCCAACTTCAGGTCTTAATAACTTTGGAACTATTCCACACAGTCCAGTGAAATTTTTACAACCCAGTAACATCCATTTAGAGAACACACTCCATGAATCAAAACACCAACAACATATTTCTGAAGGAAAATAAAAAATTTCAAAATGTGATTTAAAGAATGTAATATGTTAAAAGGTACATATTGTAGGTGTCCTCTATGCCAAATATAATTCACTCAAAAAGGGTATAAATTTCTTTGTGGTGATCTTAATGTGGCCTAAACACACACAGAACTCATCATGCCCATATCAGTCACAAAAACTAAGTTACATGCACACGAAAATGCAAAAAATGGAAAAATTACCTGAAAAACATGGATTTTCTAAGTGTGGTAGCACAAAAGGGATAAGTGATATCCAAGCCAAATTTCACACACTGCATAAGTAGAGCATAATGATATATATCTCAAAATTTCAGCGTGTTATTGCAAGAAATTTGTGTACAATGGAAGTTGACAGATGTATTTGGTAATGTGGCCATTGTTCCACAACACAATTTTGTAAAAACATATCATAAACTTTTCTGCCTCTTCTTATCCTCTCCCACAACTGTTTAATCACTAAGCAACAACATATAGGCAGATTAACACAACCTATCATTAATGTTTACTGCACCTTAACTGCTAAAAACCAGTTGATTGTGCTTCGAATAGTAGTTCTCCCACACTTAAGTTACTGTACTCTGTACGTTGAGTGGCAAATTATACTGTCTTCCTGACACTGTGGCAGGAACTGGAACTGTCATAAGAATATGTTCAAAAGGAATCCAACACCTGTCTGCCAAACGTGGCCAATGAAATGATCTTGCTGGTCCTGCTGGTGCCATGAAGTTCACAAATACATCACCTTCTGCTTCAAAGCACTCCGCAACACACAATAAGTACCATTTGTCATCATAAACAGTAATAACATAGCAAACTGGTTGTATGTTGCTGCTTTTGCTTCTGAATCCTGAGTCACACACACTGTGAAGACACAAGTTGTGCATGAACCTATAGTTACAACCAGACTGTCTGCTCATCTGCACATTGTCAGAGTCCACTGGAGAGAAGTGATGATGGCTCCTTGTGGCCGCAACAGTTTTAACATGTTCTAGTCTGTTTTTTAGCAACTCTTACACTGATTTCACCTCGTCTTTTGAAACATTGAGTGATTGTATGCCAGAGATATTTTTCTGTACCCAGGTAAATAATTGAAGAGGTGTTAGTTAGAATGTGACCTTCTGTAGGGTGCTGCAGACTAGCTCGTGATGCCATGCGCTTAATGGTAGCACCAGTACCATCACATACATTTTTACCACGACTTGTTGTGAAAAAATTCCATTCTGCGTGAATCTGAAAATCATGGTAATGCATGCATAAATTTTTGAGATTTTTACAGTTTTTGTACTGACTAGTTGCCCCATCACTGAAGTATGTCACAAAATGTATGTGAGGCAGCTTGTTTTTCACATATGCCGTGACAGTGTGAATGTGAGCACAAACTGCAATGGCATCATGAATTAAACAGTCACTAAAAATGGACAGGTTCATGACACGCATCACCTGATTCACCTCTTTAGTAAATTGCAAATGGCTGGAGAGTTGCGTGACTGTTGTCCCAATGATATCCATGGATGGCATCTTGAACTATAAATGCATAATTTTAAGAAAAGTCTAGTATTACTATAATTTCACCTTATTTCAAATTATCCTTACAAAACTGGAGATAAGCCGATTGTGCTGTTGCTGTGAAGCTGTGTGTGGTCAGTTTGTCCGTTTCTTTGACAACACGTTTCAACAAAATCTTCCACTGTACTTTGCTTTGTTTCAAGACTTGTGTGATCCATGTGTGTCCGTTGTTTATAAGAAACAAGTTCGTCATCCATAAGGAGTTTACCATACAGTTTGTTATTCATGTGTTAGGCAAGATTTGCCGTACTAGGACACTTTTCACACCTGTGTGTGATGCACTGGTAGGAACTGATGTCGCACACTGGCACTGGCAGCTTCATTGCGCCGTTGTAATCCAGACCAGAATCCTTTATAGTAGCAAACATCAGCATAGCACTTTGATAGGTCTCACATACACAAACACTGTGTGTGCCCCTTGCACTTACAGGCACAATCCATTTTGGCCGAAGATTGAAAAAATATGATGAACCTACTTTGGTATTGGGATACTTGTCCTTGAATTCTACATATAGTTCTGATATGTTACATAGCAACAGTCTCTTTTGCATCTGTACATGTACATTTCCCATTTTCACCGTTACATAGGCGCCCCCCCCCCCCTCCCGGCGTTATTCGGATGCAGTCATTATTTCCATAAAACTCCGACACTAGCACCTTTATTTCTGAACTTAATTGCTTACCCTGAGCCTGCTGAAGTTGCGGAAGCACTCCTTGGGTTGCTTTTATTTTCCTAGCTTGCTTTACCATATATTGTGAACATTGAATTCCTTTGCAGTGTAGCCAGTAGACCAACTGGAAGGTGCAAGGGTAAGAATAGCTACCTTTTTCTGGTGTGTGGACATGGCACATTTTTCTTTCAATTTGTGCACAATTTTGTCCAAATCAGAGCATTTCTGCCATGATTTCTGTTCCTTTGGAGCAGATAGTTCTTCCTCTTTCACCATCTGTGTGTCAGCTATTTTGTGTTTCAATTCCATTTTAGCTTCTTGTACTTTTCTTCTACTATACCTGGGCCTGTCTCTTTTCCCAACTTTGTGTGTCTTAATGGGATACAAACCAAGAGCAATCACTGAAGTATTTAATTGCTCTTACGCTGTGGTTGTAGGTGGCTGATCGTCTTCGTCACTGTGATGTAAATTATCAGAATATTCTTAATTTTTTTGCAGTTTAACACACCTGGAACATAACTTTTGTCCTGGTTTTGTGTTAAGTCCCATGCACTGACTCACTTTCAATACTGATTTTATATCAATTTCTCTGAGGCTACACTTCACTGTCTTCTTATGAATTCGAAATGGATCAAAACAACTTCTTTGTAGGAAAGAATACTTATCCAGAAACACTTTCATATGATGATAGGAAACACTAAAGTTTCCTGGAACTGTACTTCTTGTGCCCACAGGCTATATCCCGGATCTCCATAGCAACAAATCTTGGTCCGATTCATCCAGATCATACAGTATAAATCGAATGCCACATTTTATTTCATATGTTGTTTTACGACATTCAGATACTTGTGCTCTACCAATACTGCAACTTGTTTGAACAAAAGTACCACTAGTATACTCTTCTGTCTCCATACTGACTTTCCACAACAGTACTGACCAGTCTGAACTGGAATCTTAAAAACATGAGTAACCTGTAATTGTTGCTTGTTTCCTTTGTTGTTCCTGCCTAACAATGACTCATTCTGTCCATGAAAACTACCATTGTTTAAGTTTCTGTTGCCTAATGGTTCCCAACAATTGCTGCAGCGTTATCTGAAGCGAGCTGTCTGCATCATCACTATTATTTGCTAAATCGTGTTAAAAAGAAACCTAACCAAATACATCAGTCAACTTTTATTGTACACAAATGCCTTGCAATAACAAGTTGAAAGTTTGCCACATATTATATTATGGTCTACTTATGCAGTGTTTGAAATTTGGCTTGGATACCAGTTGCCCCTTTTGTGCTACCACACTTAGAAAATCCACGTTTTTCAGGTAATTTTCCAAATTTTTGTGTGCATGTAACTGTGTGTGGCTGATATGGGCAAGATGAGTTCTGTGTGTGTTTAGACCACATTAAGCTTACCACAAAAAAATTTTTTTACCCTTTTTGAGTGAATTATATTTGGCATAGAGGGCACCTACAATATGTACCTTTTAACATATTACATTTTTTGATCACATTTTTTTTTTTTTTTTTTTTTTTTTTTTTTTTTTTTTTTTTTTTTTTTTCCTCGCTCAGAAATGTTGTTGTTGTTTAGATTCATAAAGTGTGTTCTCAAAGTGGATGTTACTGGGTTGTAAAAATTTCACTGGACTGTGTGGAATAGTTCCAAAGTTATTAAGACCTGAAGTTGGGTCTGAAGATAGATTGCCAGATGTGGGTTGCAATTTCTGGGTCACGCCACCTTCTTTCGCAAGCCATAATTCTGGAACTAATTGGCAGGGGAACTTAAAACTTTGTACGTGAGTGTTCCACACTTGTTATCATTGGGGTGCTAAATTTCAACCAAATCTGATACTATCAGCTGGAACATTTTCTCAAATTGGTTGAATTGACATGGAATGATCCATTTGCAAACTCTTCACCACACCAGCAGTTTGGTTTTTGGATACACCCAGCACCACAAGGATATCATCATCGGTTATTCATTATTTGTGTATTCCATTGGGAAGCCACCGTACATAAAACTGACATGACTGCTCGTGGTCATGCACTGCACTGTTAGTATATACGTGCTTGGAGTTTAATGAAGCCCACTGTTATGTGATAGCCTATTGTTGTGTGACAAAATGATGTCCTGTTTATAAATAAGAACTAGGTAACGGCTCACTAAAAAATAGAAAAGGAACCCTATGATGTGTCAAACTATAGCTGCATGGTGGATGTGAGTTTGATGTCCCAGCAGTCTACTCGGCGAGATACAATGGCTGGTGCAGTGGTGTTAGGTGACACACTTTCTGCTATACATTCCGATGCACTTCATAATGTAACTGTGCAGCCAGCTCGTCATTTTCATACGTGTTTTCAAAATTCGCCTGATCTGATTTTCGTAGGTAATCTTTTGTCTCAAATCTGGACGAGTAGTCGCCTACCGACCTCAAAGTGCGGCATTTGTCCTTAACACTGTATATTTAACCTGAATGCAATACTGTGAAATGAGAGAAAATGTGCCCTCGGTTACCTCCCTGCAGTGATTCATCCGAAAAACCTTTTGTTACCGCTTGTTGAGGTTTCGGAAATGCGTTCCTGTGACAGTTTGCTATTTATGAACATAATCAGTTAGTGTAACCTGATGGCACTCCCAAAGAACACAGCATCCATTTGCCCGGTTGTATCTTTGGCTGACAGAGGTTATTCCGCATGTTTAGTAATCGCCCTTCCTTCTTCCACATATTCAGAGTGCATGCTTTGCAGCAAAAGTTACATACTGGAATCACCCCCCCTGCAATTTTCCTAGTTTATGTATATGTGCATAATATCCATTAAAATGCTTGTAGAGGACTTTTCGATTATGTAGTATGTTTTCCTGAGTTTACCTTGCAGGTGTACATTTTCTGATGGAAAATGTTTGAATATGGTGTGAATATAAACATCAGGCTATGCTATAGGTCAGACCGGTATCACAACCATTATTTGGCATACACCTTTTTTAGCTTCACCAACTCTCTACCAAATTATCACGTTCGAACCTAATTTAGACCGCAGTAGCCAGTTTTGTAGATACAGGGATATTCTATACTAGTTGTAGACTTTGGCCAGTGATATCTCCTTTTGGTGTGTGTTTTCACAGTTTGGTTTTTAGTTGCTTAAGACATATGTCACACATTTCCTACATCCCTGGTCAAAGCAAATAACTAATATCGAATATTCCTCTTTACCCAGCTTTACTCCTTTTTGGGTGTAAGCAATCTTGGAAGCCAGTGGACAGCAACATTTTGCTGTGTTCTAAATGTCGTGCTAGAATATCTGTGACAGATTTTTGTTTGTGGCACCTTGATCCTCAAGCACTAAAGCATCTACTTCTATTTTGGTTCCAAGCTCTTCAGGTTCGTGGTCTCCCACTTTGTTCTTCAGACCACAGTGGACGTCGTGTCTGCAACGCCTAACGACTGTTGTATAATGGTTCATTGTTTCTGTATACCTCCACCAATTCAGTACGGATTGTTGCAGTGTTGTTGCTCTTTGAGCGCAGAAAATGAATTACTGCATCTTAAAACAATCAATGTGTTGTATCATATTGTTAGAATGATTCCTCTGTCGTTGAGATTACCTAATGAGGCAAGATTTCAGTGTGTAGCAGGACTACAAACAAGTACTTGCAAGCAAACACAAAAATTATTAAAAAAACTTTTTTGTAGGTGACACTTTGTACGTCTGGACCTGTGTCAGACCCCTTTTAGTACCAATGTTAAGCCCCTGATCTCTTCATAGTGGTTGTGTCTTATCCAAGTGTGATGTTCATGTTTTTCAGTCTTTGAGTAAGTTCACGAGACTCAGAGGGCCATAGACACGGGTGCGCAGGTAGATGCTGTCTTTCTTGACTTCTACAAGGTGTTTGATACAGTCCCCCCCCCCCCCCCTCCCTCCCTCCCCCCAGTCATTTATGAACAAAGTAAGACCATATGGACTATCAGACCAATTGTGTGTTTGGGTTGAGGACTTCCTAGATAACAGAACGCAGCATGTCATTCTCAATGGAGAGAAGTCTTCCGAAGTAAGAGTGATTTCAGGTGTGCCGCAGAGGAGTGTCATAGGACCGTTGCTATTCACGATATACATAAATGACCTGGTGGATGACATCGGAAGTTCACTGAGGCTTCTTGCGGACGATGCTGTGGTGTATAGAGAGGTTGTAACACTGGAAAATTGTACTGAAATGCAGGAGGATCTGCAGCGAATTGACACATGGTGCAGGGAATGGCAATTGAATCTCAATGTAGACAAGTGGTAATATGCTGCGAATACATAGAAAGAAAGATCCCATATCATTTAGCTACAACGTAGCAGGTCAGCAACTGGAAGCAGTTACTGCCATAAATTATCTTGGAGTACGCATTAGGAGTGATTTAAAATGGAATGATCATATAAAGTTGATTGTCGGTAAAGCAGATGCCAGACTAAGATTGATTGGAAGAATCTAAGGAAATGCAGTCCGAAAACAAAGGAAGTAGGTTACAGTACGCTTGTTCTCCCACTGCTCGAATTCTGCTCAGCAGTGTGGGATCCGTACCAGATAGGGTTGATAGAAGAAATAGAGAAGATCCAACGGAGAGCAGCGCACTTCGTTACAGGATCATTTAGTAATCGCGAAAGCATTATGGAGATGATAGATAAACTGCAGTGGAAGAGTCTGCAGGAAGGACGCTCAGTAGCTCAGTACGGGCTTTTGTTGAAGTTTCGAGAACATACCTTCACCGAGGAGGCAAGCTGTATATTGCTCCCTCCTACGTATGTCTCGCGAAGAGACTGTGAGGATACAATCGGAGAGATTAGAGCCCACACGAAAAATAAGACTGGAATAGAAGGGAAAACCTATAGAGGTTCTCAAGGTATCCTCCGCCACACATGGTTAGGTGACTTGCGGAGTATTGATGTAGATGTAGAAGAAATAAAGGGTGTACGGAAAGTCTGGGAACACTTTCAATTATTTATTGCACAAGAACTAAACATTGTTCAGATATCATACATATGTCATTTTGAAGAGCAACCATGAAAGTTTTGTTTTTCATGTATACCGCCACAGCGTAGTTTGGTAATTTGCCGATAGTCAGTGCTAGTCGCAAACATGAAGAGTTCAGGTGCGGAGCGAGCTTTCTGTGTGTTGGAGTTTGACAAAAACAAGTGTGCTAGGGCTGTTCAGTGGATGTTTAGAACCGAGTACAGTAAGAAGCCGCTAACAAGGAAGGCCATTTCGCACTGGTACAACAAATTCGTTATGGTGGGTACCTTGTGCCATGCAAAGAGAAATGGACGTCCCAGCATGAGTGAAGTGAATGTGGAGCACGTAAGAGAGACATTCATAACAAGCCCAAAGAAAACTGTGTCTCGTGCATCCTGCGAACTCGAAATTGCTCCAATGACAGTGTGGAAAGCCCTGCGACAGAAGCTGTCTGTGAAACCATTCAGATTGGAGCTAGTGCAGAATACAGAGCTGCCGCCTTGACAGATCAGCTGTGCTACAGAAGAGGACAACTGTTTCATGAAATGGCCTCCCCAGTCACCAGATCTCATTACATGTGACTTTTTTCTGTGAAAATGAAGTTCGATGCTGCTTGACAGTGTGTAGGAGAACGATGCTTCAGGCTTGCAGTGCCATACTAGGCAGGGTCCTAATGAAGGTGGTTTACCAGTGCCTTCCTCCGACCGTAATGGGGATGGATCGATGGTGGTCGATGGTGGTCGATGGTGACGACGACGACGACGACGACGACGACGACACAACACCACCTAGTCACCTCAGGGCTGATGAAAATTCCTGACCCCGCCAGGAATCGAACCCTGGACCCTGTGCTCGGGAAGCAAGAACACTACTGCAGGAACCACGAGCTGTGGACTTTTTTCTGTGGGGTCACATTAAAGATCTGGTGTATTTACCACCTCTACCACATGACATAGCAGATCTCCGGGAGAGAATACGGGAAGCGACTGCCACAGTCTACGATGCCATGCTGGGACAGGTATGGCAAGAATTCTATTACTATATTGTCTGCCGGGTCACTCCTGAACTGCATATCGAATGTCTGGGAGGGGGGAAAAAAACACTTTGAGTTTTTCTTCAAAATGCAATATATATGACATCTGTACAATGTTTAGTTCTTGTGCAATAAAATATTGAGTGTTCCCAGACTTTATATACACCCTGTATTGACGTGCACAGGGTGAGTCAATAGGAAAGATATACACTCCGAGGTGTAACAGTGATTCTAAACAGAAAACACGTTTAATATCCCTTTTGTACGTTTTCTTGAATAACTAAAAGTCTGCATGCTTCAGTGAAAATGTGTCACAGTACAAAATTAACTTAAATTTTTTATAAAAAAAAAGGCTGTCATTTTTTCTCTATGACTAGTAGTCTGTGCCACAATATTGAAAATAACTCTGCAGCTTATGTAGTTTTTGTAGCCGATTTGAAGTAGTTTCCTGACTTGATAGACCACAAGTGTCTTGTATCAACTTCCTCTACCATTGTAACAATGACAGTGTCTCAATAATACAAAAAATAAACAGCAATGTACATCAGATGTGTTCTATCTTGGAAACCATTCAGAATAGGACATACGTCTGTATGACGTTTTTTGTTGAGAATTGGTAACACTGTCACCCATCAAAGCATGTACCTTTCCTCCTGATTCACTCTGTAAATGTCTTGTAAAGTAACTGTCAAACTACCAAAGCTTTTGCTGAAGTCCTTACAGGATATTTCAACACCAGATAAAATTCTTAAAACACACTTCTGTATTCTGAAAATACTGTCCTTGTAATTTTTTTGCCAAACATGATGCTGTAACTCATTAATAAATTGAAATATACAGAATAAGCCCAAGTTATATCTGCATGCATACTGAAAGGATACACCATGTATCAGTATCCAAAAGGTAGGAATGTAAGGGGATACGATCTGGATAAACTGATAGAAGCAGAGGTTGTAGACAGTTCTGAAGAGAGCATTAGGGGTCAATTGACAAATACAGGGGAAAGAAATACAGTAGAAGAAGAATGGGTAGCTTCCAGAGATGAAATAGTGAAAGCAGCAGAGGATCAAGTAGGTAAAAAGACGAGGGCTAGTAGAAATCCTTGGGTAAGAGAATGTATATTAAATTAAATTGATGAAAGGAGGAAATCTAAAAATGCAGTAAATGAAGCTGGTGAAAAGGAATGCAAACATCTCAGAAATGAATTGCCAAGAAGTGTAAAATGGCTCAGTGACGATGGCTAGAGGACAGATGTAAGGATGTAGAGGTATGTATCACTTGGGTTAAGATACACTGCCTACAAGAAACTTAGAGAGACCTTTTGAGAAGAGAGAACCACATGTATGAATATCAAGAGCTCAGATGGAAAACCAGTCCTAAGCAAAGAAGATAAAGCAGAAATGTGGAAGGAGTATATAGAGGGTCTGTACAAGGGTTGAGGTACTTAAGGGCAATGTTACGGAACTGGGAGACGATGTAGATGAAATGGGAGATAAGGTACTGCTTGAAGAATTTGACAGAGCACTGAAAGACCTAAGTTAAAAAAAAAGGCCCCGGGAGTAGACAACATTCCATTAGAACTGCTGATAGGCTTGGGAGAGCCAACCATGACAAAACTATACCCTCTGATGAGCAAGATGTATGAGACAGGTGAAATACCCTCAGACTTCATGGTGTCAACAGGTGTGAAAATTACCGAACTACCAGTTTAATAAGTCATGGCAGCAAAATACTAACACAAATTTTTTACAGACGAATGGAAAAACTGTTAGAAGCTGACCTCAAGGAAGATCAGTTTGGATTCTGTAGAAATGTTGGAACACGCGAGGCAATACTGAACCTACAACTTGTCTTAGAAGATAGATTAAGGAAAGGCAAACCTATGTTCCTAGCATTTGTAGACTTACAGAAAGCTTTTGACTGTGTTGACTAGAATAATCTTTCAAATTCTGAAGGTTGCAGGGGTAAAATACAGGGAGTGAAAGGCTATTTACAATTTGTACAGAAACCAGACTGCAGTTATTAGAATCGAGGAGCATGAAAGGGAAGTAGTGTTTGAGAAGAGAGTAAGACAGTGTTGTAGCCTATCGCTGATGTTATTCAATCTGTATATTGAGCAAGCAGTAAAGGACACAAAAGAAAAATTTTAAGTAGGAATTAAATTCTGTGGAGAAGAAATAAAAACTTTGAGGTTTGATGATGACATTGTAATTCTGTCAGGCAGCAAAGGACTTGGAAGAGTAGCTGAACGGAATAGACAGTGTCTCAAAAGGAGATACAATGAACACCAACAAAAGCAAAACGAGGATAATGGAATGTAGTAGAATAAAATCAGGTGATGCTGAGGAATTAGATTAGGAAATTAGATACTTAAAGTAGTAGATGAGTTTTGCTATTTGGGGAGCAAAATAACTGATAATGCTCGAATTAGAGAGGATACAAAATGTAGACTGGATATGACAAGGAAAGCATTTCTGAACAAGAGAAATTTCTTAACATAAAGTATAGATTTAAGTGTCAGGAAGTCGTTTCTGAAAGTATTTGTGTGGAGTGTAGCCATGTATGGAAGTGAAACGTGGACGATAAATAGTTTGGACAAGAAGAGAATAGAAGCTTTTGAAATGTGTTGCTACAGAAGAATGCTGAAGATTAGATGGGTAGACCACATAACTAATGAAAGGGTATTGAATAGGATTGGGGAGAAGAGGAGTTTGTGGCAAAACTTGACAAGAAGGGACCGGTTGGTAGGACATGTCCTGAGGCATCAAGGGATCACAAATTTAGCATTGGAGGGCAGCATGGAGGGTAAAAATCATAGAGGGAGACCAAGAGATGAATACACTAAGCAGATTCAGAAGGATGTAGGTTGCAATAGTTACTCGGAGGTGAAGAGGCTTGCGGAGCATAGAGTAGCATGGAAAGGTGCGTCAAACCAGTCTCAGGACTGAAGACCACAATAAAAACTTCCCAAAAGTGGATTGAGTGAAGCCTTCATTACTGATTTTCCAACTCGCAACAGAACTGATTCCTTTATGCGTAATCTAGATTTTGACTTACACTACTGATTAGTCTGTCTCCTTAACCTACATTCCAAACAATACCATAGAAACAAAACAAAAGAAGTCCCGTTCTGTCCTCTATCTGTTTATGCACGTTACAACATCATCTACATGGGACGATGCCGACTTTCAGTGTCAGTAGGGTCAGTTGATCCACAGAAGTTTAACTGGACAAAACATACAAATCATAAGCAAAGAACTGCTAAACTTAAAGCTTTGAAAGGAAAAACAGGTCACTTTTATCAGTATTATGCATTCACATGAATGGGACCCTGCCTAAGTTCGATATCAGTGGTCTGTAACAACTTGTACCGCAGGAGGCAGCACTAGCAGTGTAGGATATACAGGGTGTTACAAAAAGGTACGGCCAAACTTTCAGGAAACATTCCTCACGCACAAAGAAAGAATATATGTTATGTGGACATGTGTCCGGAAACGCTTAATTTCCGTGTTAGAGCTCGTTTTAGTTTTGTCAGTATGTACTGAACTTCCTCAATTCACCGCCAGTTAGCCCAATTGAAGGAAGGTAATGTTGACTTCGGTGCAATCACGTCTTCAACACAGATTTTCTGCGAACTTTTGGGCAGGCATTGTTGGTGATGTCTCGATTGGGCCCTATGTTCTTCCACCTATACTCAGTGGAGCACGTTATCATGATTTTATACGGGATACTCTACCTGTGCTGCTAGAACGTGTGCCTTTACAAGTACGACACAACGTGTGGTTCGTGCACGATGGAGCTCCTGCACATTTCAGTCCAAGTGTTCGTACGCTTCTCAACAACAGATCGGTGATCAACGGATTGGTAGAGGCGGACCAACTCCGTGGCCTCCACGCTCTCCTGACCTCAACCCTCTCGACTTTCATTTATGAGGGCATTCGAAAGCTCTTGTCTACGCGACCCCGGTACCAAATGTAGAGACTCTTCGTGCTTGTATTGTGGACGGCTGTGACACAATACGCCAGGGCTGCATCAGCACATCAGGGATTCCGTGCGACGGAGGGTGGATGCACGTATCCTTGCTAACGGAGGACATTTTGAACATTTCCTGTAACAGTGTTTGAAGTCACTCTGGTATGTTCTGTTGCTGTGTGTTTCCATTCCACGATTAATGTGATTTGAAGAGAAGTAATAAAATGAGGTCTAACGTGGAAAATAAGCATTTCCGTACACGTCCACAGAACATCTTTTCTTTCTTTGTGTGTGAGGAATGTTTCCTGAAAGTTTGGCCATGCCTTTTTGTAACACCCTGTATAAAGCGTGCGAGGAGGACATTAAAAACAGTGCAGTAGTTGAGACATGATGTGGAAAATGAGTGATTTCTCTAACATCCAGATGGGCAAGATCATTGGCTTTTGGGCCAAGCATGGAAGTATTTCTGAAACGGTTAAGTTGGTAAGCTGTTTGCATGCTGCCGTTGTTAAAGTATACCGTACATGGCAAAATGGCACTATTAAAAAACCAGATTGGAGGTAAGTGTCGTGCACCACCAGCCGTAGATGACGAGTGAATGTGTATAGGGGTGTACATATGTGCAAATCTTGAGCAACTGACCACCCATATAAATTAAGGGGCTGACAACAGACTCCTCAATGACCATTCAGTGAACATTGTTGCATATAGGCCTCTGCAGCAGGTACTTGTTTCATACACCTCTGTTTACTGCTGTTAATGAGTGACAAAGGTTGGAATATGTGTGCCAGTACCGCAACTGGATATAAGCTTATGCTCTATTGGACAGATAGCTGTTGACGTGTACGGCCCTGTGATAATTGTCTTAAGGGTTCGGGCCTTGTTGTTGACTGGGAAATGCTTTTTCCCTGAGTGATCTTGTTATTCTGGAAGGCACACTGGATCAACGCAAGTATGTATCTAACAGTGACATCCAGTATGGCAATGCAACATGTCACACAGCTCAAAGTGTGAACCCCGTGTGGGTTAGAATAGGCAGTATTCCTGCCTGTCGTAAGAGGTGACTAAAAGGAGTCTCAAACTTTTCGGCCTTATGTGACGGACCCCTCTTGGGTTTGACCTCCATCTCTCAAAATTTTCCCAAGAGCGAGCCGGTTGGGGAAGGGGGCCTTACTTGCTGCATTGTGTCCATCTTGCAATCAGACCTTCTGCCAGTTTATACGCCGTTGAATTGCAGTCCTGCCCACTCTCCATCTCTTGGGCATGACTCCTTTTCTGCATGCAGATTACACCTTGCACTGTGCTGTGCCTCTTTCTGCACTGACGGCGACCATGGACCACATGTTACCTAACGTCCAGCACGGTAGCCAGTCCGTTGTGGTGGGGCCGCCATGTACCCTGTTGGTTGTAGCCCCCTGACAACACAGGGATCGCTCTACTGATGCCTGCGCCATTAACTCCTCATGTATGCCAAGGAGTAGATGCCTATCCCTTTGGGCCATCCTGCCAGGTGGTCTTTGCTGCGGCTGGGTGGCGCCCGTGGGGAGGGCCCGTGGTCGGAGTAGGTGGCATCAGGGCGGATGACCCGCAATGAAGCGTGGTACATCGTCTCTCACTGGTGGCCAGCCGTCAGCAGTCTCTAAGCGTTCCAAAGCTCACTTTAAGGCTAATGTGTATGACCCCAAATCGTTCCCCTCCCTGGCCACACCATGGGAGGAACGAAAGGCTATGAATGAGAGCGAAAGGTATTCGCCCCGGTATCTCGTCTGTACCAGAGCTGATGGGGAATCGTTTGCGTCTGTGAAGCCTCAGTTCTTTGTAGACCATTTAGAGGACAAGTTGGGGAGGTGGAGGGCTTGTCCAAAATGCGGTCAGGGTCTGTCTTAATAAAAACAGCATCCTCTGCCCAGTCACGAGTCTTGCTCGCTTGTACGAAGCTGGGGGATGTTTCTATTACTATCACCCCACATAAAAGCTTAAATATGGTCCAGGGAATTATTTTTCACAGAGATCTCCTTTTACAGTCTGATGACTAGCTGCACGCCAACTTTGAACGACGAGGGGTCCATTTTGTTCGGCGCGTCCACCGGGGTTCGAGGTATCACAAAGTTGCCACCGGTGCCTTCATCTTGGCCTTTGAGGGTGACACATTACCTGATAAGGTCAAGGTGTTGGTATACCATTGTGATGTCAAGCCACATATTCCTCCCCCGATGTGGTGCTTAAAGTGTTGGAAGTTCAGCCGTATGTCTTCCCGCTGTGCTTCCAACCTCATATGTCGCGGTTGTGGTCGACCGTCCCATCCTGATACTCCATGTGCCCCGCCTCCCATCTGTGTCAACTGGTGGGAGCACCATCCCTCTTGCTCGCCGGACTGTAATATTCTCCAGAATGAGTGGAAAATAATGGAATACGAGACCCTGGATAGGCTGACCTACATTGAGGCTAAGCGTAAGTTTGAACGCCTTCATCCAGTACGAATGACGTCCACTTATGCTGCCATTGTCGCTCGTGTTACAATTCCTATAGGTGCACCACACACCGTTAGCTCTCAGAGCCAGAGAACCACACCTGCCCCCTTGATGGTGGGGGACGCTACACTCTCTGTTGCTCCTGCTTCATCTACTACAGGAGCAATGCCCCCCCCCCCCCACCCCCCCACCCCCCCCCCAACCATCGGGGACATCAGTTCCCCCTTCCCAGCCAAAGAAGCGTAAGACTTCTTCAGCTCGCCAGGAAGGGGTCCCTTGGGGACCTCCCTTCGCACATTCTGACCGGTACAAAAGCAGACAGCCGCAAGTGGCTCAACCAACCACCGGTCCTTGGTCGTAGGGCCTCACTGTCGTCATTTGTCAACTGACCCAGTGAAGCCTGAACCACCGAAGGCACAGGGAGAGAAACAGAAGAAGAAGAAGAAGAAGAAGAAGAAGAAGAAGAAGAAGAAGAAGAAGAAGAAGAAGAAGAAGAAATTCCCCAAGGCTAACGACATTGTGGTGGCACCCGTCCCACCGCTTCCTATAAGCTCTGCATCTGAGGATGAGGTGGATATTCTGGCGTCCGCTGAGGACCTAGATCTCGCCGGTCCCTCAGCCGCCATGGATGTCACTCGTGCGGGTTCTGAATCAGTGGCAGCGAGTGAACACGCAGCGTGAATTGCCTTCCTGGTCCCTTCCTGACTTCTCTGCCATGGATAATTTCATACTCCAGTGGAACTGCAGCAGTTTTTTCCACCATCTAGTTGAGCTCAGACAACTTATCAGCCTTCACCCTTTATTTTGCATTGCTCTTCAGGAAACTTGGTTTTCAGCAATGCAAACCCCCGCCCTCCATGGCTATTGGGGTTATTATAAGAACCGGGCAGCTTATGAAAGGGTGTCTGGTGGCGTCTGCATCTATGTCCTGAACTCTCTTCACAGCGAGTCTGTACCTCTCCAAACACCTTTAGAGGCTGTCGCTGTTCGGGTGTGGACGCCACGGGCTGTTACCGTCTGCAGTCTTTACCTTCCACCGGATAGTGTTGTTGCGCAGCATGTCCTGGCTGCTCTGATAGCCCAATTGCCACCACCTTTCTTGTTACTGGGCGACTTCCAATGCTCGTAACCCTCTGTGGGGTGGGTTGGTGGAGACAGGTTGAGGCACCAGCGTTGAGCATATCTTGACACAGCTTGATCTTTCGCTGTTAAATGATGGTTCCTTCATAAACTTCAGTGTGGCGCCTGGCACGTACTCCGCCATCGACCTTTCCATCTGCAGCCCTAGCCTCTTACCGTCTGTCCAAAGGAGAGTGCATGACGACCTGTGTGGTAGTGACCACTTTCCGATCTTTCTCTCACTGCCCCAGCGTCACTCTTCTGGGTGCCCTAGCAGATGGGCTCTGAATAAGGCTGACTGGGACTTGGTCTCCTCCACTGCCACTATTGAGCCTCTCTCTAATGATGACATTGATGTGGTGGTTCACTCAGTCACCACCGGCATCGTTACTGCCGCCGAATCTGCCATTCCCCGTTCTTCTGGGTCCCCTCGGCGGCAGACTGTGCCTTGGTCGTCGCCTGAGATTGCTGATGTGATTAAAGATCGCCGGCGGGCTCTACAGCGTCACAAGCGACATCCATTCATAGACCACCTTATCGCCTTCAAACGGCTGCATGTGCGAGCCCGCCTCCTTATCCGCCAAGGCAAGTGGGAGTGCTGGGAGCGGTATGTGTCCACCATTGGCCTCCATGTCACTCCATCTCAGGTCTGGGCTAAGATTCGACTCGTCTACGGCTATCGGACCCCTGTCAGCATCCCTGCACTCTCACTGAATGGGGCAGTTTGTACTGACTCCGAAGTCATTGCAAACCGCTTGGCAGAGCATTTTGTTATGATTTCCACTTCTGCAAATTACCCCCTGGCCTTCCGCTCCATTAAAGAGCAGATGGAACGTCGGAGCCTTTCATTTCGCACCCACCATCCAGAATCGTACAATGTTCCATTCAGTGAGAGGGAATTTCGCAGTGCTGTAACCGCTTGCCCTGATACCGCTCCTGGGCCAGATGGCATCCACTGTCAGATGCTGAAACACCTTTCAGTGGACTGCCAGCGACGGCTCCTCGACCTTTGCAACCGTATTTGGGTCAGGGTTGAGTTTCCGTCGCAATGGTGGTAAAGTATTGTTATCCTCATTCTGAAACCGGACAAGAACCCTCTGGAGGTGGACAGCTACCGTCCCATTAGCCTCACCAACGTTCTTTGCAAGTTGCTTGAACGGATGGTGAGCCGGCGCTTGAATTGGGTACTGTAGTCTCGGGGCCTTCTGGCTCAGTCTCAGGGTGGGTTCCGTAAAGGCCGCTCTGCCGCTGACTATCTGGGGAGCCTGGAGTCAGCCATCCGTACCGCCTTTGCCCGCCGTCAGCACCTGGTCGCTGTCTTTTTCGACATGTGGAAGGCATACAATACAACATGGCATCATCACATCCTTTCTACGCTTCATCTATGGGGTCTTCGGGGCCCTCTGCCGATCTTTATCTGCAAGTTTCTGTCGTATCGTACCTTCCGCGTGCAAGTCGCGGCCTCATTTAGTTCCTCCCAAGTCCAGGAGAACGGTGTGCCACAGGGTTCTGCTTCAAGTGTTTGCCTGTTTTTAATAGCCATTAACGGGCTCGCTGCGGCCGTGGAAAATTCTGTCTCCGCTTCCCTGTATACTGACGACTTCTGCCTTTACTACAGCTCTATTGAAATTGCAGCTGCTGAACGTCAGCTACAGGGCGCAATCCACAAGACGCAGTCTTGGGCTGTAGTGCATGGCTTTCAGTTTTCGGCTGCCAAGACCTGCGTTATGCATTTCTGCCGGTGACGCTCTGTTCACCCGGAGCTGCGGCTTTATCTTGACAGCAAACTTCTTGCTGTGATTGGGACACATAGGTTTTTGGGTGTCGTTTTTGATGCCTGGTTGACTTGGCTGCCTCATATTCGGCAGCTTAAACAGGTGTGTTGGCGGCATCTAAATGCTCTGTGATGCTTGAGCCACACCAGCTGGGGCACCGACCGAACTACCCTGTTACGGCTCTACCAGGCATTCATCCAGTCTCGGCTCGATTATGGGAGCCTGGCTTACGGCTCAGGATCCCCGTCTGTGTTGCGGATGCTGGACCCAATCTTACACAGCAGAATCTGACTTGCAACTGGTGCCTTCTGGACCAGCCCTGTGGACAGCATACCAGTGGAGGCAGGTGTTCCTGACTTGCGGTTACGGCGCCAACGTTTGCTCGCCGCTTATGCTGCCCATGTATTTAGCTTGCCTGGGCATACAAACTATTGTCTCCTGTACCCGCATTGGGTCGTCCATCTGGCAGAATGTCGGCCCCGGTCAGGTTGTACGATCGCGGTCCGCGTCAAAGAGCTTCTTCTCGGGCTTAGGGTTCTAACTGTTCCACCTCCTTTCCGGGCCACTTTGCGTACACCCCCATGGTGTGTGCCTCGCCCTTGCCTTCGGCGTGACTTAGCACAGGGCCCGAAGGACTCAGTCCCTCCGGAGGCTTTCCGCCGCCACTTTTATTCCATCCTGGCCACGTATCAGGGCCTTGGCATTGTATACACTGACAGTTCGATGGTTGCTGGTCATGTCAGTTATGCGCTAACTCTAGGGGACCATTCCGAACAATGCTCCTTGCCGGATGGCTGCAGTGTTTACACTGCTGAGGTGGTCACCATCTTTCAAGCCCTCGAGTATATTCGCTCCTGCTCAGGTGAGTCGTACGTAATCCTTAGTGATTCCCAGAGCGGTTTACGAGCTCTCGACCAGTGTTTCCCTCATTGTCGTCTGGTGATGGCTATCCAGGTGTCCCTGCATACTCTTGCCCGTTGCGGCATATCTGTGGTCTTCTTTTGGACCCCAGGCCATGTTGGGATGCCCGGCAATGAAACTGTTGGCCGCCTGGCGAAAGAGGCCACCAGTGCACCATCTCTGGAGATTGGCCTCTCGGCGACTGATTTGCGGGCACTATTACGCGGCAAAGTTTTCGATTTATGGGACACTGCTTGGCACAACCTGCCCGTGCCAAACAAACTCCGTCGTATCAAGGAGACGATGACTGTGTGGCGATCATCCATGCGAGCCAACCGCAGGGACTCAGTCGTCTTTTGTCGGCTCCGCATTGGCCACACCCGACTGACGCACAGTTATTTACTGTGTCATGAGGATCCACCTCTTTGTCGTTGTGGGGCATCCTTGACTGTGGTCCATATTCTGTTGGAGTGCGCCCTTTTAACTGTGCTCAGGCAGACTTTTGTGCTGCCTGATACGCTCACTGTGCTTTTAACTGACGACTCTTCCATAGCAGACTTAGTTTTGCGTTTTATTCGGGCAGGGGGATTTTATCACTTAATGTAAGTGTGTGTGTTTTTGTTTTGATTCTGGCCTATGGCCTACGATTTGTCTGATTTTCTCATGTGTTTCTCGGTGGTTGGCTTTTCCCTTTTTGTTTGTATGGTTGGCCAACCACCGTCACACTCTGTGTGATTTTAGCTCGTCTTGTCTGGTCTTTGTCTAAGTTTCTCTTGTTCTGTGTCATCTGTCTTGTCGTCTGTTGATTGTTTTTATTCTGTGTGGGTGTTTTTAGTATTTGGAAAAAGGGACCGATGAAAGTAGCAGTCTGGCCCCTTTAATCCCCACAAACCAACCTCACAGTGTGAGCGACTTGTTCGAAGAGTGCCAAATGCTGAGTTTACTCTACTCAGCTGGCCACCAACCACTACGGATTTAAACCCACTAGGTAATCTGTGGAATTACCACGATCAGGGCACCAATCCTCAGCTGAGGGACCTAGCACGTCTGACTACGACACCGGAGTTGGGATGTCTCCATGCATGTCCACAGTGCAAAGGTGGTTATTCGGGCTTTTGACAGGTTGCAAGATTAATGTTAATGAATAGTGTTCACACAGCAATAACAAGAAGTCGTTAAAATTGTTGCAAAGCTAAATGTAATTCCTTTCAGCCAGACATATAAATATTTCCAGAATGAGATTTTCACTCTGCAGCGGAATGTGCGCTGATATGAAACTTCCTGGCAGATTAAAACTGTGTAAAACTGTGGGCAAGCGCTCTACCGACTGAGCTACCCAAGCACGACTCACGTCCCGTCCTCACAGCTTTACTTCTGCCAGTACCTCGTCTCCTACCTTCCAAACTTTACAGAAGCTCTCCTGTGAACCTTGCAGAACTAGCACTCCGGAAAGAAAGGATATTGTGGAGACATGGCTTCCATTCTGGAAACATGCCCCAGACTGTGGCTAAGCCATGTCACCGCAATATCCTTTCTTTCAGCCATCCAGATTTGGGTTTTCTGTGATTTCGCTAGGTTGCTCCCAGCAAGCTTTCTTTGTGTTATGCCAGAATGTGTGTATGCCGTCGCTCGTAGAATGTCAAGGAGATACTAGAATTCTGTCCATGTGCAGGTCAGCAACAGTTCAGATTGCTGCACCAATTTGCGCGCGAAGGATAGCGATGTCATTTGTCGGTGTCGAGCACACACAATCCTCGATATAAACTCAGAATTGTAAGTCTAGTGGTGGGGCTCGGGGAGACTCCAGATGCCACGTGATGGGACGGCTTAACCTGTCGACCTCTTGGGAAATGTCATTTGGCACATCCCGTATGTTCAGACTCCACTGTGGGGCCGTAACCATTGTGGTGGAAAACTGCGGATGCAGCTCTTTGATGTGTGCTAACAGGTGCTGTTAGAGCACGTCCAGGAAAACAATTTTGGTTAGGGTTTTCTCCACGAAGAAATCTGGGCGTGGATTAGGTCACACCAAACTTTAAGCTTTGGGCTATCACTGATGTGTCTGTGTGTGTGGTTGTGTTCTGAGAGCCTCAAAGTATACTGCTGTGGTAATTCACTTGTCCAAAAATGTGGATGATTGTTTTATGTGAAAACTACTTTTTGGTCGGTTGGCCTATTTGGAGAAGAGGATCAGACAGCGAGGTCATCGGTCCTGTTGGCTTAGGGAATGATGGGGAAGGAAGTTGGTCGTGCACTTTCGGAGGAGCCATCCCGACATTTGCCTGAAGTGATTTGGGGAAATCGTGGGAAACCTAAATCAGGGTGGCCGGGCACAGGTTAGAACTGTTGTCCTCCGGAATGCGAGTCCGGTGTGCTAGCCACTGCATGACTTCGCTCGGTAGGCATTTTTTCAGATACAAAATTTCATGTTCAGTGATGGCATCCATAAAATACGACGGAAAACTGGCATTCGGCTACAGTACTCAGTTCATTTTCGCTTTATACGCAGAAACGTGTAATTGCCTATGTAACACTTTGACAGTTGTTCTTGCTTCCTGCAATTTACATGATCCACAACAAATTGAGGTTTGGGGGCTCTTCCGAAATGCAGCTTGCATTTTGTCAACACGCTCTCCAGATTTGAGGGAGACACCCACTTTGAGGAAGGTATTTGATGCTGCCTGTCTATTTAAAGTTTTTGAACTACTTTATTTCCAACACTACCCTCTCTAATTGCATGAGTCTGGGCATGATGGCTGACAGTGTCATATTTGCGATGGTGTGGTCAGGCCAAAAAAGTGAATTGAATTAGTCCTGCCATTGATAACCTACAAAGGGAAGTAATGTATGGTCTAATTACACAGTTTGTGGCAATACTCCACTCTAGCTTGATCAGGATTGGTCCTGGGAGTCTAATCCCAGATAGAGTACGACAAGTGGGTACCAGTAATTTTTTTCTTTTTTTTTTTCTTTTTTTTTTTTTTTTTTTTTTCTTTAACAAGTCTCAGAGAACAACATTCAGTGTTAGAGATAATTTAAAACTGGGACAACCACAGCTAGAATAATCATACGTGATTGTTTGACAGTTCACACATGTGTTGAAACTTTTTACCATTTCCATCAAGTCCCCTTAACCCCCCAGGCTTTCGACTGGAAGTACCGGGTTATACAAAGTATTGTACTAGCTAATCATTGTGATACGAGTTTTGATCACAATGTTAATAGGGAAGTATTGAACAAGACAAGTTCTGCCAGTACACACATTTTCTAGCACTTCATCAGATGTTACGCAGGACAAAAAGATCTACCTCGGTGTTCCCTGCTACAGCCTCTATTCAGAAAGAATAGGTAAACATTAATGAAACAGAGTGGAGGCACTGAGTTTTATTGGCCAGTTTTGCTTACTTAAATTTTTGAATTTAGGTGGATCAACATCTATTCAGCTGGTTAGCTTATTACAGCTTTTCTTATGTTCAACATTTGTGTTTACTCCCATTGATTGTGACCGGACCAAATATCTCATGAAATAAGCGTCAAATGGAAAAACTCCAAAGAACAAAACTTGTCTAGCTTGAAAGGGGAAACCAGATGGTGCTATGGTTGGCCCGCCAGATGGTGCTGCCATAGGTCAAATGGATATCAACTGCATTTTTAAAATAGGAAACCCCATTTTTTATTACATATTCATGTAGTATGTAAAGAAATATGAATGTTTTAGTTGGACCACTTTTTTCGCTTTGTCATATATGGTGCTGTAATAGTTACAAACAATTTTAGATGAACAGTTGGTAACAGGTAGGTTTTTTAATTTAAAGTATAGAATGTAGGTACATTTGAACGTTTTATTTCAGGTGTTTCCATGTGATACATGTACATTTGTTAGCTTATCATTTCTTAGAACGCATGCTGTTACAGCATGCAATAAATGCTCAAAATGATGTCCGTCAACCTCAATGCATTTGGCAATATGTGTAACGACATTCCTCTCAACAGTGAGTAGTTCGCCTTCTGTTCACACATGCATTGACAATGCGCTGACACATGTTGTCAGGCATTGTCGGTTGATCACGATAAGCAAATATCCTTCAACTTTCCCCATAGAAAGAAATCTGGGGACCTCAGATCCGGTGAACGTGCGGGCCGTGGTATGGTGCTTAGATGATCAATCCACCTGTCATGAAATAAGCTGTTCAGTACCGCTTCAACCGCACACAAGCTATGTGCCAGACGTCCATCATGTTGCAAGTACATCGCCATTCTGTCATGCAGTGAAACATCTTGTAGTAACAGCGATAGAACATTACGTAGGAAATCAGTGTACATCGCATGATTTAGATTGCCATAAATAAAATGGGGGGCCAATTATCTTTCCTCCCATAATGCCGCACCATACATTAACCCGCCAAGGTCGCTGGTGTTCCACTTGTCGCAGGAATCGTGGATCTTCCATTTCCCAATAGTGCATATTATGCCGGTTTACGTTATCGCTGTTGGTGAATGACGCTTCGTCACTGAATAGAACACGTGCAAAAAATCTGTCATCGTCCCGTAATTTCTCTTGTGCACAGTGGCAGAACTGTACACGACATTCAAAGTTGTCGCCATGCAATTCCTAGTGCATAGAAATGTGGTGCGGGTGCAATCAATGTTGATGTAGCATTATGAACACCAACGTTTTTGAGATTCTCGATTCTCGGGCAATTTGTCTGCTACTGATGTGCGGATTAACCGCAACAGCAGCTAAAACACCTACTTGCGCATCATCATTTGTTGCAGGTTGTGGTTGACGTTTCGCATGTGGCTGAACACTTCCTGTTTCCTTAAATAGTGTAACTATCCAGTGAACGATCCGGACACTTGGATGACATCGTCCAGGATACCGAGCAGCATACATAGCACATGCCCGTTGGCTATTTTGATCACAATAGCCATATATCAACATGATATTAATCTTTTCCGCAATTGGTAAACGGTCCATTTTAACACGGGTAATGCATCACGAAGCAAATATTGTCTGCATTAGTAGAATGTTACATGATACCACGTACGTACACGTTGTAATTATTACAGTGCCATCTATCACAAAGTGAAAAAAGTGGTCCAACTAAAATATTCATATTTCTTTACATACTAAACAAATATGTAATAAAAATGGGGTTCCTGTTTTTAAAAAAATGCAGTTGATATCCGTTTGATGTATGGCAGTGCCGTCTAGCGGGCCAACCATAGCGCCATCTGGTTTCCCCCCTTGCAGCTAGAAGAATTTTGTTCTGTGTAGTTTTTTAGTTTGATGCTAATTTCATGAGATATTTGGCTCGGTCATTGTCAGTGGAGCACCCTATATTTAGTATTATTCAGTTTCAATTTTATGTGATATGGAGGGTCAATTCTAGTACCGGGTGGCGCACACAATGTTACCAATTGTTTCTTTCACAATTTACGACGCACATTAGTTAGATTGCAAGAAGACCATTTACAGGCTGTACGATAAATTTGTACAGGAAGGAACAGTATTGGAAGCAAAGTGACCTCGGCCTAAGCCTGTTTGTTCTCCGGAGAATATTGAAGTGGTACAAGTTGCTGTAAAGAAAAGTCAGAGGAAATCATGTAGAAAGGCAGCACTGCAACTGGGAATATCCAGGTGCTCCGTGCAACACATTCTTAAAACTTACTTCCATATGTACCCATACAAGATGGCCTGTGCACAGAAGCTCACTGAAGAACACAAGCAGCAGAGAATACTGTTTGCTCAGTGAGTGGAGGATAGGGAAGAAACACTCACAACATTTGTTTTTCAGATAAGGCACATTTTCATTTAGACGGTGTGGTTAACAAACAAAATGTACGCTCTTGAGCCACTGAAAACCCACAAGTGCTTCATGAAGGACAAAATTATGCTCGGGACAGAAATTTCCAGTCAGGGACTTCTTGGACCTTTTTTCTTTGAAGAAACTGTAAACAGCGAGCGTTATTTGAGCATGCTTCGCAATTACTTCATTCCACAGCTTCTTGCTACTACCTTGCCCTTCAACACGCAGTGGTTCATGCAAGATGGAGCAAGGCCACTATTGCAAACTCTGTGTTGCAGTTTTTACATGAGCATTTCAACATGCGGATCATTTAACTCATGTTTCCAGGTCACTTCAATGACGGACAAAATTGGCTCCACAATAGTCCAGATCTCAATCCGTGTGACTTTTTTCGTTCGGGGTACCTAAAGGAAAAAATTTTCCCGAAACGTCCACGTGATTTAATGGAGCTCAGAAGACTTATTCTTCAAGCTTGCAGTGAAATTATGGAAGACATGTGCCACAGGGTAATCACTAACCTCAGTGTTCGTTTGAAGGAAGTTAGGAAATGAAATGGTGGACATATTGAGCATGTGCTGAGTTAGAACAAATGTCCATGGACGGCTCTTCATTGTAGTATATGTACCTTTCAGATTGTAAATAAAATAGAAAGAAACTTCCGCATGGGAAAAATATATTAAAAACAAAGATTCCAAGACTTACCAAGTGGGAAAGCGCCGGCAGACAGGCACAATGAACAAAACACACAAACACACACACAGAATTACTAGCTTTAGCAACCGATGGTTGCTTCTTTAGGAAAGAGGGAAGGAGACGAAAGGATGTGGGTTTTAAGGGAGAGGGTAAGGAGTCATTCCAGTCCCGGGAGCGGAAAGACTTCCCTTAGGGGGAAAAAAGGACAGGTGTACACATGCGCGCGCACACACATCTATCCGCGCACACACACACACAAGCATCACCATCTCAGTACCCTGGCAGCAGTCACAGCACACGTTTCAACACACAGGATGCTCGTAGCTTATGTTGTCAGCTGCTACGTTGGTAGCAAATACACATGGGCATGTTGGCTTTTTGCAAGTATGACTGGCAGCGTATGCATCTTGCTTTGTTATTGGTGGCCACCCAGTAACAGTTAAAACGATTTTTAATAGGTTTCAATGCATTAAATATACTAGTTTGAATTATTAACTTCATTGTATTCTTCAGCCATTAGAGGGCCCAGTCTTTGCCTGAATAATATCTGTGAGGGGCATTTTGTTGCTTGACATACATAGACAACAGCGTATTTTAATCGGAAACTGTGCAGTTCGTCATTTAACACACAGATGTGACATTCATCATTGATGGTGATCTTTTTATAAATTGATGATAGGACTTTGTCAGTTGAGGAGTGCTGGAAACTTTACCTAGCCAAACCAATTGTTACTCTGCGGCATTCTGTAATCTGACACAGCCTTTGTAAGTAGCTTACTTTTGGTACAAACTTACAAGCAATATTTATTAAGTGTATATACACTATGTGATCTCGAGTATCCGGACACCTGCCTGAAAATTATTTAAAAGTTCGTGGGGCTCTCCATCGGTAATGCTGGAATTCAATACGGTGTTGGCCAGCTTCCACTCACAAAGACATACGTTAAATCAAGTGCTGGAAGGTTTCTTGGGGAATGGCAGCCCATTCTTCATAGATTGCTGCACTGAGGAGAGGTATCGATGTCATTCGGTGAGGCCTGGCATGAAATCAGCATTCCAAAACATCGTAAACATGTTCTATAGGATCCAGGTTAGGGTCAGTCCATTACAGGGATGTTATTCTCATGTAATCACTCTGCCACAGGCCGTGCATTATGAACAGGTGCTCGATTGTCCCCATATTGCTCTTCAACAATGGGAAGCAATAAGGTGTTTAAAACATCAGTGTCGGCCTGTGCTCTGTGATAGTGCCATGCAAAACAAGAAGTGGTGCAAGCTGCCTCTATGAAAAACACGATCAAGTTTTTCCACTGTTCAATCATCCAATGTTTACGCTCCTTACACCGAGCAAGGTGTCATTTGGCATTTACCGGCGTGATGTGTGGCTTATAAGCAGCCACTTGACTGTGAAATCCAAGTTTCCTCAACTCCCGCCTAACTGTACTTGCAGTGGATCCTGATGCAGTTCGGAATTCCTGTGTGATGGTGTGGGTAGATCTCTGCCTATTACACATTACGAACTTCAACTGTTGGTGGTATCTATCAGCCAACAGATGAGGTCAGCCTGTACCATATGTGTCCCTTCATGTTTCTACTTCATTATCACATCGGAAACAGTGGACCCTAAGGATGTTTAGGAGTGTGGAAATCTCGCATACAGATGTATGACATATGTGACCAGGCTCAAAGTCTGCGAGTTCTGCGGAGCATACCATTCTGCTCTCTCAAGATGTCTAATGACTACTGAGGTTGCTGATATGGAGTACCTGGCAGTAGGTGGCAGCACAATGCACCTAATATGAAAAATTTGTTTTGGGGTGTGTCTGGATACTTTTGATCACATAGCGTCTAAGCTCATTTTTGTGGAGCACATGTGAGCCACACCAGTTTCCTAGTTTGATGTGTACTATTTTCTTCCGTGTATAAGTCTGCTCGTTCGGTATCTTAAATATCTCGGATAACTGCATTAATTTAAGACGTCTATTTTTTTACCGATATTTGCACCATAAATGCAACTTAAAAGTTGCATAACTGGTTTTGTTGCTCTGTAAGAGTTCTGTGACTAATCATAGCTACAGCAGACAATTGGACATACCATTCACTTTCATTTTAATAGTTTTATCTCCGTAATTAAAAAAAAAAAAAAAATTACTGTATGAACTGTCAAGCAGCGATGTATACAGGGTGTTACAAAAAGGTAGGGCCAAACTTTCAGGAAACATTCCTCACACACAAATATAGAAAAGATGTTATGTGGACATGTCTGGAAACACTTAATTTCCATGTTAGAGCTCATTTTAGTTTCGTCAGTATGTACTGTACTTCCTCGATTCACCGCCATGATTCCAAACAGGATACTCTAACTGCGCTGTTAGAACATGCGTCTTTACAAGCACAACGCAACATGTGGTTCATGCACGATGGAGCTCGTGCACATTCCAGTTGAAGTGTTCAGACCAATTCCGTGGCCTCCACGCTCTCCTGACCTCAACCCTCTCGACTTTCATTTATGGGGGCATTGGAAAGCTCTCGTCTATGCAACCCCGGTACCAAATGTAGACTCTCTTCGTGCTCGTATTGTGGACGGCTGCGATACAATACGCCATTCTTCAGGTCTGCATCAGGGATTCCGTGCGATGGAGGGTGGATGCACGTATCCTCGCTAACGGAGGACATTTTGAACATTTCCTGTAACAAAGTGTTTGAAGTCACGCTTGTACGTTCTGTTGCTGTGTGTTACCATTCCACGATTAATGTGATTTGAAGAGAAGTAATAAAATGAGCTCTAACATGGAAAGTAAGCGTTTCCGGACACATGCCGACATAACAATTTTCTTTCTTTGTGTGTGAGGAATGTTTCCTGAAAGTTTGGCCGTATCTTTTTGTAACATCCTGTATACAAAGTGAACAAGTATAGACATAGAATGTTTACTGCTACTCATTAATGTAAATTTGAGATCGGTAAAAGATTTGTCACGTGACTCGAAATCATGCCCCCAGTTATGCGATGGAAACGCTAAGTGGTTGATGCTGATTAATATCAAAGTTATGAAAGCCTCCACCCTGTCACTGACAGTAAAGAGCTCTGCGATGAAACAAATAGAACTTAACATATTTACTGTTAAAGATTCCCTATTGTCGACCTGTGGTGTGTATATCGCGGAATTCTATGCAGTGAAGAGCAGTTCTGCTGCATTGATGTGCTCACTGCTGCCAGTGATTGTGTACGTGAAGTGTGCTTGCGTAGCTGAAAATTCTGACTATACACAGTATGTAAAACGGCATCCACTAACTCCTAAGGTTGAAGCTACTTTTTACAATGCCAGCCACAACTCGAGACTTCTGCTTGCTCATAAGCCGGGAGCACTTTCTAATACCTCAGTCTCCACAAAGCAGCTCAAGTTCATATCACTACTCACAGAGGGGCTGATGATGCTGTTCCTACTGGTGAAATCAGCACTTAATATCAATGGCGAGTGACATGGCCAAACAAAACATAAGTTTTAAAAACAAGATGAAGGTGCCAGAATGAAATTTTCACTCTGCAGCGGAGTGTGCACTGATATGAAACTTCCTGGCAGATTAAAACTGTGTGCCGGGCCGAGACTCGAACTCGGGACCTGGCTTAGCCACAGCCTGGGGGATGTTTCCAGAATGGAAGCCATGTCTCCGCAATGTCCTTTCTTTCAGGAGTGCTAGTTCTGCAAGGTTCACAGGAGAGCTTCTGTAAAGTTTGGAAGGTAGGAGACGAGGTACTGGCAGAAGTAAAGCTGTGAGGACGGGGTGTGAGTCGTGCTTGGGTAGCTCAGTTGGTAGAGCACTTGCCCGCGAAAGACAAAGGTCCCGAGTTCGAGTCTCGGCCCGGCACACAGTTTTAATCTTCCAGGAAGTTTAAAGATGAAGGGAATGTGGAACAGTTAGGAAAGGTTCAGGAAAAACATTTTTCACTCTTTAGTTTACGCACTTTATTTAAACAAGATCCAAGGTTTTTCAATTAAGAAACAATTCAGAGTTACATTTTTCTGCCATTTAAAGGCAAAACACACACACACACACACACACACACACACACACACACACACACACACACAGAGAGAGAGAGAGAGAGAGAGAGAGAGAGAGAGAGAGAGAGAGAGAGAGAGAGGTGTGTGTGTGTGTGTGTGTGTGTGTGTGTGTGTGTGTGTGTGTGTTATGAATCCTTGAGAAAATACACCTTCAGGCAAGGTTTCAATAATGGACCATTGCTTTACGTAACACTTTAATTCGATGAGATGTATGCCGAAGCACCCTGCCTCGGTTGTTGCAGGTCTGGGCATCCTTCCACTGTCAGACTGGCATTGTCTTCTACAAGGCATGGCCCTTGTGCCGGCAAAACGAGGACACACCGAGACCGGTTCTGTACCAGTAATTGAGTAGTAGTTTCGGTAAACACACAGGAGAGAAATATAAGTTTTGTGCAAAATAACACAGAGCTTTTGTAAAACCAAGGTCAATATGGAAACGGCGAGCTACCAGGGGCTCGAAAGGCCACGGGCAGAAACTGAGGCACACAACTCCCTGCGGCCGTATCGAACCGAAACCCCAGAGAGATGTTACAGGGAGCCAAAGTGACTAGAGGTGGAGGACAGATGTGAAAGTTAAAGGAAACAGACCCCCAACTTAGGTCAACTCGGAGAGGGCAGAAACTTGCACAGTTCGTGGTTGGCATTGGTTGTACGCAACCATTACCTCATAGGTGTTGGGTTCTACATATGTTATGACTTTGTGCTTTCTCCTGCCATATTGCAGTCAGAGTGAAATCTGCAACAAAGGACAAAGGAAAACAATCTGAGAGAGCTGTTAAATGTTTTACAACAAACCATGACTCTCCATGCTCAGTAGATTCTAAGTTATGGTTTGAAGTGGTGGGACTTTATGGACACCCTATAGTTCATAATGATGATCTACACTGTCTCATGGATGAGGGTTAGAGCACACTTTGTTTCTCCAGCAATTTCACTCACACCCCATTTTATAACATTATATCTTTCCCTTTCTGTCAAAGGAAGTATTTAAAAGTACAGGAAACTAGAAATTTCTTGTACTTTAACTCGTTTCTGCTAGCCTTGTTCTATAGATTTGTGGTGCTGGCAAGTAGGCATTCTTCCTATGTCTCAAATTGTGTAATATTCATATTAATCTGGTAATTACTGTCTACGGTACCACAGGTTTTCTACCTCCCAGTGCGCGTCTTCTATAACCAGTGTGTGCTGCCAACGATGATCGCCTCACTGCCTCTTATACGCTACATCCTGCTGCGCGAGAGAATTTCTGTCGTGCACGGCCACTCTGCATTCTCGACGCTCGCTCACGAAGCCATGATCATTGGCAGGCTACTTGGCATAAAGGTCAGTATTTCATATTCAAATACATTAGGCAGTGGTTTCCGCAAATTAAGTAAAAATTGTGGTGAAAACAGTAAATTAGTTTTGGGAACTGTGGTGCAACTTACCAATTTGTTTGCCCACCATCTTCTGAAATGGAGATCTTTTATCGATGTGCAGTGAATTAAGATATGTATTAAATGCAATAAGGAGGCACCATCTTCTGGGATAAGATAGTCACTCCTTACGATCTCTGGACTGGGACTACTCGGGGATGTTATCAGGAAAGAGACGACCGGCCTTCTACAGGTTGGAACATGGCCTTTCAAAGCCTATAGTAAGGCTGGTAGGTGTGAGAACTTGGAAAGATAGAAGGATAGTTTGAAATTACGTATAGTGGGAATTAGTCAAGTTTGGTGGCAGTAAGAATAGACTTTCTGGTCAAGTGAGTACAGGGCGATGGACACCAAATCGAATAGGGTTAACGCAGGAAAACACTAATAATGAATAAGAAAATAGGAATGTGTGTAAGCTATTATGAACAGTATAGTGAATGCATTGTTGTAGCCATGATACACAAATATTTTATACAGTGTAGGCAACTTTGAATCCCACGATTAGAGATTTTTAAACTGCAAAACATTTTCAGGAATAGATGTGGAGTCGGACTGTAACTTATTAATCATGAACTGAAGATTAAAACTGAAGAAATTGCAAAAAGATACACTTCAGGTGACAGGGACAGGGTTGATAGAAAGAATAAAAAGTTAATTTAATTCTTGAATGAGATTTTCACTCTGCAGCGGAGTGTACTCTGATATGAAAATTCCTGGTAGATTAAAACTGTGTGTCGGACTGAGACTCGATCTTGGGACTTTTGCCTTTCGCGGGCAAGTGCTCTACCGACTGAGCTACTGAAGCACGACCCAAGCCCCGTCCTCACAGCTTTACTTCCGCCAGTACATTTTGATTTAATTCTTGTTTATTGTTTTTTCTTCTTGAATGTAGATTAAATTGTTTTTAATATAATCATAAAAATAGATGTTTTTGTAGTGAGGCTTTTTACGCATATTCCATGGGAAGTTCTAGATTCATCTGATAATTCCTTAAATAAAAGCTATCAGCTTGCAGTCAATTGATGTTTCTTACATTGAGCTACTTGTGGTATATCTTTGGTGATACTAAGTTCTTGATAGGGCAAAAACATCTTTTGCTCCTTTGGAACACAATTTTCCATAAAAATTGTAAGGCAAGATTTTTTGTAGAATTTTGACCACCAAATGTTATAATTCGTAAAATCCTCTACTTTCATGAGAACAACACTAAATGTGTTCTTCTTCCGTGAAGAATTGAATATGAGGTCTATCACTTTACTAACAGTGTTGTATTGTTACTGTTTTCTCAGTTTTGTCCTAATGATGCCTACAGGAAATATTGTTGGCAGTGGAAAGGGAACACATCCAGGCCATGTTCCCTTTCTCAGTAACTGATGAATTATACCTGTTGTTAGTGGTGTTTCATTGTCTGTACACAAGTTTAGTATATGCAGCAAATCATGCCCCTATCGAGCTGTACTTCTGTGATGCAATAAAACAAATTTTAAAAATTTAGGATGTTCCCTTTCTCCGGTTAGTGAGTTGTAAGTCTAGTCTTGTCATGTCATAAAGCGTAAGAGCAAACCACATAGACTACAAATATCATTATATATATATATATATATATATATATATATATATATTAAATATATATATATATATATATATATATATTAAATATATATATATATATATATATATTAAATATATATATATATATATATATATTAAATATATCTTACCATTATGTCTTGTAGTAATACAATAAAACCAGTCTGCCACAGTACTCACAAATATAGCCAAACAAGAAATAACAGTGTGATTATCCTGGGACAACTCAGCGACTGTTGTTCAAATTAGTGGAAGACATACTGATATATATGTGTGAGTAATACAGGTGGTCTTCTGTGTGCTAGTGCATATTATTAAGTCTAGCACTCAATATATGCTTACAACAAACTAGTACAGTGGTATAACATACATGTCCATTGCCATTACTAAAACATGAGGCTTCTGAACAAAGTAGTATTCTCTGAAAATATTTGTCTGGAGTTCAGCCGTGAACAGCAATAAAATGTGGACAATAGAAGCTTTCGGAATGTGGTGCTGCAGAAGATTAGTTGAGTAGGTCATATAACTACTGAAAAGATACTAAATTTACTTGGATCAAAAGAGGTTCATTGCCTTACTTGACCAAAAGGAAGGTTTGGTTGATAAGACACATCTTGAAACGTCAAAGAACTGTCTATACAGTAATAGAGTTTGGGGGGGGGGGGGGGGTTATTGTGGAGAAAGAGCAAGGTTTGACTACAGTAAGCAGGTTAAAAAGTGGAAGGTTTCAAATGGTATCCAGAGATTATGTGGCTTGCACAGGGTAGACTTATTGTTGAGAGCTGCATCAGACCATTTCAGGAGTTAAAAGGACTGCAACCAGCGAGTGTAGCGTAATCCTGTAAAACACAAGAGTAGAAACTGTTGGATAAACAAAAAATTTGAAGTCAACTAGTATTGAGACTGAGTAGAGGGGCATGAAAGGGAAGCAGTGGTTAGGAAGGGAGTGAGACAGGGTTGTAGCCTCTCCCCAATGTTATTCAATCTGTATATTGAGCAAGAAGTAAAGGAAACAATAGAAAAATTTGGAGCAGGGATTAAAGTCCGTGGAGAAGCAATAAAAACTTTGAGGTTCGCCGCTGACATTGTAATTCTGTCAGAGACAGCAAAGGACTTGGAAGCGCAGTTGAACAGAATGGACAGTGTCTTGAAAGGAGGATATAAGATGAACATCAACAAAAGCAAAACGAGGATAATGGAATGTAGTCGAATTACATCGGGTGATGCTGAGGGAATTAGATTAGAAAATGACTCTTAAAGTAGTAAAGGAGTTTTGCTATTTGGGGAGCAAAATAACTGATGATGAAGTAGAGAGGATATAAAATGTAGACTGGCAATGGCAAGGAAAGTGTTTCTGAAGAAGAGGAATTTGTTAACATCGAGCATAGATTTAAGTGTCAGGAAGTCGTTTCTGAAAGTGTTTGTATGGAGTGTAGCCATGTATGGAAGGGAATCATGAACAATAAATAGTTTGGACAAGAAGAGAATAGAAGCTTTCGAATTGTGGTGCTACAGAGGAATGCTGAAGATTAGATAGGTAGATCACATAACTAATGAGGAGGTATTGAATAGAATTGGGGAGAAGAGGAGTTTGTTGCACAACTTGACAAGAAGAAGGGATCGGTTGGTAGGAAATGTTTTGAGGCATCAAGGGATCACCAATTTAGTATTGGAGGGCAGCGTGGAGGGTAAAAATCGTAGAGGGAGACCAAGAGATGAATACACAAGCAGATTCAGAAGGATGTAGGTTGCAGTAGGTACTGGGACATGAAGAAGCTTGCACAGGATAGAGTAGCATGGAGAGCTGCATCAAACCAGTCTCAGGACAACAACAACAATATGAGATGGGGAAAGGGGGGGGGGGGGGGGGGGGGAGTGCAGTGAAGCTGTCACAAACATGGTGACCATCTTGGATGCAACTCATAATTTTCAAATGGAAACGCGTCACTTGATGTGTCAGAGAACTGTGTGAGAAAATCAGTGGTGCCCTTCATTTGAGCATAGCTTTACTTGTCACGTTCCCTCCAATCTCTACTTCTGTTACCTCTATTTCCTGTTTATATATTGGGAAATGCTGCATTAAATGTATGTGTGAGTGATTTACCCCTCGTCCCCCCCCCCCCCCCCCCCCCCCCTCTCCGTTTTTCCCTCTAAATCTTTAGCAGAATTGCTTTTATATTGTCTATCTCGTGTCAGACATCTGTCTTTGTATATACTGAACATAAGTTTATATATCTTAAAATGAAATTCGACTTGAGCCGGTGCCCAGTACAATATAATGAAACAGTCTGTTCTTAACACATTCAGTACACAGTCCACCTCCACACGGAAGAGTGAAATTGAAATAAAAGAAGACTTTTAATTTTATTTTACTTGACTATTTATTCAAAACAGGCTCCTTGTTAGATAACGCACAACTAGAAATGATGGATAAATTGCGATAAACAATCCTGACACTTGAAACTTTGTCTGCAGTACCACGGTCGTTGCCTTCGGTATATCTGAAATTGATCGTAATGCTTGATTTTTGGTTTGCAAATTAATCGGAAGTCACACGGAGGCAAATCGAATGACTAAGCAAGGTATTCGAGCACCACAACAAATTTCTCGTGCAGCAAACACAATGTCCCTTAAACGTGGTCTTCAGATTGGACCCCAACAATTCTCATCACAATTTAAACCACTCGATTAGTAATTTGCATTCACCTTTTGACCTTCTCGAACAAATTATGTATGGATAATTCGTTTTGACTCTAGGAAAACAGAGGGCACCTTCTCGACACAGGTCTGAGAGTGAGCTTTTCTCGGCCCTGGAGGTTCTGGACGTTTCCATCTGTAGCTTTGTCACTTTCTAAGTGGCTAGTAGTCAAAACACAATGTTTCATCACCTGTTCTGAAGCAAGGTGTGAAGTCCGGCTTCCTAGCGGCCAATCTTTTCATTTCTCTCCAGTGTTTCACCCTGCAAACATTTAATCGTCATTGAGCGAGAGGGGAAAAGTGACAACAGATATTCTTCTTGCCCAAATTCTCAGTCAGAATGCAATGCACAGTTGTTTTGGAAATTCCAGTGAGTTCCTTAATTAACCTGGTAGATACACAACAATCATTTTGAAGGAGGTCGGGCACTTTTTGAACATTTCTTTGACTCACTGTTGGTGATGCCCATGGATGTAGATATTCTTCAGTATTCTGAAAATATTTGTGCCACTTAAAAACATTTTTACGACTCTTTGATGCCTTAATATAGACAATCTGCGTCATTTCAAAATTGTCTGTGGCACATTTATCCAATTTAAAACAAAATTTAATGTCCACACACCGCTCCAGTGCTCCTTTAATGAACAAAGTTCAAAATGTGCTGTTACAGATACAGTTATTATGAGCGGTCTGTGAAGCCAGCACTGTTAAATTTAAAATGGAAGGTAATCAAAATACCATACTAGTTAATTCATGCATCCATTCACAACATCTTTAGTAGTTACGCAAATATAAAACCCGTCACCTTTCTTGTTGGACTGAGTCTGTATATTAATATATATAATAGACAACTTTTTTCTGGATTACTTTCTCTTCAGGATGAAATTACATGCACTATTGTATAAAGTTAGCAATAATGGAAATCCGTAGATGGAACAATACGTAAAATAAGGAAAAGACGACCATTCACACATTGAGACTGATGGGTGTAGCGTGCAGTGTTCACTACCTTCAAAGTTCTGGCCCTTTCTCTCTAGTAGAAAGTACACACATTCACATACTCATACAGACATCCAAATGCACACTACCAGTATACTTGGTGTCTCCTGTTTTATGTATTACATAAAGTTATTTATACATACGTCTAAAATGTATTACACACTTGAGCTACTTTGAAATTATTGAATGTGTGCCAACTTATGTAACAGTGTCACATAAATTTACTGCTTGCTAAATTGGTTTAGGCTTACTATCGCGCATGAAATGTAATAATATCTACTAAAGCATGTGTATGCCAGTTTTATTATGCAGGTAATGCTTATGCCATTACCGTTTTGTATTGTTCTACATAAAAACAAACAAGTCTCATGTGTACCGCCATATGTACCTTATACATAGAATGCTTGTGTTTCAACAAAAGTAATGTATTTTAGGAAACCACCAGGAATATTATATATGTAACTAGTATTACCAATGCAAGCCAAATAGGCATACAATATGAGAACCATGGAGTTGCATGAACACAACATCCGTAAGTGCCATATAACCTTATAGTTCACAGTATTATTTTTTTTTTTTTGTACAAGCAATGTTATGTAAGAAGTGGGAAGTACCCCAGCATGCATTATTTTTTGTGATTGTTTTGCTTGTTCAATTTGTGTGCAAGTTTTGTTGTGGGGTGGTGGTTGTGCAGCTGTGGTGTTCCCCGTTTATAACATTTGTTAGTGTTTGCACATGTAAAGCAGTGTATATGATTTACTGCCATGTTTTTATCAACATCAAAACTTTTGCATTTTAATATAGAATGCCAAACTTTTGTCAACTAATTTAGAACTAATAAGTTACTGTGATAATGTGTGATCAAAGCATATGACCTGTGCATGTGTTTCCAGGCCAGTTACTTCTGTTGTCATGTATATATACAGTGTACATGAGTAGTGATTTAATGTGAGTCATGTTAAAGTTGTTAACAACAAAATTATGTATAATTTGCCCCATTTTCAGTATGTACATAGCCTCTCACTCATAATTATACACACATTCATACATAGAACCAATGTACAGATGTGAATACGATGACATGTACTAGAGCACAATGTAACTAATGTTATTTTTAGCAATTTATAACATAACTGCCATATTCATGGCAAGCTGTGCATACACTCTCTCTCTCTCTCTCTCTCTCTCTCTCTCTCTCTCTCTCTCTCTCTCTCTCTCTGTGTGTGTGTGTGTGTGTGTGTGTGTGTGTGTGTGTGTGTGTGTGTGTGTGTGTGTGTGTGTGTGTGTGTGTCACTTTCTTCTTTCTTTAAAAAAAAAAAAAAAAATTGCTCCTTGAGAAAATTTAATTTTTAGCATACTCTGACTAATCTGAATTGTGAACTGTTTTATGGATATGAAGTATCTGCTTAAAAGCAGGGTCTTGTGCCACTTGTTAATTGTCTACAATTTGATTATACAAAGAGAAATAAAATAAACAAAAACAAGTGCTATACATGAATGTTTATCTTCACTTCCTTTTTTGGTTACCATCAAAGCCAGACATCTTTGGTATCAATATTAGTTATGATGGCCATTGGTATAGTTTCACGAGAGGCAATAAAAGAGGCTGTGTACTTCTGTATACGAGCATCAGTGAAGTTTATAATTGTATTTATCGCAAACATATGGTCATTTCTTGCAAGTATGTTGCAATTTACGAGGTTGTAGCTACAGTTGGATCTGAGCGCACATCTGAGGTTTTTTAAGAACACACAGCCAATTTTGTATCCACATTAATGGGAGAACATTAAAATATTGCTTCATCTGTAGCTTCTGAACATATCTAGCCAGCTCTGTGGCTGCATAGAACTTGCACTTGATACGCCACCTTTGGTTGTTATTATACCACAGGGTGAGCGTTGATAACACTGCTGCACACTACATGTGAGTATGCAACAGTCACCAGTGTAGACTTTCACCAGTTCCTGCAGAAATATATACTATTAACGAATATTTGTCCTATTTTAAGGTCAGTTCAATGTAGATTACAAATGGATTCAGGCAAATTGCAGTTTAAATCTGGCAAAGTTACGATCAGATAAAACTACAATCATCTGCCAATAATTGTGGGTGCTATGCTTACTCCAGGAGATGGTTCATTGGAACTGCAACATATGAAATATTAGTTCACTTAATTACGTGAGTGATAAAGACTTACTTAAATTGATACACTCCTTTGCCACGGGAGTGCTTGATAATTTACAACTGTCATAGACTATCAAAGCATCACTCGGTGCATACATCTACACCACCTCTTCTCTTTTGTTGTCATAAAAAATTTATTGATGAACCTTTTTACAAAATTACTTCAGTCACCTTCAAAATACTCTCCATTACATGTGATGCACTTGTCAAGTCACTTTTTCCCACTGTTAGAACTCTTAAAGTTTGATATTGTCCAGTGCCCTTTGCGAAGCTGTTTTTACCGCCCCCACATTGTCGTAACGCTCCCCTTTGAGCCTTATTTTTTCATTTGCGGAAATAGGAAAGTCGCATGGGGCTAGGTCTGGTGAATACGGAGTGTGGGGAACAACAGACCACCTCTGAGACGCCAAACAGTGGGTCACTCGTAAGGCCGTGCGTGCTGGAGCATTGTCGTGATACAGAAACCGGTCATCGCTAAAGTTCCGGGTGTTTCCTCCTTACATCCTCTCGCAGATGCCTTAAAACATCAAAGTAAAAGTGCTGGTTAACAGTCTGTCCAGGGGGTACGAATTCCCGATGCACAATTCAAAAAAGAGTATGATCATCATCTTCACATTTGACCTCACTTGTCTTGATTTTTTTTGGTCTGGGAGAGTTGGGAGTCCTCCACTGGCTTGACCCTTGCTTGTTTTCTGGGTCATACCCGTAACACCATCATCCCCTGTAATGACTTTGTTCAAGAAGTTTGGATCACATGCAATCTCTGTTTTCAAGTCCTGACACACATTCGTGCAGATGGTTTTTTGCTCCTGTGTGAGAAGGCACAGAACAAATTTAGCAGCAACACGTGTCGTGTGCAAATCCTCACTCAAAATCCACTGGCACGAGCTCCAACTGATTCCTGTCTCAGCTGAAATTTGGTCGATCGTTTGGCGACGATCCTCGTCGATCTTTTGGCGGACCTTTTCAATGTTTCCCATTTCGCGATGTTGAAGAGCGTCCAGAACGAGCTCTGTCTTCAACACACATCTCGTCACATTTAAAGTGCCCAAGCCACTCGAAAACCTGTGTTGTGCCTCATAGCATCCTCCTGGAAAGCTTCCTGAAGCATTTGGTGTGTGTCCGTTGCAGCTTTTTTAAGCAGGAAACAAAATTTCACACACACTCTCTGTTCTTTTAAAGTTGCCATAACGACTTCACAGAGGTAATCGCCGACAGTCAGAGAAACACAATACCACACTTGCATATTCAGCTCTACCCTTACGCCGTCTGCACAGCTGTTTCAAGAAGGTCTCTGGTAACACCATCTAGTGTGAGAACCCTGCACTACGTCAACGAGTGTCAGTGCCCTCGGAGTCCAGTTTCTTTTGGGTCCCCCCTCATAGTGTTCAACATTTACTAAAGTAATTTCCATCTGAGAACTGAATAACTGCTTAGGCCTACTTGACAATGTCGTTTTCTTCTGCCGTCACGAACTGGGCAGAGCATATCCTCACTCAGCTCTATATTGACCTCTGCACGAGAGCACTGCCGTGTTGAAAGAGGGCGTGTCTTTTTCACCCACTCTCGCTTGTCGTTGTGGACTGCTGGGAGACACCACTATTATTGGTGGCATTGATGTGTGTTGCTGACTATAGTGTGGCACCACTATCTTTGGACAATACCACAGGAGGTGTCCATAAAAAGCTAAAGTGTGTGATACACATTCACACAGTTGGTAGCATGACAAAATTTGCTTATCCCTCTCAGTGGTTCCCTCCCCACATTTGCCATATTTCTTAGCCAAGGTAGTGTCACTGTTCCCCCTCTGGCCCATCAGAATCCTTCAAAATAAATCTTCCCGTGACTTTGGATTGCCAGAGCTTCATTTGTAAATATAAGACGACCGCTTTGTTACTCCATTACACAGTGTGAAAATATTGATCTCGGCAGCAGTAGTTTAATGCGTGAATATAAGGCCACCCTTTATTTTTTGAATGGCAAATTTGGCAAAAAATCTTGTTTTGTAATTGGGTAAATGTGGCTTATTTTTGTTTTGGGCAAAGGGAAAATGGCTTTTTTGTGTGCCTCTGTATATGCCTTAATGTGTCATCCTATGATTTTATGTGGAATATACACTGGGGGCATCAGAATTGTTGCACAGTTTTCTTTAAATATTGTCTACATTTACCAAACAACTGTTTTGCAATAATGTTGCCTCTGAGAATTCCTATTATTTAAGTTTTCTGAGCTTCACTGTTAAGCTTCTGTAGAGGCTGAGCTGACCAGTTGCAATCCTAGGGGTGAGTGACTCAGTTTTTTTAACAGCTTTTTCACTCAACTTTGGCATCCAGTGTGGGGTTTGCAGGTGCAATAAGTTTCACAGGTGGTTTACAATCTAATTGTGAGAACTATAGGAATAATTAAAATCAGTGAAGTTGTCTGGTTTGAATAAGACTGTAAGGACTCGAGGATATGTGATCATGTATTCAGAGCCCAAGGTGATCTTAGAAAGATTTGCATATGGGTCTATGCTAAGTTGGGAAACAATGTGCATAATTTTACAGAAAGCATCATAATTTGTTGTTCAACAAATTAAGGCATCAGATTACGAGCTTCAACACTTTTTCATTCAAACGCAACACCAGATTGAAGTCTGAAAATTGAGGCTCATTTTTGAGTGACCAATGAAAATTCTTGAAAAACTGAGAGGAAATTTTATGTCTATATATGCAGGCTGATCTTAGGAACTACTGTAGGAATCCTAATCTGGTTTTGACTAATAGATATGTTGATTCACGAGAAAGGTTTTTGTACAGTTTTGATAACTCAAGAGACGCAGTGCCTGGAGAACCCAGCGAGTGGAGTCTAATTTGCATCTGATGTTTGGTATAGTGTGGGGCTGGAGACTGCTAAAATGGAAAGGTGGTTAGATCAAACTGTGGCTCTCATTTCTTTTTTCAGTCTGTTATTTCACTCAGCATTCACCTCTCAGTGATGTGGAGATATTAGTTTCAAAATATGTGTGACGGGAAAGTTTTAAGAATGGATGCACTACTGCTTACTGGTTTGCTGGGCATGTACACGGAGTCATTTCCGTGTCCTATGACAGGAAACTGTTTCCTTTATTCAGTTTGTTGTGGCAGCTGGTTGAGTGCATGTCTAGGGCTTGTTGCCAGATCCTGTCTGCATGAAAATGGACGTAAAAACAGAGCAACAAGTTTGTGTGAAATTTTGTTTTAAAACCAGGAAAACAGCTTCTGAGACTTATGAACTATTAAAAACCACTTTTGGAGATAATTGTATGAGCCAGTAAATCGTTTTTGTCTTGCTCAACAGATTTGAAAATGGCCGCGAATCATTTGAAGATGGACTACGGTCCAGCCATCTTTCTACCTCAAAAACTGTGTGTGCTCTGATCATAGGCTTACTATTAGGGAGGGGGCTGCTAAACTTAAATTTAGTTTATGCACTTCAGTCAATTTTAACTGAAGATCTGAACATGTGTCGATTGTGCGAAAAATGCATTCCAAAAGTGCTGTCGAGTGACCAGAGACAGTACTGACTTGAAGTATGCCAAGAACTGATAAATCAGACTAAAAATGACCCAGGTTTGTTAAATAGGGTAATTACAGGTGACTAATCGTGTGTATATTGATATGGTCCTGAAACCAAAGTGCAGTCTTTGCAGTAGAAGACTGCAGGTTTACCACCACCGAAAAAAGCACGGCAGAGTCAGTAGGAGGCAAAAACAATGTTGGTGATTTTTTTTTTTTTAGATCTTCCAGTATTGTGCGTCAAGAAGTTACCCATGGAGGACTGTTGAATTCTTGACCAAATTCAAAATTCCTGTGCTTCCACAACCGCCATATTCCCCCGATTTGGCCCCTGCAGACTTCTGCCTGTTTTCTAAATTGCAATTTTCACTGAAAGGGAAGTGATTTGACTCAATTGAAGACATCCAGGCAAATATGGAGAGCATCTGTTCAAATGATTGTGTACTGTGGTCTTGACACCTGGCTTTACAGGCTCTCCTGTGACCAGGGGCAGTGGAATGCACCTTGCAGATCTCCGGGCGAATAAACCGTGTCTGTTCAGTCGTCTGGAGACAACTGTTCCAGTGGCTGCAGTAAGGTCCCGAGCGAGGCTACCTGCAGTACTCCATGGCTGTCTGCGGGCACAGGTGGTGAGATATCGGTCTTCTTGTGGTGGTGTTGTACACGTCCCGTACTGTAGCGCCTGGAAATGTTTCCTATCTGCTGAAATCATCGCCATAATCTTGAGATCACACTTTGTGGCACACGGAGGGCCCGTGCTACGACCTGCTGTGTTTGACCAGACTCCAGTCGCCCTAGTATTCTACCCCTCATAACGTCATCAATGTGTGTTCTTTGAGCCATTTTAAACACACAGCCACCATTAGCACACCTGAAAACGTGTGCACACTTATTCACTGCACCATACTCTGACATGCACCAACACACCTCTGCATATGGGGACTGCTGCAGGCACCACGGTCACCAGGTCAAATGCACCACGTGGTCATACCCCGAGGTGATTTAAACCCACAAACCACCCACCAGAGCGTTGTTTCACCATGTATCAGCATTATCCTTAATATATGAGCATGAGTGTAGATGGTGCACATGTAACCATGCCATTAAAAATGGCAATAGGCTGTCACACCTGATAGTGTACGAAGTATTTCACTGTTCCACCAATTTCCGTGGAGCCGAGGTTGACGCACATCAGTCCTGCAGTGCCATTCGGATGAGGTGTTGATCTCTTGGGGAAGGTGGTCTCAGTGGTGCAAGCTGATCTATCTCATAGAGTTCTGTGGCCTACTGTGAACCATTCTGCACACATCTGTTGTGGTGTTGAAACACTTGTTCCCACACGAGCAGCAGTTTCCAGGATGGATGCATCACGTTCTCCCATACTAGTAATGCACCCTCCTTCAAACTCACTGGTTTGACTGTGTGGTTCAGGCATACATCTGAGAGTCATCCTGCATGTCTGCTCAAGTCACACTGATCTATTACCACACACATTTACCGTGGGTGGTGTCGCACCACAATATTGATGTCAACCTCGAACCCACGGGCCGACATGGTTCATATGCTAATCATTTCTGCAGGACATATTAATGTAAATGGCCTGTGAATATGAATGTCCTATCTCTAGTTGTTCAAGGTGTTCTGTTTTTTTCTGAATGTGAGTATAAAAATGACCAATAAAAGAAAGATAACGACCCCATGATGAGGCTGTTATGTGAGGCATACAACTTTACAACTTGAAATAATCATATATTTTTAACCAACAGTTTCACTAAAATTATTTGAGAACAGCTGTGTAGAGAAAAGAAGTACGAATGCAAAATATGCAGTGTTTTATTTTTTTGTGCCGCAAGTAAAATATTTTCCAAAAAACTGCTTCACCAACTGTGTTTCGTTTATGTACAATATGTTCTTTCAGCAGCACAGTAGATGACTCAGCTGCCATCCTTCTGCCTTTCTGGAATGAAACCTAGATATGGACGGCAATGGCAAAGAATTCTGTCATAAAGAGTCCCCGACGAAGAATTTCAGCAGTGAATCTCAACGATGCATCACAGTGCTTGAGCTAAACATCTACGTTTTGTGTGTTTCCTTTCATTTCTTCATTATTTGCATACAATATTTAGATTGGTTGTAAAGATATTAATTAGGTCACAATGTGCTCCTATTATTGCCACAAGATGTCACTCCAAATGCCAGTTAAGTATAGAACGCAGAACATTAATGCCTTTGGTCAACTATCCTGCTGTGAACCATTTACATTGTGAAAGTTGTTTGAAAATGATGATAATCAGTTACTTAATTGATTTGAAATTTATTCACAACTCTACGCACTGGCCCGCAAACAAAATACGCTTAGTCACATGGCTCATCTGACAATAGACGCTTAATGTTACCTCTGTGAAGCCAGACCAGGTCGTTAGTGTGTAATAATGTTAATTCACAGGACATTATTTAATTTGCCCAAAAATTTTGAGTACTGTGGAGGGAATTATTTTCTGCACTGTATTGTAGCAGAAGTTCATGACTCAAAGAAAAATATTTGGTTGCTTCAGTGCTGTAGATATTTTTGACACCAACAATAGATGTATTCATGTATGGTGAGTCAAATGGTTTGTGTATGATATTTGTTGAAAAGCATTTTCTGGCAGATGTTCAGAAACATTTTAAAACAACTGATGAGAGCATCATTTAACACATTCAATCAGAGATGTCATTGTAAGCACCAGATATCCATGTGAGTTTTTGTGAACTGTTTTATGGTAAAGTTATGCCTTATTATGCTTGCCTTACTTGTGCATTTTAGGAGAATATATCAGGGAACAGGAGTAGAAAGTGCAGTTAGGTAGATGGGTTCAAATAGCCTTGTGGTGCACACAGTATATTTTCTTGCTAATTTGTGCCTATACAACCTTTGGACAAGTTTTCCTTGAATTGTTTGAGAGAGATGGGGGACAGTGGGTTGGTGTTTTATATATCTGTGTGTGTGTGTGTGTGTGTGTGTGTGTGTGTGTGTGTGTCCATCTATTCAGTAAGTGAATTTTTTGTAGCATGGAAGTTTAATGCCATAAAGTTCACTGTACCGTGAGGATCCAGTGGACAAAGAATGAGAGAATGAGCTCCATAGTTAGTGAACAAAATTCCTGACAGTAAAGAGATATGGAAAAATTAGTTTTTTCGGCATTAATGAATTATATTGGCCTAAGAGACTGCATGATCCTCAAGAGTGAAGGTCATAAATATTTTGATATATCTGATTATCAGAATGAACAAGAAGAAACAATGATACCTCAGTATAAGTTGTCCAGAAGGTAGTTTCGGTGTGATGCGGAAAACGAACTGTTAACCATTTTTGAAAAATCTAATATTTCCATTAATAGAAATGTGACTGCATCGAAACTAGTCTCATCTTACATCAGAAGCTCTTACAAACAACAGATTCTGCAAAAGATATATATAACCATTAGAAAAAAAGTCAGAGAAGCTTGTATTTGTCTCATTGTGACATTCATATTTTGTAAATATTGCGAATCGCACTGAATTAAAAAAAAAGTACTACAGATACCACTTTCTAGAGCACCACACGTCTGCAGATTTGACATCACCTCTGAAGTCACTTGAATGAAAAGTAATGCCTCCACTTTCATTAATTGGGTTTGGAATGGGAATATTTTGATAAATCAAATACAGAAATAATCCTTTGAATGTTACCTTTGATTACAAATACTCGCTCTTACACATAATCGCTAGCCAATTGGATACATCTCTGCCAATCATGAACAAGCTTTCTGAAGCTGTCACGGAAGAAGTCGACACCCTGTTTCCGCAACCACAGTCTCACAGTTCTCACAGTTCTCTCAATGTCTTCATCAGAAGCGTAATGATATCCCCGCAGATCGTCTTTCATTATCGAGAACAGATGGAAGTCAGACGGTGCTAAATCTTGACTGTATGGAGGATGCTGTACGGTGGTGAGATTGTCTTTGAAGTTCTCCTTTGGTGGCATGTGAAGTGTATGGTTTGGCGTTGTCATGCTGCAGGAAAACATTTCCCTTTTCCTTTCGAACCCTTTTTACCCGTCGTTTGAGTTTTCAGCATTGTGATTTAATGCTCCGAATTTATTATTGTTCTACGATCGAGGAAATCGATGTGGAGAAAACCATCTGTGTCCCAGAACACTGTGGTTATGATTTTTCCGGCTGAGGGCTGCGTCTTGAATTTCTTTTTCTGGGGTGAGTCTTTGTGTCGATATTGCATAGACTGACGTTTAGTCTCCGGGTCGTAATGGTGTACCCACGTTTTGCCACCTGTCACAATTGAATAGAGAAAGCCTTCATTTACGTAACACGAGAGGAATTCCTGGCAAATTTCAGGTCTGTGCACTTTCTTTTCAGGAGTCAGCATCCGGGTTAGACATCGTGCACAGATCTGATAGCCGAGCTAAGCGATAATTTGCGCACACATTCTTGTGAAATTCCGATTGTGCTTTTCTCTGAGTGATAAGACGATCGTCCTGAAACAATCTGTCAAGATTTTGCTTGTGAAACTTGGTGGTTGCTGTGACAGGACATCAGACTCTTTTGTTTGCCATGCAGGTCAGATGTTCCCACCTCAACATCTTTAAACTTACTCACCCAATGGTGCACAGTACTCACATCCACAAATTACCATAAACTGCTTTCATTCTTTGGTGAATCTCCTTTAGGGTGACACCTTCTGCTGTCAAGAATTCAATGACTGCATGTTGCTTAAATCGCACTGACTGACCGTCTGTGCAGGGTTCCATGCTTTGCACAGTAATAACACATCCGTTCGATGCTAAGGCTTCCTGCCAACTTGAGTTGTAGAGAAGAGGTTACAGAACAAACCAGTGCCTGCTGCATACCAATGCTGCCAACTTTCGAAGAGTTACAAAGGTGGAGGCATTACTTTTCAGTCAACCCTCGTATGGTTTGTACAAGATTTTGTCCTTTTTGGATGAAAATTAAATAGATGTACTGCGAGGAACAAAGTTAGCAATGGATGAATAGTTTTGTCCTGTTAAAGAAATCTCTCTTTGGATAGTAAGGCGGTCAAATAATTTTGTTTTGTATGATGTTGGTTTCAGCTGGTACAGTAGGGGGCAACTGAGTTTGTCACTATTGTAAACTGTGTGTCAACACGAATGGCATGTACTTGAAACTCGCGTATGATTTGTCAGAGTATAGAGAACTGGGTAATACTAACAGAACCACTTGTGATACTACCAATATCACAACCAGTGAAACGAATTACTTTTTTATTTATTCTGGTAACAAAGATAGGACACACAACTCAGCAAAATTATAACTATAAATTAGGCATTAATAAACAAACAGAAAAAAAGTCATCATATAACAAGAAACCTGTAACATCCACATTTAACTGAGCTCAAATTGCTGTCACTGATGTTGCAGCAGCAATAAGAGACTTCAGCAACTCAAAATCAGAAGAGTTATACAGTACACCAAATTTTGTTACTAAACATTTAACAATATGAAAAGGATAGTTGCTAGTCACCATATGGCAGAGACTGTATGAAAGTGAGCTTTCAGCCAACAAGGCAAGTGTCAAACATAGACGAAAAACTCTCTCTCTGTCTGCCAGTGATTGTGGTCATTTGTGTGTGTGTGTGTGTGTGTGTGTGTGTGTGTGTGTGTGTGTGTGTGTGTGTGTGATGACAAAGGCCACTTTGGCCAAAAGCTCACTTTCATACAGTCTTTTTGTGTGCCTGTCTGCGAGTAAGCATTTCTGCTATATGGTTAATTTTGTTATTAGAAGGTAGCACATATACTACAAACACTTTGCGTATTGATAAGATGATTTTTGAGCCTGCTTAAAGCTAAGTTGTCCCTCTACAAGGAGACAACTTGTGTGTTAACTACTGTGCTATTTTTGTTATACAAACACTTTCAAAAGTAGAACATAATTACATGTATGAACAATTTAGAAACAATTGAGCTGCAATTGAAAACTGGCACACACTCATTGGGGTGTCAGGGAAAATTCAACTATGCTGAAAGCTGTTAGAAATATTGTTTCAGCAATACCCAGTATCTCTTAAGCAAAATCACTGATTAACCTGGGCAAGACATATAACTCTGTAAGTTATTTGATTCTAAAAGACAAACTGAGGTGCTGTGGCATTCGAGATACAGAACTCCCTCTTGCAGAATCGTATCTTGACAATAGGAAGCTGACGGTACACTTTACTGGTATGAGCTCTGAGATGTTTGAAGTGGCATGTCTCAAGGTTCTTTACTGGCACCTTTATTTATATTAACGACCTACCTAGTGTTGTGCCATGTAAATCTATTTTGTTCCTGATGATACCATTTTCATTGCAACTGGAAATGAGGTCCTGAAGGAACAAGACAAATCCCCGAAAGGAACAAAACAAAGCCAACCTAACAATAGAAAATCCCGGATGGAAAGTAACAATATTATGAAAAGAATAGTTGTTACTCACCGTATAGCAGAGATGCCGAGTTACAGATAGGCACAACAAAAAGACTCTCAAAAGTTGGAACCACCATACAGATTCTGTATACTGTAAATTATCAAGTCATACACCTGTTACATACTCTTAGAGCATGTGTGAGTGAAAACATGATGCTGAGCTCACTTTTTCATGCCATCCTATTATGCACATTTTCATAGCCACATAGCATACACCATACTGCTTTTGGACAGCTCCACTGTAGCAAAATCAGTTTTTGTGTGACAGAAAACAACTGTTAAATATGCAGTGGCTATTTTCATAAATAATGTATCTCATAGGCCATTTTTCTAGGAAATGGGCTTTTTGTGATGGACCCATCATTATTTATACTTAGTTGCCTAGTCTACACAAACCAAGAGAGCTACAAATTAAGGCAATCATTTCATTGTCACAATACATGTCACAAAGGAGAGATTGACCAACCCTTTACAAGACAAAGCAGGACTCAGAATAGCTATGCATACCTTGGATTAAAACTGTTCAGTGCATTGCCACTAGAAGTATACACTAACCAATAAAAACCTGCAGAAATGTTCTACATAACTGACTTAAAAAGGCTTTCTATGCTATAAAAGAATTTTTTGTTGTGGAAAAGAAACTCTAAAATTTTAGTTTATGCTTATGTTTTTATATATGTAAATCCAGATTATTGTAATGTTTTCTTTGTTATTATTATTATTATTATTATTTCCTTTCTCTGGCGTTATGTCTGGTTAAAAATGGAAAGTGACACGGACCTTAATCAAGCATGACTTCCTTTTAACTGTATTGTATATGTTACATTGCATTTAGGAACTTTCGGGTAATTGAACATGTATCAATAACTACAGATTTATGTAGTTGTATATAAAAACAAAGATTCCAAGACTTACCAAGCAGGAAAGCGCAGGTAGACAGGCACAATAAAATAACAGACACACATATCTATCCATACATACACAGACACAAGTGTCTGGTAAGGTAAGTCTTTCCGCTCCCTTTATCCTGATGCCACATGTCCTTGAATTCCTCAGCCAGTTGGATGTATTTTTCAGTTTTTTCTCCTGTTATCTTCTGTATATGTGTTGTTGTATTGGGTATGGATACTTCGATTAGTTGTGTTAATTTCTTTTTTTTATTGGTGAGTATGATGGCGGATTTGTTACGTGGTGGTGTTTTATCTGTTATAATGGTTCTGTTCCAGTATAATTTGTATTCATCATTTTCCAGTACATTTTGTGGTGCATACTTGTTTGTGGGAATGTGTTGTCGTGTTAGTTTATGTTGGATGCATCTTGATCGATGTGTAGCTCTGTTAGATGATATGGGTGCTTGCCATGTAGTGTTTTCTTTTTCCAATTTACTTTCTTTGTTTCTGTTGATGTTATGCGGTCTAAAGGGTTGTAGAAGCGGTTATGAAATTGCAATGGTGTAGCCAATGTATTTATATGAGTGATTGATTTCTGTATTTTGCTAGTTTCTGCTCATTCTATAAAGAATTTTCTTAAATTTTGTACCTGTCCATAATGTAGGTTTTTTATGTCTATAAATCCCCTTCCTCCTTCCTTTCTGCTTAATGTGAATCTTTCTGTTGCTGAATGTATGTGATGTATTCTATATTTGTGGCCTTGTGATCGTGTAAGTGTATTGAGTGAGTGCTTCTAGGTCTGTGTTACTCCATTTCACTACTCCAAATGAGTAGGTCAATATTGGTATAGCATAAGTATTTATAGTTTTTGTCTTGTTTCTTGCAGTCAATTGTTTTCAGTATTTTTGTTAGTCTTTGTCTATATTTTTCCTTTAGTTCTTCTTTAATATTTGTATTGTCTATTTCTATTTTTTGTCTGTATCCTAGGTATTTATAGGCATCTGTTTTTTCCATCGCTTCTATGCAGTCACTGTGGTTATCCAGTATGTAATCTTCGTGTTTAGTGTGTTTTCCCTTGACTATGCTATTTCTCTTACATTTGTCTGATCTCCCCCCCCCCCCCCCCCCATGAACCATAGACCTTGCCACTGGTGGGGAGGCTTGCGCGCCTCAGCGATACAGATAGCTGTACCGTAGGTGCAACCACAACTGAGGGGTATCTGTTGAGAGGCCAGACAAACGTGTGGTTCCTGAAGAGGGGCAGCAGCCTCTTCAGTAGCTGCAAGGGCAACAGTCTGGATGATTGACTGATCTAGCCTTGTAACAATATCCAAAACAGCCTTGCTGTGCTGGTACTGCGAACGGCTGAAAGCAAGGGGAAACTACAGCCGTAATTTTTCCCGAGGGCATGCAGCTTTACTGTATGATTAAATGATGATGGCATCCTCTTGGGTAAAATATTCCGGAGGTAAAATAGTCCCCCATTTGGATCTCTGGGCGGGGACTACTCAAGAGGATGTCGTTATCAGGAGAAAGAAAACTGGCGTTCTACGGGTCGGAGCGTGGAATGTCAGATCCCTTAATCAGGCAGGTAGGTTAAAAAATTTAAAAAGGGAAATGGATAGGTTAAAGTTAGATATAGTGGGAATTAGTGAAGTTAGGTGGCAAGGGGAACAAGACTTCTGGTCAGGTGACTACAGAGTTATAAACACAAAATCAAATAGGGGTTATGCAGGAGTAGGTTTAATAATGAATAGGAAAATAGGAATGCGGGTAAGCTACTACAAACAGCATAGTGAACGCATTATTGTGGCCAAGATAGATACGAAGCCCACACCTACTACAGTAGTAAAAGTTTATATGCCAACTAGCTCTGCAGATGACGAAGAACTTGAAGAAATCTATGATCAAATAAAAGAAATTATTCAGATAGTGAAGGGTGACGAAAATTTAATAGTCATGGGTGACTGGAATTCGGTAGTAGGAAAAGGGAGAGAAGGAAACGTAGTGGGTGAATATGGACTGGGGCAAAGAAATGAGAGGAAGCCGCCTGGTAGAATTTTGCACAGAGCATAACTTAATCATAGTTAACACTTGGTTCAAAAATCATAAAAGAAGGTTGTATACATGGAGGAATCCTGGAGATACTAAAAGGTATCAGATAGATTATATAATGGTAAGACAGAGATTTAGGAATCCGGTTTTAAGTTGTAGGACATTTCCAGGGGCAGATGTGGACTCTGACCACAATCTATTGGTTATGACCTGTAGGTTAAAACTGAAGAAACTGCAAAAAGGTGGGAATTTAAGGACATGGGATCTGGATAAGCTGAAAGAACCAGAGGTTGTACAGTGTTTCAAGGAGAGCATAAGGGAACAATTGACAGGAATGGGGGAAAGAAACACAGTAGAAGAAGAATGGGTAGCTCTGAGGGATGTAGTAGTGAAGGCAGCAGAGGATAAAGTAGGTACAAAGACGAGGGCTGCTAGATATCCTTGGGTAACAGAAGAAATATTGCATTTAATTGACGAAAGGAGAAAATATAAAAATGCAGTAAATGAAGCAGGCAAAAAGGAATACAAACGTCTCAAAAATGAGATGGACAGGAAGTGCAAAATGGCTAAGCAGGGATGGCTAGAGGACAAATGTAAGGATGTAGAGGCTTATCTCACTAGAGGTAAGATAGATACTGCCTACAGGAAAATTAAAGAGACCTTTGGAGAGAAGAGGACCACTTGTATGAATATCAAGAGCTCAGATGGAAACCCAGTTCTAACCAAAGAAGGGAAAGTAGAAAGGTGGAAGGAGTATATAGAGGTTCTATACAAAGGCGATATACTTGAGGACAATATTATGGAAATGGAAGAGGATGTAGATGAAGACGAAATGGGAGATAGATACTGCGTGAAGAGTTTGACAGAGCACTGAAAGACCTGAGTCGAAACAAGGCCCCCGGAGTCGACAACATTCCATTGGAACTACTGACGGCCTTGGGAGAGCCAGTCCTGACAAAACTCTACCATCTGGTGAGCAAGATGTATGAGACAGGCGAAATACCCTCAGACTTCAAGAAGAATATAATAATTCCAATCCCAAAGAAAGCAGTTGTTGACAGATGTGAAAATTACCGAACTATCAGTTTGATAAGTCACAGCTGTAAAATACTAACGCGAGTTCTTTACAGACGAATGGAAAAACTAGTAGAAGCCGACCTCGGGGAAGATCAGTTTGGATTCCGTAGAAATGTTGGAACACGTGAGGCAATATTGACCCTACGACTTGTCTTAGAAGCTAGATTAAGGAAGGGCAAACCTACGTTTCTAGCTTTTGTAGACTTAGAGAAAGCTTTTGATAATGTTGACTGGAATGATCTCTTTCAAATTCTGAAGGTGGCAGGGGTAAAATACAGGGAGCGAAAGGCTATTTACAATTTGTACAGAAACCAGATGGCAGTCATAAGAGTCGAGGGGAATGAAAGGGAAGCAGTGGTGGGGAAGGGAGTGAGACAGGGCTGTAGTCTATCCCCGATGTTATTCAATCTGTATATTGAGCAAGCAGTGAAGGAAACAAAAGAAAAATTCGGAGTAGGTATTAAAATCCATGGAGAAGAAATAAAAACTTTGAGGTTTGCCGATGACATCGTAATTCTGTCAGAGACAGCAAAGGACTTGCAAGAGCAGTTGAACGGAATGGATAGTGTCTTGAAAGGAGGATATAAGATGACCATCAACAAAAGCAAAATGAGGATAATGGAATGTAGTCGAATTAAGTCGGGTGATGCTGAGGGAATTAGATTAGGGAATGAGACACTTAAAGTAGTAAAGGAGTTTTGCTATTTGGGGAGCAAAATAACTGATGATGGTCGAAGTAGAGAGGATATAAAATGTAGACTGGCAATGGCAAGAAAAGCGTTTCTGAAAAAGAGAAGTTTGTTAACATCGAGTATAGATTTAAGTGTCCGGAAGTCATTTCTGAAAGTACATTCCAGGAAATTGAAATAAGAACACTGTGAATTCATTGTCCCAGGAAGGGGAAACTTTATTGACACATTCCTGGGGTCAGATACATCACATGATCACACTGACAGAACCACAGGCACATAGACACAGGCAACAGAGCATGCACAATGTCGACACTAGTACAGTGTATATCCACCTTTCGCAGCAATGCAGGCTGCTATTCTCCCATGGAGAAGATCATAGAGATGCTGGATGTAGTCCTGTGGAACGGCTTGCCATGCCATTTCCACCTGGCTCCTCAGTTGGACCAGCGTTCGTGCTGGACGTGCAGACCGCGTGAGACAACGCTTCATCCAGTCCCAAACATGCTCAATGCGGGACAGATCCGGAGATCTTGCTGGCCAGGGTAGTTGACTTACACCTTCTAGAGCACGTTGGGTGGCACGGGATACATGTGGACGTGCATTGTCCTGTTGGAACAGCAAGTTCCCTTGCCGGTCTAGGAATGGTAGAACGATGGGTTCGATGACGGTTTGGATGTACCGTGCACTATTCAGTGTCCCCTCGACGATCACCAGAGGTGTACGGCCAGTGTAGGAGATCGCTCCCCACACCATGATGCTGGGTGTTGGCCCTGTGTGCCTCGGTCGTATGCAGTCCTGATTGTGGCGCTCCTGTACGGCGCCAAACACGCATACGACCATCATTGGCACCAAGGCAGAAGCGACTCTCACCGCTGAAGACGACACGTCTGCATTCGTCCCTCCATCCACGCCTGTTGCGATGCCACTGGAGGCGTGCTGCACGATGTTGGGGCATGAGCGGAAGACGGCCTAACGGTGTGCGGGACCGTAGCCCAGCTTCATGGAGACGGTTGCGAATGGTCCTCGCCGATACCCCAGGAGCAACAGTGTCCCTAATTTGCTGGGAAGTGGCGGTGTGGTCCCCTACGGCACTGCGTAGGATCCTAC